>NW_026067946.1:3847670-3856856 GCF_014885135.2 Alexandromys fortis
AGAAAAGTGTTAATTAAATATATATTTCTTATTAAAGTTGCTAAAGTTGCAATCCTTAATAGTCTTTAACTAACTATGTAGGTTTGTATCTGTCCTCCACCTATCACATAGTTATATGTTATATCTCTAAACTGAGCTCGGGAAGTCTGTCTCTAAAGCTATTGCGTGAAAATGGAAAACGAACATAAGTGAAAAACATCCAAGCTATCTGTTTTAATGGTGCTGGTTTCGGTTCATGACAAGATTTTATTTTAATTATATTTGTTTATGTCTGTGCTCATTTGTGTGCCTGCATGTGCGTGTGTACTTGTGTAGATGTGCATGTTTGTGCATTCAAACATGTGGGTATAGGGGTGTACCTTGCTGCTCATCGGGACAGAAGTCAGCTTGTAGGAGTAAATTCTCTCCTTCTGCCATGGAGTACTGACATCAGGTTGTCATATGAGGCAGCACATGCATTTTAACATCCTTTACTTGCTAAAACCACTTTGAAAGCCCTTAAAAACAGTTGTCTACAAAGGACACTACCAAAATTGATATTTTCTTAATCTAACTTAGTAAGTGTAACTATCATTACCTAGTGTAAGCCATAACATTGATAAATTAATCATATTTTAATCAAGGATTACAAGTCAACACATAACATAGAATTTAACAGTAGGTTGTAGAATATTCCAATAACATTAAGTCAATCAATTGGAGTTTATTAAGGCCAAAGTAAATATTATGTGTACTGCCTGGACCTAAGGGTAGGTGATTAGAGGAAGGATTAATGACATTAACATTTTTGGTAAATGTTCATACCTGTTAGATAATTGTAAATTCATGAATCTAGAAAATAAAACATTTGTAAATTCCTTAATTTTCTACTCACTTAATTTTAATTCAGTTACTATTTTTTTCTTTGGAATTTTCTTCTCTTTCAGATCTTACATTAACCATATCATCTTTCATAATGTCTTTTTGATCTTTTACTTGGGTCAGGGAAGTTTTATTTTTATTTATTTATTTTTTTGCCTGCTGATTATAGCATATACACATCCCCTAGTTTCCTGTTTTCTCTCTATATCACTTATCCCTTGAAGACAGGGATCAGCTTCATACACATAGTTCTGTCCATAGTTCTGAGGCAGATGTGTTAGCCTAAGAGTTTAGGAAAACAAAATCATGAAAACAATTTAAAAGACTCTAAGAAAAGTTCAGGGTTTTCCCTAAGAAACCCTAAAAGTTTATTTGGAAATAGGGGACAGATTTGACTACTTTACAAACACAGATAGAGGGCAGATATTGTGCATAAGTGACGCAGGCTGGAAGGATTTGCTGAATGAGGCAGAGGCAGGTATATCTGGACTTTGAGGCCACACACACACACACACACACACACACACACAAAGAGAGAGAGAAAGCATTCTCTACTAGAACTTTGTAACAAAAAAGATGCCAGATATACACATCTAAATATGAAGAATCAGAATACACAAAAGAATGGGAACAGAGGAAGTCTGGAGATAAATGTACTGTAAGAAATGTGAACAAGAAATTCCACTAGAGTTGTCAAGAATGGAGCTATTAAAAGTTTTGTGTTACTGTGTTAGTCTCCTTTCCCGGGAGACTAAACTATTTGTCCAGTAAAGAAACAGACACAGTGTAAGTATTTTAGGGGTCTTCTAAATGACCTTTATTGATCTCTCCCTGAGATTAATCAGATTAATCCTATGTAATCCTCCCTTTGAATTTGGAGCGAATTTGTTGACTGTCTTTTGACCATACAAGAGCAGCAATAAAGCATGGCATCCATCTCTGAATGTTTCTTCTAAGCCCAGATTACAGCCAGACTACAATCTTGCAAACTTCTCTTTGGATCATTTGCACTTGAGAAACTCAGCCTAGTGGGACACTAGTCATACCCTACCTAAGTCTGTGAGCATGGCTATCTATCAGATGATGAAAAACGCAACCTATCACTCCCACTATCTTTCCCAAAACAAAAAGTAACCACGACCCTTATCAATGACAGATTGTACTTTTACAACATACACTAACCCACCATTGATGAGCAATATCGTTTCCAGAATTCTAATTCACAGAGGAAAGGTGTCAAAATTTTTCTTTATATTTTAAAATATAAAACATTCAAGTAAAGTGTTACCCAGCATAGGAGAATCAATTCAATAGTGTTACAGGAGGGATTTAAACCCAGATTCCTGAGCCTACCACTATTCTAATTTTACCCAACTGATACTGAAAAAAAAAACCTTCAATATAATGGTGTTAGATTTAAGCTTTTCCATATAAAAAGAATTGGCCTTTCCAATCAGTTTTAGACTCACAGGAGAACTGAAAAGTAACAGTGTGCCCATATACTCTCTGTCTCTACACATGCAAGGTCTTTCTCATTATCAACACATCCTCACATTGTATATACCAGGAGCAATGAACTGATAATGAAAAATATTTATCCCACAGTCCTCTGCTTATTTATACTAGGTTCAACACCTGATGTGCTTTTATGACTCTAGATTTATAGAGCAGGTGTTTATGCATCATTACACTGTGATACAGAACATTTTTAACCTTAAATGGTCCTCCGTCCTCTAAAATCCTAGGAAATCCTAGCAAACATTAATCTTTTTATTACAGGAATTGTTTTGCCTTTTCAAAAATAATGTATTTTTGAAATCATACAATATGTGACCTTTAAGTTGTCTGCTTCACTTAGTAATTCATTTAATGTTATTCCATGTCTTTTCATGGATTGCTAGCTATTCCACGTCTGGTTACCACTGAGGGATAGTCCATTTCCGTGTTGTGCTTATGTACCTGATAAACGTCAACTTGGCAGGTACCAAGTTATGATTAAACCCACTTTAAATATTAGTTTGAAGACTTTTTCCTGAACATACATTTTCAACACTTTTGGTAAATGCCAAGGAGTATTAATTCTGGAGCAAATATTAAAGGTATTTTTTTAAGGATCTGCTAAACTGTTGTCCACATAGGCTATACAATTGTGTCTTCCTACTGCCTCAAATGAAAAATACTTGACCATTGTCTGATATTTACAGTGGTTTAAATTTAACTATTATAAACATTATTTCATATTTCCCTCTTGGCATGTAATTCAGAACATCTTTCAGAGAATTTAAAAAAAAATTCTGTCACATGGGGTTTGTGCTCTTATTTTTTTAATTTATTTATTTTACACCCTAGCCGCAGTTTCCCCTCTTTTCTCTCATCCCATTTTCTCCCTCCTACCTCCCTTCTGCCTCCCCCACCATGCACTCCTCCTCTGCTTTGATTTGGAAATAGGTAGGCCTCCAATGGACACGAAAAAACATAGCATATCAAGTTCTAATAAGAACAAGAACCACCACTTTTATTGAGGCTGGGTAAAGAGATACAATACGAGGAATATGGTCCCAAAAATGAATAAAAGAGTCAGAGACAGCCCCTGTTCTCACTGTTAGGTGTCCCACAAGAGGACCAAGCTACATAACTATCACATATAAGCAGAGTGCCTAAATTAGTCCCATGTAGGCACCCTGGTTGTTTGTTTAGTCTCTATTGATGGCTATGAGCCCAGGTTAGTTGATTTGTGAGTTTTGTGTGTGTGTGTGTGTGTGTGTGTGTGTGGTGTCCTTGACTCTTCTGATTCCTACAATCCTTTCTTTCCCTTTTCTACATGATTCTCCAACTTGACCTAATATTTGCCTATGTGTCTGTATCTGTTTCCATCAGTTGGTGGAGAAAACTTCTATGATGATAATTGAGCTAGACACCAATCTGGTCACAGGAGATGACCAGTTCAGACTACATATATACTATTGTCAGGAGTCTTAGCTGGGGTCAACCTGGTAGATTCCTGGGAGATTCTACTGCACCAGATTGTTACCTGACCCTGAAATGACTCCCTTTCCAGTAGTCTCTTTCAGTAATCTTCTCCCAACTGATCACTCACGTTCCCATCCCTGTCCACTCGGTCCACTCAAGAAATCTCTTCTAATTCTCCTTCCCAGAGATATCTTGGCATCCTGCTGCAAACTCTCCTTCTTGGCCCATGGGATTAGTGCACTTATAAGTGAGGAAGTTATCTAACCAGTGTTAACTATCACATGAGAATTCAGTGGGAGGACTATCTGCAATCCAGGAAGAAAGTCCTTAGGGCTTTCTTTATGCAAGGCTTTGTTCCTGAACTTGCATCTGACAATATTAGGAAGAATTAATCTACTATTTAAACTCGCCACTCTTGGTATTTTTGGTAGGCTCCAGAGTACATCAAGTAGATCAAGTATCCAAACAAGCTGGAGTCATTAAAGGGGAATCCTGACTGGGAAAATGCCCTCATCATATTGACCTGTGGGCAAGCATGTGGTTTGCATTCTTGATTGATGATTCATGTTGGAGAGCTCAGAACACTGTGGGCCCTATAATCCTTGGGGTTATCGTCCTGGACTCTATAAAAAAAAAAAACAGACTGATCAAGCAATGGGTAGCAAGCCAGTAAGCAGACCTCATTCATGGTTTCTACATTAGATTCTCTCTCCAGTTTTCTGCTTTGCTTGAGTTCCTGGCCTGACTTCCGTTGGTAGCGAACCATGATGTGGAGCTGTAAAATAAAATAATCCCCTCCTCGAGGCGCTTTTGGTCATGGTGTTTTATTGTAACCATAGAAACCCTAAGTAAAACAATTAGATTTCGGTATTAATAACTAAGACATAGAGTGTAAATATAACAAAGATCCAAAAATGTGGTGCTCTGGAACCGGGTAATGAATTAAAATATGAAGAAGCTTGAGGGCCTATGATATAACATAGATAAATTAAGGAACAATACTTAAACTTTGTGAAATTTTTAGAGAATTAATAAAAATATTTTATTCAAAAAGAAAGGTGGTTCTGGAAAAGTGTCAGATAGAAATGGGGAGCAATGAGAACTAGAGAATAGGTGATTATTATTATAAAATGACAGAATCTAGATGAACAATTTTCTCATCCTTGAGAAAGTAGAACCACTGAGTGATATAATTGGATATATAGCTGAAAAGATTTCGCAGTAGAATGTTAAAGAGGCAGTTCTGTTCCATCTGAATGGTTATAGTAAAACAGGGTGAGAGAAGCTGAATTCAAGAAAGAACAGTTAAGCAAAAAGAAAAACGGCAGTTAAAGCCGGGGACTGTTCTTAGCTATACATAGTCAAAAGACAATAACTTTATTTATAGAAGAACACTGAGATGTGGCTGAAAACTATTTATGCAAAGAGATAGATGGGAGATATAGACTTGATTAACCCTTTTGAACAAAGCTAGGCAACAAGCTGAAATTATAGCATCAACAACTGCAAATAATGGCTAGAGGCAAAAAGGAAAAGGAGATGAAATGAAATTAAGCTTAGAAATTAAAAGATTTTGTTGGTTATCAGAGCTATTCAATTGCCCATTATTATCATTATTTTCACTACTGAGGGCCAATCCCAGGCCTTACTCAGAAACACTCTACCCCTGAACTACATCTCAAACCCCAATGAGCTTTATTCTTTCAAAATTTCAATTTTGATGGTTATTATACAAGAAAACACAACAGAATCCAAAGGTGATTAGAGATAAAGAGCCTCGCTTAGTTTTCTGAAGTTTATGTTGCTTTATAACTGAGGCCTTGCCAGTGAGGCCATGCAACGATTTGGAGTGATATTTCCTCACATAAGAGCCACGGAGGTGCTGATTTTGCTCTAATTAGTCAACAAAGTGAAGCACTAATTCAGAGGAGTGTTCTGCAATGCTACAATTTAATTTATTCACATTCATGTGAGACTGGCTTCCCCTTTCATCTTTCTGATTTCTTCCTTTAGAAATGAAGATGTCTTCCTATATGGCTGTGTCACTATTGAATTTTTGAGGCACACTGATCTTATAGATTCAATAATAAAGGAAATATTTGGTCTCACGACAAATCATGCTTCAAATTTCAGTCATACCTATTTTATATCTTCGTTAGATAGGACTTTAGGCATTAGGCTTGTGGGGATGCTGTCAAAATGAGTCAAAATCGGCTGCACAATGACTGCATCTTGCATATGAGGATGCCGGAGAGATCCTCCTAAAAATTAAAATGCTGAAACTTTATATTGTGAAGTTATTTGGCCAGGTAGCATTTTAGAAAATATTAGATTTTGATGAAGACGTTGAGCTGGAGCCCACATCTAAAAAGAGTTAGATCCCAGGAGTCTAAAAGCTATGTGAAAGAACCAAAGTATATGGCACCCTGTCGGCGGTATTTTGTTCTAAATGCCGAAGGTGAGAGGGACACTGCAGCGTACGTTACCCCAGAAAGTGGATAGAGCATCACTCCAAAGTAAGTACCTATGCTCACTTACTACATGAGTCCTGGAAACAATACTTTATTATTATAAGCACTCAAATATTGAAATAATTAAATATATACTCATTACAACAATGCACTCCATATTCATTTTGACTTATATCTGCTCTTTCAATATAGTCTACTGAAACAAATAGCACAAATGCTTATATAGGAGTGTGTATTTGCATGTGCGTGTTCTCATTTATTTATTTATTAAAGATTTCTGCCTCCTCCCCGCCACTGTCTCCCATTTCCCTCCCCCTCCCCCAATCAAGTCCCCCTCCCTCGTCAGCCCAAAGAGCAATCAGGGTTCTCTGCCCTGTGGGAAGTCCAAGGACCACCCACCTCCATCCAGGTCTAGTAAGGTGAGCATCCAAACTGCCTAGGCTCCCACAAAGCCAGTACGTGCAGTAGGATCAAAAACCCATTGCCATTGTTCTTAGTGTCTCAGTAGTCCTCATTGTCCACTATGTTCAGCGAGACCGGTTTTAACCCAGGCTTTTTCAGACCCAGGCCAGCTGGCCTTGGTGAGTTCCCGATAGAACATCCCCATTGTCTCAGTGTGGGGGTGCACCCCTCGCGGTCCTGAGTTATTTGCTTGTGCTCTCTCTCCTTCTGCTCCTGATTTGGACCTTGAGATTTCAGTCTGGTGCTCCAATGTGGGTCTCTGTCTCTGTCTCCTTTCATCGCCTGATGAAGGTTAATATTCAGGAGGAAGCCTATATGTTTTTCTTTGGGTTCACCTTCTTATTTAGCTTCTCTAGGACACGAATGATAGGCTCAATGTCCTTTATTTATGTCTAGAAACCAAATATGAGTGAGAACATCCCATGTTTCTCTTTTTGGGTCTGGCTTACCTCACTCAGGATAGTGTTTTCTATTTCCATCCATTTGCATGCAAAGTTCAAGAAGTCATTGTTTTTACTGCTGAGTAGTACTCTAATATGTATATATTCCATACTTTCTTCATCCATTCTTCCTTTGAAGGGCATCTAGGTTGTTTCCCGGTTCTGGCTATTACAAACAATGCTGCTATGAACATAGTTGAGCATATAGTCCCATATATTATATTTCCAAACTAATTTTACTCAAATATTTCTCTAATAGTTTATAGTTAGTCTAAAACTGAATATTAATGTTGATTGTATAGTGATGGTAATTTAACACATCAAATTCAAATGCAAGTAAAAACTGTCTATTTTCTTTCAAAAATTGTTTTTAATTTCTTTTACTTTTTCTGATTATAATATAATTATATCATTTATGTTTTCCCTTTCCTTCCTTCAAATGCTTCGGTGTTCTACAATTGCCTCCTTGATTTCTTTTACTGAAAATTATTTATAATACTTATTTTTATTAAGCGTGTGTGTGTGTGTGTGTGTGTGTGTGTGTGTGTGTATGGACTTGTATGTCCTGGCGTGGATGACAACTTGTGGGACTGGCACTTGTCTTCTGCCATATGAGTTCCAGGATTCAACAAGTGCATGGGCTTAATGGCAAATGACATTATATACTATACTAAGCAATCTTGCTTCTTTATAATATTACTTTTATAGTATCTATCAATAACTTGCCTCACTTTAATTTCTCTTACACTGAATACTTTTCTATACTTTCAGTCATTGTTTTAAAAATAACCCTTTCACATCCTTAATTTTAAGACAATTATTTTTGTAGCATTTACACTGTTTGTTTCCATTACTCTGTATTTATTGATTTGCCGTGTGCAATAAGCATAACCACAAAGGTATTTTTATTTCTCTTATATGCTCCTGTGAATAAAATGAATCATAATAGTGATCACTTGATCATATTAATAATGAATGAAATATATTAAAAGACATTAGATATTAATTGAAAACTATAGATATCAGATTTAATGAGAATACTGAAAACTACCAATAATATAAATTGCTTTTTTCTGAGGTTTATTTTTCTTTATATAACCCTTTTATTTTTTGCTTTAACCTCTCTGAGGTACAGTCTCCATGAATCTTAGTATATTATTCTAAACATGTATCTGTTGCCATTAATCCATTTACAGTGTTGTCTATGGAAATGATAGCTCCAGAAAAAAGGTTTATAGATGGGGTTAGCCAGAATGTTTACTAAGTCCAGGCAGGTACTTTCTAATGAAAGTCCACAAAAGATCTAGGGTATATTATCTGGAATTTTATTTTCTATTGCTATCCTGACAACATTTAACAATTATTTCATAATTGAGCCATTAATGCTCCGTGCAAATTAATGTAATCACATACAAGGTTTCACAAGATTTTTGAAAGGCTCAATGCACCTAACTGCATATTTGTACCATAGGGAAATCAAAAGAAATAAATTTCCATCCAAAATGTTCTCTTTTGATTTATATTATAGATGTAAAATATTAACATTACTTTAAAATGTGCAGTGTGCATATTTAGCAAAATGGAAAACTAAAACAAAATGGTTTAAAATGTTAGTTATTATAATTTTAACCTAACTGATCGATAACTTATTTTCAAATTTTTGAGAATTTTTACCTACTTTTCTAGTACAAATTGGACCTTACTTGTCCTGAGTGAGCTTTGGCATCAGCATCAAATGCAGTAGAAAATAATTATAAAAGAATAAGGTGGAAATTAAATTTATGCTCAAATTTCCTGAGAAACCTCCACACTGCTTTCCAGAGTGGTTGCACAAGTTTGCATTCCCACCAGCAATGGATGAGTGTACCCCTTTCTTCACAACCTCTCCAGCAAAGGCTATCATTGGTGTTTTTGATTTTCGCCATTCTGACAGGTGTAAGATGGTATCTTAAAGTTGTCTTGATTTGCATTTCCCTGATCGC
>NW_026067946.1:3857856-4034375 GCF_014885135.2 Alexandromys fortis
GGGGGAGGGAAAGGGGAGGCGGCGGTGGGGAAGAGACAGAAATCTTTAATAAATAAATAAATAAATTTAAAAAAAAAATAATAAATTTATTCTCAAGCTTTCTGACTGAAGGGTTGACATTGTGGCTGGCCAAAAACCAAAGTCGTTCAAAATTAACATTATACACATTCACAAGGGACTTGTAACCTTAAAAATGAATCATTTTTCATGATTCTACAGCATGTACACAACTGAATTAAAGCAGATACTCAGGCTTGACTTAAAATACAACAAATTTATTGAGGACAGAGAGAAGGAGCCATGAGGGTAAGCCTGCAGATATTTATACACATCCAAAAATTTCAGAAAAAGAGAATGAAGGACAGAGTTTGGAAATAAAGAACTCCTTAGAGTACTACTACGATTGCTACAGGTTTTTTATTGACTCCATTATTTTCTAGACGTTTGGATTTTGTCATAATGGAGCTTCTGCATACACCTCTGCCCAGTAGACTGTTGGAACTGTCCAAGGGAAGAGTTTCTAATATGTGAAATGGTGCTAAATCTAGACATTCCACCTTGAGTCAGTTGAATCTTATTCCTTCTTAGGTGAGCTCAGTACACTGATGCCCACACAGCTCTCATCGCTAATCAGGGTAAGAGAGTTTATTGTGCAGTCAACTGTGAGTGAGAACACAGATGCATGCTGTGTCGTATTCCACACTCCCATGAAATAACACTTTCATTCAATGTTTATAGTAATGTTACAAAGAAGATCACAAATCAAGTTTCAAATATACAGGTAGAAGCCTCAGGTGAGTTGCATCTAAGCAAGCACCTCATATGCAAAGGAGTCTCATGCTTATCTGACCGCATCATTAGTTTCGTGGTTGTTGAAAACTAGGGTTCTTTTTCCACATCCCAAAGAATTTCACATCCATAAAAATGTTATGCTATAGCCAAGGTGCGTAATACATAGCTAAAAGGTGGAAAAACAGCCCAAGATAATTTGTAATGACATCCCCTCCCTGCATTACTGCAATAATCATTCAAGTTTTGATCAGTCTGTGATTGGACAGGTGACTGACTCTTCCTCCCAAGAATTTTCATCATAGAGGCTTATCTTTCTGGTAAACACACTATCAAAAAATTTTAGCAATCAATGTGTGTCCTTAGGTGTTCATTGTAATATCACATGCGTCTTCCCATGCATGTAAATCATTTACTTCTCTGTTACGTGCAACATGGATTTGCTCCTTTAAGACATTGCTTGTTTTAAGCTGTCAGATCTCTAGTCTTGTAAGATCAGGACTTGTCCTGTTACAGCCACCCAGTTTTGAAGCCATGCTGTGCTGAATTTTACAGCCCTAAATTTATGGTCCTGCCAAAACCGTGATTCTTCCAAGCTCCTAGTCACATAATATGAGATTAAATCAGGGTGTATGTGGGATTTCCTGGAATCCCTTAAAAATATAAAAGTCAGATATTTTTTTCCAAAGAGTTCCAAAGGCTCCCTTTGGATCTCTCTTCTCATTGTTTCTGTATTATTTATTTTCTTTCATTTTAATCTATTTCTCTTAATGAAGTTATTTTCAAGATTTGAAAGGAAGATTCTTTTCCCCTTTAACACTCAATCATTTTGTCTGTGAAGTGATGGACTATGGCCAATATTTAAAATTCTTGGGCTTCAAAACTTGCTAATTGTTCTCAGTCTTCTGAGACCTCTCTTCTACTAAAGTTCTTTTCTTAAGGGTGGTTTACTTTCATCTCCTTTCTAAACAAACTGAGGCCTATATCTTATTTACAGCACACTACTAGAAAATATTCCCAACACAATGTCTGATGAATGGACAGGTGAGAACCTAAATCTCTTTATTTTTGACCTCTCAATTTTTGCTTCTTGACACGTGAGAACACAAAAGGGAAAACACCACAATCTTCAGATTGTCCTGTAATATTGCTAAAATGTAATAAAAGTTGTCAAGATATTTTGAAATTAAAAAAACCAGATTACTAAAAAAATTAATGAAATACCTAGTAAACATTTTGGAAACTACTTAAGAGACATAAATAAATACAATATTTTACTACTACATGTAAATCAAGAGAAAAAATGTTTAGTGACAGGCAATGGGTATTAATATTTATAATATGGATCCTATACTTGAAGTTTTTATTTTTTAGGCAGTTTTTTTTTCTTAATTTAATTTATTGGTTTATTTTACATCCTGACTGCAGTTTCCCCTCCTTCCTATTCTCCCCCTCCATTCCCCCACCTCCCCCTAATCCACTTCTCCTCTGTTTCTATTCAGAAAGGAACAGAACTCCCATGGGTATCAACAAAACATGTCATAGTAAATTGCAGTAAGACTAAGTACCTCTCCTTGAATTAAGGCAGGGCAAGTCAACCCAAAGTGAAGAATAGGTTCCAAGAGCTCAAAGTATTAGAAACAGGCTTGCTTCCATTGTTAGGAGTACCACAAGTGGACCATACTACACAACTGTCACATGTATGTAGAAGGTCTAGATTGGCACACAGGTTCCCTGGTTGCTGATTCTGCCTTTGTGAGTTCATACGAGTCAGGTTAGTTGTTTCTGTGGATTTTCTTGTGATATCTGTGACCATTCTGGTTTCTACAACCCTTCCTTCCTCTCTCCAGTGGGATTTTTCTGAGCTTGGCCTAATGTTTGGCTGTGGGTGTTTGCACCTGCTTCCTTCAGTTATTAGATGAAGGCTCCCTGATGGCAACTGGGGTTGTAATCAATCTGATCATAGGAAAGAGCCTGTTCAGACTACTTACCCATTTTTGCTAGAAGTCTTAGCTTGAGTCATCCTTGTAGATTTCTCGAAGTTTCCCTTATTACAGGTTTTGCTTGACCCTGAAATGCACTACCCCTCTTCCAGTCATCTCTTTCAATAGTCTCTCCCTCCATCCACTCGCCAACAGGATCTCTCAAGTTCCCATCCCCACTGGCCCCTACTCAACCCATGAGATCTCTTTTATTTCACTTTCCAAAGGTGATCCATGTATCCCTTTGGGGGCTCTCCTTATTACCTAGCCTCTCTGGCATTTGTAGCATAATTATCCTTTACATAGTAAAATCTGTGGTAACGGTAATGGGGATATGGACACACTCTAGGTTAACTTAATAGTCCCTCACCTGGAATTCCTGCTATTATTCTCTTCCCAGTTGCAGGTGATTTTAGGAGATTGAATACTGTATAGTAAATACTCCCTTTTAATTGGGAGAGAGAGTCCATAAAGCAACCTCCATGAGGTATCCAGCCATAATGAAGCGGGGCTTCTATAGTATAACAGTTTCTTCACTATTAAAACTTTCCACCTTGAAGGGAATATTTTTTCACTAAATTAATTAATTTATTTCTTAAATTTTTTTTCTCATTTTACATATCTATCCCACTCCTACTCCCCCTCCCCTCCTCCCACTCCCCTACCTTTCCTCCACCCATCCCCAATACACTCCTCAGAAAGGGTAAGGCTTCCCAGAGAAATTTTTTAAGGCATAGGACTTGAAAAGAAAGGTGAAAAATAGTGTATTATAAAGCAAGGTATTTACAGGGATCCAAAATATAAGAATGTATAAAGGGAAGGTAAAATACTCCATCTTGAAAGGAAAAGCGAATGCAGGAAGTAAATAACTCAAAATAGCTTAAGAAAGACTCTGAAACTGACCAGATTCACTAAATGTCTTCTTCCACAAGAATATATGAACACTTAAGATTCCCGAGAGTCACTTGTAGATTAGTCAAATGCCTGGGAGAAATAGAATCCAGACAAATAGACAGAAATAAAGTAGCAGAGACTGACAACGCTGCCTAGAAGATGCTAGAACCAGCTAAGATATTGGGGAAAGGACAAAATCCAACCATCGAGCAGCCTACAAGCTGTAGAGTGAGCTGTCACCCATGCTAGAGTGGGCTTTCATGATGAAGCTGTCCTGGTTTCAGTATGCTATCTTATGCATATGCCTACAAAGAGTCCCAAAAAATCTCATTGCTTCACCAATATGGACTTTGGTGGTATCCATACTTTGGTCTATCATTAACTCTCAATTTGGTGTGAATACAAATTTATCACATATCCTCAGTCATAGAATTTCACAGCTTTGCAGTGACATAAGTGTTTGGGAGTCACTCATGTTCCTCATTATTTAAAAAGAAAGCTCAATGAATTTGTTGGTCTTATCTAGTTGGACTTTGGTAAAATTCTACTTTGGTGTGTCTCTGGTAATCACTGGGAGTGAATAGGCATGTTTTCATCTCCTTAGGGTAAGTTAATCTGAAAATTTCTAATTGTGACATGTGATACAATAAGCCAGAAATACATTGTAAAATAAAATAAGATACATAAATGAGTTGCAAATATTTTCTTGAACTTATGTTAGAATAACAAAACTCTTTTCCTATGAAAAAAATCACATCAAAATTAATGTTATTTGGAAAAATGTTTCCCTCCTTATGAGAACATTATTTACCTCTTACCTTCCTCATCATAATTATAGAAGTCATGCACATCTCTCCTAGTTGACATCAGGCTTAGTGCCATTATCAGCTTAATTAGAGCATATGTTCAGTAGTAACATACGTTATGTTTGAGTAAAAGTCAGATAAACACATGGAGACTTTACTTTCAGTCTAGATCTCAAAATAGGAAATTCCACCCTGCCTCTCTTCCCACACATACCCACACCAGAACTTCTGTTCAGTCATTCAGTTTGTATCTAATGATATGAAAAATACATCTTCATGATTATAAGACACTCACCTTGGATTTGCTTATCTGCTAACACTAAATAGCAAATTATTCTGGAACATATCGATAAAGCAAAATGTGGAGTATCTTTGAATTTCAGAGACTTTCTCTTGTACCACTTCCAGATAGGCTTTAAATTCAAAAGTAGGGTAGCAAATGCTTACGGTAGCATTGAAGTTCTGCTTTAGCAGCCTGCAGTTCTCATCTTACGTATTCAAAGAATGGAATTAATGGGACACGAATTGCTTAACAGAAGGAGAGAAGGCAGAGCTCCTGTATCAAAAACAGGTCTCAGGACTTAGGGAACTGTTGAACTGCTGGTCTGGAGGATTTTAAAGAGGCCTATGATAGAACTGAAGTGAGACATAGGGAGATGAAGGAGGTGTCAAGTTCAATTTGCACAACCCACAGGTACCTATTACATTTTCTTAGTTTGGATCATGTCCTCACCTGGATCTTCTAGACATAGGTCAGAGAAAGCAAGGAAAGAAGATCTAGAACTGTCCTCTGGAGGTTGTGTCATCCATCAAGGACTCTCCTGGAACTTCTTCTTTGGGGATCTTGACCTACCTGACTAGTTGCTATCTTCTGATATGGTTAGGACTAAAACTGGCTACGAAGGTTGAATTCACCCCATTCCTTAGTTTTCTGAGAGTCTAGATTCATGGCAGAGGTACTGGCAGGAGCTATGTTTATTGCTACAACTCTATGGAGTTTCAGTGTCTCTGCCACCACCAAGAAGCATGCTGTCGGCTATTCATAAATACCATTTATGTGTTTGGTGGCAGGGCATCTTTAAAGAGCTGCAAGGATTTTGCAGCTAAAGCTGCTTCTCTTAAATAAGATGCACTGATGTGGGATTCTATACTATATGCTGTGAATATCATTGGTTAATAAAGAAACTGCTTTGAGCCTATAGCAGGACAGAACAGAGCTAGGTAGGGAAAACCAAACTGAATGCTGGGAGAAAGAAGGCAGAATCAGAAGTCATGTAGTCACGCCAGAGACAGACACTGGACAGAAACTTGTCAGTAACCACAGCCATATGGCAATACAAAGATTAATAGAAATGGGTTAAGTTAAGTTGTAAGAGCTAGCCAATAAGAAGTTAGAGATCTGATTTAAATAATGCAGTTCCTGTATGGTTATTTTGAGTCTGGACAGCTATGAACAAACAAGCAGCCTTCTAGTACAATGCACTTGCATCTAGCAAAGAGAGCCCACCTGAGAAAATGCTGCTACCAAGAAACCATGCTGAAGTCTGTTCTTTTTTAGTCTAGAATTACTTCTCAAAATCTCTGAGGTTTTATGTGGATTTAGTTGTCCACGTTGCCTGAGCTAATAGGCCAACCAGTTTCTAATTAATGTAGACCTGTGTGTTTCTTTTGGAGTGAATTGCTGCGGGATTGGGCGGGACATAAACCTCTGTCATAATATTCCTAAGGCAGAAAGAGAAATTTGGTAAGCATTTGCTTATATGTAGATATTAGTCCTTACTAAACAAGTTGCAATCCATAGAACCACATAGGTTAGGCATAAAGTAAGGGACAAGGGAGGACTGTTGCTGGATATTTGAGCAAACTGTAAAAATGTATCTCTGTTTTACCTTGTCTGCCTAAGGCATGTGATTTGATTGGTTTAATAAAGAGATAAACGGCCAATGGGTAGGCAGGATAGAATAAGCAGGACTTCTAAGGAGAGGGAGGAACTTTAGGAAGCAACGAGATGAGAGATGCCAATGAGACACAGAAGGAGACAGACATATAATATGGAGGAAAGGTAACAAATCACAGGACAGAATGTAGATGAATAGAAATAGGTTAATTGAAGCTAGAAAAGCCCATGTTAAAGGACAAGCTACATAATTAAAAATAAGTCTCCATGCCATTATTGGGGAGCTGGTGATCCGAAGAAAGTTTGAAAAGAAAGACCTACTACAAAGGACAGAGAGATCTTTTTAGAAAAGGGAAAGAGAATGGATAGTTATGGCTAGATAAAGGACCTGGAATGGGAGGATCAAGTGGGGAGAGGGGAATGAGGGAGGGAGTAAAGGAAGAGACATTTAAAACTAATGACCATGTGAGAGGTAATCTTGAAACCTAGTAAAGTAGAAGTTTCNATGACCCATAGATAGACATTATGCAGAGAGCGAAAGACCTGTAACATTCCACCCAAACTGGATGTCTCTATCAAATCACTTCCCTCAGACCTCAGTAAATCCTGTGAAAGTGGAGCATAAGAGGAGACAAAAGGTATGGAGGACACTATAGAAGCAATGCCCTCTAAATCAACATGAAAAGAACTCAAAGAAACTTTCACAGACTAAAGCAACATGCACAGGGCTTGCACAGGTCTGCACCAGGTCCTTTGTGAATATGTTATGGATTCCAGTTTAGTGTTTTCATGGGATTCCTGAGTGGGTGTCTGCTTCTTATGCCTTTGGGGAGCCTTTTATCTTCTGTGTGTTTGTTTGATTTAATTCCATTGTGTTGGTTTTTGTTTTGTCTTTTATTATGTTTTATTTTATTCTTCAAAAGAAAGAAAAAAATAAGGCTGTCATTTATCCCCAGTACAGAGCTCATACATTTGCTAATGTATTTTCAAGCACCAACTTTCTCACTGCCTAAAAGTTTATATTCCTAAGTCCTTTAGAGAAATGTTTCTTAACCTGTGAGTTGCAACCCCCATGGGTGTTGAATGACCCTTTCAGAGAAGCCCCCTAAGAGCATAGGAAAACATTAGATATTTACATTACCATAACAGTAACAAAATTACAGTAACAGTAGAAAAATTACAGTTATAATGTAACAACAAAAATAATGTCATGTTTGGGCATCATCACAACACCAGGAACTGTACTAAAGTGTAGATGATTGGAAAGGTTTAGAATCACTGAACTAGAAGCTGGTCTCTGACAGCTAAGCTGGTCTTCTTATCTGACTTTTGCATTGGTGGCTTTTTCTGAAAAAAATTGAAACATGCTTTCTTTCTTTTCCATTGTTTTTTCTATTCAGTTAATGGAAGGTATCAGATTCTCACAACTTTATAATGTACACTGTCATTACACTACTCACTAAAATGAACTTCTCCATTCCAATGTCTTCAGGAAGGTCGAGGGTATAATCCAGGACTTTTGGTGTCTACACATTCTCCATCTGAGACCCTGCTTTCAAAGAGCTAGCTTGACTGAACTGAACTATAATGGGCCTTCAGAGAGTTGGTGTTTATGAGTGCTCCTTAACTGTTCTAATACACATTGGGCATATTTGAAAACATTTTAGAGTTTTCTCCGTAAGAGTGTTATTACTTACTGAAGTGAAAATCTTGCCAACATAAACTCCTTGGTGCTTTCTTTCCCCCTGAGATGAGCGGTTGATGAGCCTATGTGCGGAAAAGCTTGTTTTCTACTTAGAGAACAGAAAATTAGGATGGTTGGGATAAATAGCTTGTCCTGAATATGTAAATCCCCTTCGTCTTTGTGTGGAATCCATAAAAGACAAGTTAGAAATCAGGTGAATTGGTCCCAATGGCACTCTATAGTTCTGGCATGCATAGTAATAAGATACCATTTATCTAGTTGTCCCTTAAAACAGAAGAATATATTCAAGAAGACACCTGAGGCTACTGAAAGGAATTAGATGTATGCATGTATGGATTTGGAGATATTGACAATTCCAGCCAAAATAAGGCAGACGAAATGTTTTCAACATTGCATATAAAAATTACCTTGCCTAAAACAGTTTGCTAAACGTAGTCAGATCGCTGTTGTCTTAAAATATATAACTGGAAGAAAACTATGCAAATTTAGAAATTACATTTACAAGTAAAAGCTAAAAGTACTTAATGGAGTATTTATTCGGGCTGTATTAATGAAATAGAGGTAACACTGACACATGCGTGACAGTTGATAATGTCATCATACAGGGAACAGAAGCAAAAAGATGATACTCTAATGGGATGACAGAATACAATGAGTATAACATTCAGAATTTGAGTACGAGAAGTGCTCAATGAGCAAGATGAATAAAAACTTTGTAAAATCATTTTAATATAAATTTTATGTGTTAGCATAAGTTTACTTGCCATGAGTCTAACTTGTAGACAGCCTGCTACTATGTAAGAGAACAATAAAATCCACTTTCTAAATTGTCACAGTGTCTGGCACAGTGTCTATCAACTCCGTATTTAAGGACTATGTGATTTTATTCTTATAACAACCCTTCAAGTAAATTATTAATCACTGCATTCTGTAGATGAAGAAACAGGCTCTTGACAAACGAGGAGATGACCCACTGTCACTAAGAAAGATGATTCAAAACAGAAAATGGAGTTTGAGATTTGAATCTTCCCTCCCTCTTTACGTTTGTACAAAAAACACACAAATGAATGAATGAATGAACAAAACAACTATACTTAGGAAAAATCAAATGAGTTTAGGCTTTTGTAGAGATTTGGAAGCATGTAAAGTGAAGAAAGAGCTCTTTCAATGAAATACAGTGTGCAACTTCAGTTTTAATCTGAAAATGGCATGTAAAATTTTATTTATGTAAACCAGAACTTACATTGTTATAGAGATTGGAAATAATTTAGGGAGCATTATTTGCCATATCCAAATGAATGGAAGTTAAGAGAAAGACAAAACTAAACAGGTGAAAAAAGCTCTGTTTCTAAAAGTTGACTCTTGCAGATTCTACCTTAAACCTAAATGGGTAACCAGCATATCTAAGACTGGTCAAGAAAAAGAATGGAATGTTCAATCAGATGGCTTATGTTCAGAGAATCTAATGTAATTAAAAGATTTTATCTCAAAAGACTACTAGGGCAGATGTGTCAAGCCCAAAACATTTATAGATCCTCAAGAATACAGAAAGGAGAACAATGCCAAATGGTGTTGTCAGACTTCCATCGACTCTCTCATGGACTTCTAACTGGGACTTAATGAGAAGTCCTAGTAAATATGAAAATACTGTTTTGTTACCACTCAGCACATGAAAGAACACATGCAATGAAAGCTTCTTAGTTTTCTAAAATTACTTGACATGAAAATACAGACTCTCAATTTTTATTTTGTCAAAAATATAACTTCAGAAACAATAGTACTTTATTACAAAAAAAAAAACCCTGCTTTAGGCTAGACTCTCGGGGGACAATATCAACAGCATGTAGCTGAGCTGGGCAGCTATGTGTGTGCAGTGAAATCCAGCCAAACTGACAAAGAGTGCAGTAGCAAAACATGAGTAAAATACACCATGAGATGTCCGTCCAACCTCTCTCACGGCTGCTACCCTGAAGTGCCAAAATAATCCTATAAAACCAAACCAAAACAACAACTAACAGCAACAACAACAACAAAATAACGAACTCTAGAATACGTAGAGTATCGAATATGTAAAATATAAAGCATACAGAGTATGTAAAATGTACAGAGTCCCGAGTATATAAATGTTTAGAGAAGAGGAGCATGTTAATATACGCTTCCTGATTTCTTTTCCAGTCGGGAAGATGACACTGAAAAGAAAGAGACTCTTGTAGTTCAGTTCATAAGAAGGTATGTTCTCCTGATCACGGATATTTTTCAAACACAATATTGTGAAAATATCCAGAAAATACATGCCCAGTCTCTTTGATTACATATGGTTTCCAAAATGACTTTCTCTCCAACTGACTAAACTTGACAGTTTTATTCCTTACCTTAGCTACCTGACTTGCCTTTTGTTAGTGCTTTCTTGCTTTAGAAACCTTTGATTACAAAACCCTTTTTATTTTCCTACTGGGTAGTAGTGGTCCTTACCTTTAGGTCCATCACTCAGGAAGCAGAGGCAGGCATGTCTGTGAAGTGTAATTGCCGTGGTGCTCTGGTCCAGTGTCAATGGATGGGTGGTAGCCCTAACACCTACTTATTCATCTTCTCTCCTCTCCCTCTCTTCCTCTTCTTCAATTTCCCCTTGTGACTATTCAGTCATATTTATTGTAGATACTAATGAGTTTTCAAGTGAGAGCCCCATGTGGGCTTACACCTTTTAGAACCTCCTCTCTCTGCCTCCCACAGAGTCCCCTTCTCTTTGCAGTTCCTCTGCTTTATTTTGTTCACATTAGTTTCTTTGTTTACACATATGAAAGTTAAATGTAAGCATATTTATCTTTCTACGCTTGTGCCTGGTAATTTCTTTTAACAGATAGTCCTCAATTCCAGTCATTGCCCTGTGAGTAACATGATTTTATTCTTTTTTGACTGAGCAAAATATCATGCATATATATCAACCTATTTTCAATTCACATATATGTGGACTAATGCGTAAGTGTATTCTGCATTTGTTTAATTGTTTCAATAATCACTGTTGGAAATATCTCTATTTTGTGTTCATTTTATTTATTTCTATATACTGAGTAGTGGTGGAGATCAATCATGTGGTGTTCCATGTTCATGTTTTAGAGAGACCTGCTTCGGTATTGTTTTATATATGTCTTTGATCAATTTAAATCCATACCAATGTAGTACAGGAGATCCTGTTTTTCCGTGTCCTTACCAGTAAATTCAAGATCACCATTCTGAGAAGATTGAGTTGGAGCCTCGATGTTTACTTTGCATTTTTGAATTTTTAGGATGGGTTAAGAGGGTGAGCACTTTTCCATATATGTACTGGTCACTGATTTGAGAAATGTCTGTTTAGGTTGTGAGCCAATATATCTTTCATTGTTAGCTGTTTCAACTCTCTCATTCTGTAGCCTATCTGTATATTGTATTATTTCCTTTGCTGAACAGAACTTAATTTGGCATAAATCCATTAGTTAATTTCTTTCTCAGTTTTGAGTGCCTTCTCTAAGCTGAAAACACCCTCTAGTTATGAAAAACAAGCTTTTTTCCTTTGGTTAATACCAATTACCAAAATAAATTGACTTGGAGCAAGTGTAGGTCAGTATTTGAATATGTCTATGTGCCAAAGTCCTCATTTCATCTAGAAGGGAGAATGAATATTGGAGAAGGGGAGAAAACCTGTGTCCTCACAAACTGCCCTTTCAAAAGTCCCTGGGGATTTCTTTCTACTAAAAGTTAATTATGATTGGGGGTAACCTCTCTAATCTATTATAAGCCTTAAATAGAAATGTCCTTATCAGTATAAAATTGAAATCTGTCTACTGAAGTTTCTCCCTTGGACCTTGATTAAAATATTGACTCTACATCCTTCTGAATATTTGTTTAAAGCAGTATTCATAATGTTTTTCAATTTCAGGATGACATTCTGTCTTAGCGTTTATAAAATGTTAGTGTCACTTTTCCAGATTTTAAGCCTCCAGCCATTTATATTTAGAGGACTCAGCTCTTTAATCCTCACCACCAACTCCAAGCAGATAATCATACAAAGAAAGAGTATATACGGCCAGTTTTACAAATTGTTGCAAGTACTTAGAAGGGTTTCTTTATTTTGGTATGGGAAAATGTTAAGCAAATGGATAAAAAAATGTTTCAAAGAATAATCTATAAATTGAATTGTTCATGCTATCTCTCCCGTCCAGCTGCCAAGTTGAATTAAGCTCAATTTAGTTTCACAACAGCTAAAGGAAAGTCCATTAAAAATGAATGCAAATAATTAAAGATAAACTAAATGATGACTTAACTCACACTGCTACGCACTTTATTTCATAAAGTTTCTGAAATCACTTAGTAATTCAATGACTTAGATCGGCAATCCACAAATCTACTCTAGAAAATTACAGCACCATCGGTCCTCCAGGAAAACACACTTCTCCTGACCAATAATTTTTAAAATTTTGTGTTATATTATCAACATGAAGATTCAAATTGCTCATATGTTTATGAAGTCTAAACATTCTAAGCATTTTTTTTTTGAGCCCATGAAGAAAGTCCTTGATAATGTAATTCTGAGCTCATTCTTCTTGGAGGCTTGTAAATTTTCTTTCTATATTACATGTAATCCAGACAGTGAGAAACTTACCCACATACGGTCAAGTAGGTCAAGACACTAGATGACTTGGAAAACGTCTATGTGCATGATGATAAACTTCTTGGTGCCTTGCTCAGGCACAAGATATCCTTAGGCCATATCTTCCTATTGTGTTCTCTTCCTTGTTACATCTTTGCCTCTTTTATTGGGCCCTTTACCCTTCTCCAACAAATATTCACCTTCTATTCTCACATTTTCTTCCCAGATTCAGCAGAGGAGTAAAAAGGTATGACATATTTGTCTTTCTCCATCTGACTCACTTTAGTAATTATGAGCTTACAGGTCAGGCATAATAATATTCTGTTCTAGAGTTCTGATTTTATGCTTGGAGCGTAGAGTATGGGTGAATACATCTAGATCCAATAGGACACATATTAATCTTTATTAATGTTTGTTTGATTTTTAATTTAGTATTTAAAGATGAATTCTTCATTTGTCTATTATTAGAGGACTTTCCTTGTTTCCCCGTTTCTCTTAAAGCAAATTCAGTTACTGTAAAACGGTACTCAGAAGTGTTCCTCATGCATCCATCACTGCCATCTACCCAAACGACCCATGTTTTAAAAAAAAAAACAGAAACCCTCAAATTATGATTTGTTCTTTTTTTTTAGTGTTTTAAGTATTGTTTCTTCTCTCTATGATACCCTTCCCACCTCAAATCTCCCACAAATATATTCACCAGTTCTTTGGCTAAGAAAACCTCCGCTAAAGAGACTCAAAAGCTAAAATATAATTTTCTGGGCTGTTTGTAGCCTGGGCTTCTGTTAGGATACATCAGAAATATTCTAAATTTCAGTGCCAGAATATACGAATTTTGCTTCTGTGGCTTCTTCATGATAAAAATCAGGGAAACATTACTTTCCAATGGAAAATCTTAGGAAATGCTATCACAAAGGTTTTGGCTTTCAGGATTGCAGAGGAATAGGAGTTTAGCTCATATCTGGAAGGTAGGGCTATTTCCTGGTTCTAGTGTAGCCTGCAACAGGGTGCACTTTCTGTCTGTTCCCTGATTATAGGGACAGTTGCTCCCTCTCTGGCACAGCTATTACTGAAAATCCCCAAACTCTCCAGGAAGATTTCTTTCTTTTGGAATGTGTGTGTTGGGAAGGTATACAAGAATGCATGTTTATGTTTTCTCTTGGAGACCAAGAATGTTATTCACAGGTGCCATTGTTCTTATTAGTTTTGAGACAGACTTTCCTATTCCACTGGTCTGGGGCTCAATTATTAGGGTAAGATGGATGGCCAGGGACCTCCAGGGGTGTGCCCGTCTCTGCCTGCCCAGATTGCAATTACAGAGACTGAGACCATAGAAGCCTTTTCCGTGGAACCCAGGGATCAAACACAGATCCTCACACATGGCTACATCACCAAGTCAGAAATACTTCTTGTCAATTACTTAGTCGCCCAGATGTGTACTGTGGACTTGATGGACATTCCTAAAACCACCATATGTTTCTTCAAGCCATCTAAATATTTAGCAGGTGATTTAAACAAATAGCAATCAAAGCCTCGTCTTCTTTAAACACATCAAAAGGAATTCCGTGCCCTGCAGCTGATTCTTGACCTTTAAAAATGCCATAGCCTCTGTGAATGCTCTCCAATATTCTGGGCATTCAGCTGTTTCCTTGTGATAGCTGTCACATTAGTAACATTAATTAATTTCTATTTCCCTGCCTATTTCAGATCTGATGACTCAGAGTTAGGAAGTAAAGAACTGTCATTCATTCATAGACAAGGATGTGCCCCTCAGTGGGCTCCCTTACAGACTTGATGAGCATTACTTTAGGTTTTGCATGTCAAATCCAGACCTATAGCATGCTAGAGAAACTCTGCTGGAGAGGTGCATCACAGATTTATTTGTTCTCCTTTAGATGGAAACCTAAATTTATTCTTACTGTAATTTATCATAGTTCAGATAATCGAGATAGAGAGTGATTCAGTGTTTGTGGCAAGGAGGAAAATATAATGCTTTGTGGGAATAATCTTAGAAGTCATGGACCATCACTTGTGGTTCATGCTATTCATTTAGAACAAGTCATATGTACAGCCCATACTCAAGGGCAGGTGATTTAAGCAAATGAATATTTCTCACAATCTTGAACCCATGCACTCTTAACATTAACATCTCAGTCTTTTTTCTTGTTGCACTTTGGCTGTTTTATGCTGCAGTGTCTTGAAGAATTTTAAATCCTCTAAGTATCTCATATGCCGTTAAACTCAGCCACTGTTTTATTCTCTCTAGTAAATATTTCCATGTCTAGAATTTCAAGTTAAATTGTTCTCATATTTTCCACATCTCTTTAATATGCATAGTATTTCATCTATCCTTTAGAAAATACAGTATAAAACATTATAATAATGGCTATAGTCTTTTCCTCATTCTAGAACTATTAACTACCTCTTTTATAATTATAATGTTTGTGTTATTTCTAGTACTTAGTATTTCTATTGCCGTGATAAAACACTACAACCAAAGATACCTGAAAAAGAAAGGGTTTATTTCACCATACAGCTTTTAAGTCCATCACACAGGGAGTCAGGGCAGGAACTTGAGGCAGAAATAGATCAGAGGCCACGGACGAGTGTTCGTGGCCTCGTGTTACTTTTATGCCTCACTCCCCATGTCTTCCTCACACAGCTTTTCTGTAGTGTTGAGGGCCATGAGTTAAGGGGTATCACAATCCACAGTGAGCGTGGCCCTTCCACATCAATTAGCAATCAAGAAAATTGCTAATCTGGTGGAGAGATTTCTCAGTTGAGATGCTCCTCTTTCAAAACGACTCTGGCTTACATAGAGTTGACATAGTAACTAGCCAGCACATTCATTTTCTATTAATCACATTTCTCCTCACTATTGTTCTGTCTTTCTGATTTTTATGCATGATTATTTTGGGAACATGATAAGTTCTATTAAACTGTCATAAGTCTTTCAGGCTACACTAAAACTATAATACAACAAACTATATGATCTATATAACAAACCTTTATTTCTGGGTTGTTAGTCTAAAACATCCAAGCCAAATGTTTTCTTTTTCTTTCTTTTAACTTCAGATTTTCTATATCTTTGTTTAGTATTTGAGACGGGTTCTCAAGTAACACAGTCAGCCCTGATTTACTGATCCTCCCACCTCAGTCTTCTAAGTGCTGGGATTACTATGTGTGACCATATTAAGAACCAAATTCAAAACGCCAATAGATATAATGTCTGCTCTGGATCTCATTTCTGATTCCAGGGGTCTTTTGTGTCTCTACATAAACAGTAGGTGAGAGGGAACTCTGACCTTTTTAAAGAGTATTCATCCCATTCACCTCTCAACCATCTGTATCTTGTCCCCATTTGACCCTATCTATGAACATGGGGAATTTATGGGTAGATTCCATTGCATTTACCGTTTTGAAAGTGGACATTTTTATTCCTTGAAATATCCTTGGACTTCAATCTAGAATGAAATTGTTGTTTGAAAATATATGCATTCTTTCATTAACCTATTGTCAAATTGGTTAAAGCAGAATTTCTCCAAGAGCGATTTCACTGAATTTCTGAGGCAATACCCTTCTGAACATGTTACTTTGGATATTAGGAAGATTTTTCTATATCACTGCAAATAATAGCAAATGCAAACAATAATTAACTTGCATGATTTCTATTGATTATTCTACCATCTCTTTATTCTTAAAAATTATTGTGTGTGTATATGTGTGTGAGTGTGCCTGTGTGTATGTGTGTGTGTGTGTGTGTGTGTGTGTGTGTGTGTGTGTGTGTATTGTGATTATGTACATTCCATGGCAGGTGGGTGGAGGTCAGAGGACAGCTTGAAGGAGTTCATCATTTCTTTCCACTACATGGATCCCAGGAATCAAACTATGGTTTCTGTATTTGGCAGCAAGTCCCTTTACATCTTGAGCTATCTTGCCAGACCTAATTCTGAGGCATTTTCTTTTGCCTTAGGTAATTAATTTATACAAATGTGCTCATCATCACTACCCGGAATACATTAAAGAAATCTTTTGTATGTCTTTAGACTGTCTCCTCCCTTCCTCCCTGCCTGCTTCCCTCCCTCTCTTCCTCCCTCCTTCTCTCCTCTGTCTGCTGTTTTAGTGTTTCAAAGTGTAGGTGCCTTGAACATCTTGATTTTCACTTTGATGGAAACCTGAGGAAACAGCTAGGGTGCGGGAAATAGCTCAGTGGTAGAAAGATTGCCTATCATGTACAAGATTATACTTCAATCAAAAGCATCTCTCACTTCCAAGAAAAGAATATTATTAAACAGTAATTGAGTAGCTAGCAACTCTTCTTGGGATATCATCTTTGACAATTGGAACCTTCATGTTTTCTCTGTTTGTCTCTCTCTGTCTTTCCGTTTCTGCATATCTCTCTCTCTCTCTCTCTCTCTCTCTCTCTCTCTCTCTCTCTCTCTCTCTCTCCTTCTCTTTCATCTCCATTGTACAGTGTTTTATTTTGTCTGTCTATTTTATGTGATTTGTTACCTTTGTATGATAGGAATACAGGCTGGATCTCCTATGGTCATAATTTATCTTGAGCTCACTCTCAATTTTAAATAGTTAAAAAAAAGTGTTATCAGGAAAAATGTAGTTCCAGCTATACTAATTTTTAAGTTGAAATAGATTATATCAATAATGTAGTAGACAAATACTGGAATCAGCTTGAGCCTTTGATCAATCAGCCGTATAATAAGTTTTTTTTTTTAAATAGCCTAGTAGTGAGATTTTCCCCCTTGGAGCAGTTTTATGGATATCAATAAATAAAAGATCTGAGTAATAGCTTGCTCTATGTTCTTCTAGGGGAAGTTCGGCTTCTTTTTATTTTGTGAAATATATTATTATGTCAGAATAAGACATGAGATGCAGAAATTAGAATAGATGAAAAAAATAACATAAGAAAAGTCAAACAAGTGTGGAAACACTGAGACAGGAGCATCTCCATTCATGTCAGGGTGGATCAAGAGAAACAGGAAATTACAGCTGCTAAGAGTAGAATGTGATGCAGCAAACTTGATTTCATGGTGTGTGCATTGCAGATAAAGATAAGGGGTTGAGTTTTTATTGGAGAAGCAATGGAGAGCAAAATGGCACTTGCACAGGGAGTAACTAAATTAAAGCTGAAGACTCCGTTTTATTTATAAGTCCAATTAACTCTTGATTATCTCATGCCTTGTTAGCAAAATTAAGCTTCTCAGCTTGGATTGCTGAGCATTCCCAGAGAAAATCACTCAGTTGTAGAAATTAGAATCACAAAAACGTATGTTCCCTAACTTCGGCAGACTCATGGAGAGTGCCATCTGCACTTCCCGGCAATTCTTTACACATCACACAATCCAAGCAACAACTTTCTTTCCCCCAGCATCTTCAGCACTAAGATGATAGGCTTCACAAAGCAGTTGGTTCAGGGGAAAGTGAAATAGCTTTTAAAATGTTATATGCACAATGTCAATAGAGCAAATTACCAATCATGAGCAATTTAAATGATCATCTTCAATACATATTTTGTGCAAAAACTGATAAGCTAATGTGTACCCATGAGCAGAGATAGTATTTGCTTTTTAAAATGAAAAACCTGCTTTTATTATGCCTAATAAAAATAACTTTAATAAGACAAAATGACAAAGTCAATTTTGTCACATAATCTGACTATCAAAAGTGTACACCTTGAACTGACACAGCTTGAAATCAGATTTGCAAGCTTAACATCAAATGTTGATTATTTCTTACACACTGGACAGTGAGTGACAGAGTTTATCTATAGGTATAATTAACTAAACTTCATAAAAACCACAATATATAATCCAAAGTCAAAATATTGAAACTATCTTAATATATTTTAAACAATCTTTATAGGTATATATGTCATTATATGTCATATATATTTCATTGTAGAAAGCTTTCAAATCTGGGTTTACATTTACTTGTTGTGTTGTGACTTTTACAGCTCAGGGATTAACCAAACTGTGGTAATGAAGAATGAGAAAATGGTGGACACATATATAGAAAAGCTGAGCCGTGTTCTCGGATGGATACACAAAGAACAGCCTCCAAATTCAGCATCTTCCTTATATAAAACACTAATGAAGAAGAGTCTGCTGGATACCTATCTTTTTTTTGTCAGTAGTCTTGGGTTGAAGTTATCCAGGAAGAGGAAACTATGGCTGATAGTTTCTAAGCACAGTGGTTTTAGCTAATTGCCACCATTTGTAAACATCTATTCTTGGATCAGGAATGTTTTGATACCCCAGGGACACTGTGAGAGCCATGGCATATGCACATGTGGATAATATGAATTCACTCATGACTCCATTGGGTCCCTAGTATGACTTTGAAGTACTAGTTATTTGTTTAGGTGGTTAATTCAGGCTTTTCTTATTAACTCTTATAACTTATTATTCTTGTCTATGTTAGCCATGTGGCTTGGTACCTTATTTGGTGAGGCAGTCACATCTTGCTTCCTCTGTGTCTGGATCATGACTGCAGACTGTGTCCTCTTCCCAGAATTTTTCTGTTCTCGTTGCTCTGCCTCTAATTCTTGCCTGGTTGCCCTGTCTATACTTCCTGCCTTGCTATTGGCTAATCAGCGTTTATTTAAAATATAATTGACAGGGTACAGAGCATTGTCTCATAGCATATAAGGTGTGATGTTTCTCAAAATGTAGATGTAAAACTACCTTATAATCTGTCTATACTGTTTCTGGGTATAGGTGTATCCAGGGACAGCATCACACTACAGAGATCTTTGTATATACATATTCATTGCTGCTTTAGTCCAAACAGTTAAGAAATAAACGCAGCCTAGAAGTCCCACAACTGAAGAATGTATAATAAAAATGTGGTATGTATATACAATGACATTTTATTTCACAATGAAGAAAAATGGGATTATAAAATTCTACAGTAAATGGGTAAAACTAGAAATACTTTTATTGATGTTCCAGAAAGGCAAATGCTCCACATCCCTTTTTATATGCAGATTCTAATTGGCTGATTTAGTTGTTTATTTAAAAAGGAGTATACATGGAAGCCAGAAAGCTGTGAAGAGAACATGACAGGGTTGCCTTAAGGGAAAGGAGTAGTAGAATAGAGATAAAAGGAATGCAAGATGAGAATACTGGGAGCAGAAGGGTTAAAAGGGGAGGAAAAAGAGGGAGAGGAATTAAGAAAAAAATGTGTGAAAGTCGTGGGGGAATGGAAGGATTAAACAAAATGAAGGATATATTTAAATGATTACAGAAACCTACTATCTTATAACCTAAAAGAATAAGACTGCAAAAAAGAAATTGAAAAAAGTGAACCCTTTCAAATAGGTAATACTTCTTCTGGATAGATCCAGGTAAATAGATCTGGATAGAAGAAAGTCAACCCAGAGATGTACTCATTGGGTATTTCCAACTCTGAGACCACACAGGTGACCCTGGACCAGGCAACACAGTAGGAGGAAATGAGTCTCAAGAGTAGACAAAAATTGGAGATACAGCAGCTCCCACGGTTGGGAGTCCTACAAAACACCAGGCTAGCATTTTCATAAGGAACAACACATTTATGTTTCTTCTAACAGTGGGTATGGCTTTCCTCTCACCACCTTTTGTTTGGTAACCAGATCTTGTCGTTTTGCTAACATTATCCTTACTGGTATGAGATGATGTACAGAGATATTTATATTGTCTAATAATTAATGATCTTGACCTATAAAAATGTATTGTTTTAACTGTTTATATGTCCCCTTTTGAAAAAAAATAGGATAACTACCTTATCTTAAAATAAAATTTAATTGTATTTTCCTTAGTGAGACTCCTCCAAATGTTCTCACTAATAACAGGCATGACTGCCACCTGAAGGCATTCCTGGACATGTTTCAATTACCTGGTTGCAGCTTGCGTTCCCTTATTCCCAGAAGAAGTTCTAGAAATTTTAGAACCCTGAAGAATCCAGTAGATCTGTCAGAGATCTGCTGAGAGCCAGAACCGCTGCTTATGGAGTATATGCCTGAAAACCTCAGAACAAGTGACTCTTGGGAACACTGCAGCCTACATCAACTATCTGCTTCTTTCACAGATACAGCTAATTGGGGGAAAACTCTCGGAGAGAAAATTCATTTAAAAATATCCCTTGAATACCTAAAATATAAATGTAATATTTGGGTGTGAAGTATTGCCATTACCATAATCCATCTTCTGAAACTGAAATCATATCTGAAAAATCTTATTAAAATTCTAATATAATCTTTCAAAGGATGGACACTGAGTATCATACAACATGACAGTTTCCTTGGGTAACAGGCGTTGGGCTCAAAGTTTGTGTATCAATTGTGTTGTTGTTCTTTCCCGCCATATTCTTGGGAGATTGACATTATGATTTTAGCATTCAAACAGAGCTGGTGTATTTTCAAGTTTTGATAGCTAAAATTCATTTAATTTGATCATATGCCGACTTTGGGATTATCAAAGAAACTCTTTGAATTCTTCGTCTTAGCTAATGTGGGGTCTCTTTTCTGGTGAGAATTCCACCTAGCACACATAATAGCTTGGCACACTTCACAGTGATAACTAGTAGTATCCGTACACAAATTTAATGGAAGTGTGCTGAACTCATCTGTAACACCCCAAAAAAACTTTTATCCAGCCACACAGAAAGCACATCCAGGTTTCAAAATACTTGAAAAACTTTAAAAATAAACATATAATTCTAAACTTAAGTGTCTTTTATAATCTGGGTGTTTAGAGGACATTTAAGTTAAATGGCCCCTTACAAAATTTAAAGAGACATAACACCCTCTGTAGATCAAGTATTTTTAGCATTATAAATAGATATATTGATTATTTACAAAGCTTTTTTTCTGCAGTAGCAACTTATCATCAAATTGATTTCAAAGTAGTCTGCAATAAGCAATGGACATGATCATCATATTAAAAAACGTATTTTCCATTTTAAGCCAGGTCTAGTAATGCCAGCCTACAAATATAGCTCCCTTGGATATTGGAGATTGAGCTACAAAGTAAGTTGGAGGCCAGCTTCAGCAACTTACTGAGATTGTGCTTCCAATAAAAAGTGGGAAAAGAGCTCTGGTGTAGCTCTGTGACAGAGTGCCTGCATAGCAAGTTCAATCAACAGTGATAAAAGCTAAAAAGCAAACTAAAGAATCTATGCACTTTACATGCTCCTTAAGGATTTTAATAACATAAATATTTATTAGCCTAATTGCACTAAATGTCTCCACAAGGTATAACGTATGGGTTAATTTTATAGTTAAAAATAAACAGGAACAATACTAACAATTCAGAAATACTGATATTAATCATCCTGAGCACCTTCATACATTTGTATACCAGAAAGTATACATTTAACATGTGCTAAGTTCATCAGTTTTCTCCAGATAAATGTGTCAAAAGAAGGGGGAAGGAAAGACATATAGAAAGATCCATATTTGCAGATGTAGCTGTAATCCTGGTCTGATGCTGGACACCAGACAGTCAAAGGAGACAATGATATAAACCCCAGCCCAAGGGTAGATAACACATAACATCTTGGGTCAAGTTGTAGGAAAAGAAAAAAGAATGACTTTTTACATCTGACTTATATTTTTTCAGGCCCTATAAGGATTGAACGATGCCCAACAACTTTGCAGAAATAATCAACTCACTCATTCAAATTCTAATCTTATAAAAAAGAAGACCTTCTACTACACAGAAGCTATGGTAATCTTTATACTTTTTGACTAGCTTTCTCCAATTGGCACAGAATTAACCAGCCAATGCTGAATTATTAACATTATTCTATTACATATTCCTCAATGATGTTCAGGTGAACGAAATGTCTGACAACCTTGGGCCAGGCAATTTCCATTATTGTTTTGCCATCTCGTTATAAACAAAAGCGTATTGTGTGTGTGTGTGTGTGTGTGTGTGTGTGTGTGTGAAATACTTCAACATGGTTGGTTGGTTATAGCTGAGGGTTTTGTATGCATCCATACAAAAGGAGAAATCAATGACACAGGGTTTAAAGATGATGAATTTATTTGCCCTTCTTTTCTCTGCTTTCCATCCACCCTTCCAACATCCTTCCCTTTCTTTCTCTCTACTCCTCCAGTAGATACAGGATGTAAATCCAATGCAATAATATACCAACCCATTCAGTCTCTCGTCTGCCCTCTCCCATCTATAAGTAACTAATTGATACTCAGGCAAACAAAGCCATTGTAACAGTCTGTCTTGTTACTGTATTTAGGATTTTAGCAAACAGTAATGCCACTGTTTCTTTTATACTACTTTCCTCTCCACGGGATCAAAATAATTTCAAGTTACCTTTTTATCTTCTAGGATATATCATTAAAAGCAAAGTTCAGGGACCACTTTTGAATTTTGCTCTATTTATTTCACTTTACTTGTGTGTAGAATGGTTGATGTCTGTTTGCACATCTATAAAGGGGCTAAAAACATTCAGGTGTCTATAGTCCTGCATATCATTTTCTCTTCTTGTAATTTATTATGCTGTGTATCTTGTAGCCTAAACTCTCTCAAATCTATTTTTCTGATCTGGTCCCCTATATCTTTTGTGTATCGCAGAATTTATATGAAAAATTTGTGCATATGCTTTATGTTAGATTAAAGCTGTCAATGTTTCTTTCCATTGTAGAAGCTTTCTCTTCACCAACTAATTGTTTCTCTGGCTACATAGAAACCTTTTAGCCTTATTAAGTCCCACTTGTCAATTGTTGTCTTTAATTCTTGGATGAATGGAGTGGTATATAAAAACTTCTTTCCTATACCTATATCATGAAGGACCCTGCCTCTATTTTCTTCTAGCAGGTTTTCTTTTATTTATTTATTTATTTATTTATTTATTTATTTATTTATTTATTTATTAAAGCTTTCTGTCTCTTCCCCACCGCCGCCTCCCCTTTTCCTCCCCCTCCCCCAAACAAGTCCCCCTCCCTCGTCAACCCAAAGAGCAATCAGGGTTCCCTGCCCTGTGGGAAGTCCAAGGACCACCCACCTCCATCCAGGTCTAGTAAGGTGAGCATCCACGAAACTGCCTAGGCTCCCACGAAACCCATAGGTACAGTAGGATCAAAAACCCATTGCCATTGTTCTTGAGGTCTCAGTAGTCCTCATTGTCCACTATGTTCAGCGAGACCGGTTTTAACCCATCAGACCCAGGCCAGCTGGCCTTGGTGAGTTCCCGATAGAACATCCCCCTTGTCTCAGTGTATGGGTGCACCCCTCGCGGTCCTGAGTTCCTTGCTTGTGCTCTCTCTCCTTCTGCTCCTGATTTGGACCTTGAGATTTCAGTCCGGTGCTCCATTGTGGGTCTCTGTCTCTGTCTCCTTTCATCGCCTGATGAAGGTTAATATTCAGGAGGAAGCCTATATGATTTTCTTTGGGTTCTCCTTATTTAGCTTCTCTAAGAACCCGAATTATAGGCTCAATGTCCTTTATTTATGGCTAGAAACCAAACATGAGTGAGTACATCCCATGTTCCTCTTTTTGGGTCTGGCTTACCTCACTCAGGATGGTGTTTTCTATTTCCATCCATTTGCCAGCAAACTTCAAGAAGTCCTTGTTTTTTACTGCTGAGTAGTACTCTAACATGTATATATTCCATACTTTTTCATCCATTCTTCAATTGAAGGGCATCTAGGTTGTTTCCAGGTTCTGGCTATTACAAACAATGCTGCTATAAACATAGTAGAGCATATACTTTTATTGTGTGATAAGGCCTCTCTTGGGTATATTCCCAAGAGTGGTATTGCTGGGTCCATGGGTAGGTTGATCCGAATTTCCTGAGAAACCTCCACACTGCTTTCCAGAGTGGTTGCACAAGTTTGCATTCCCACCAGCAATGGATGAGTGTACCCCTTTCTCCACAACCTCTCCAGCAAAGGCTATCATTGGTGTTTTGATTTTCGCCATTCTGACAGGTATAAGACGGTATCTTAAAGTTGTCTTTGTGTGTGTGCATCAGGTTTTGTTTTAGGTCTTTGCCACATCTAGAGTTACTTTTGTTCAAGATTATGGATATGAGCTTTCTGGGGCCATTCTGGCCAAGATTTCATATAGCTCATTATAGATCCAAATCTCACTGTATAGCTGAGACTAGTCTTGAACCCCTGATCTTTCTGCTGCCAAAAGTCTCTTTTTGTGCTAATTATTTGCAAGACAACGGGATTCTGAATAGGGTAATATTTGGGTACTTATATGAGAAGAAAAACAAAACAGATCAATTTTCTCATGATAATAGATTTAGAAGATGTATATGATACAAAAATGGGAGAGTATAAATTTCAACAAAATTTTCTTAATCTCAGCAACATTGAGCAGAGAAAGTAAAATAATGATAGATTAGGTTTCATTAAAATTAAATATAATACATTATTCATAAATATGTTCATACAACACAAAATCTAAATAGGCTGTGGCGAATGCATTTATACTTTTATATTAAAGACACGTATATGTGACCAAACCTTTATATCCAGAAATTAGTAATTAAAAAAACCCTCAGGAACAAGAAAGTAAATTATCCATTTAAAATTACAGATATATTTAATCAGGGACTTCAAAATAAGATACAAGAAAAATTATTAAACCTATTAAAGCATGGCAAAGAGCATTTTATTCAAAGATACCGAAATAGGATACTGCTGCACAGTCGCTGAATGTTTAAATATCAAAAGTGGAGCAATACTCAGAGTTGTCAAAGATTTGGAACAACTCAACTCTCATGACTTCTTGTTAGAAATATTTTAAAAATATAAGTCAATTCAAGAAATAGTCTGCCGTTTGTTAAACTTTAACATGTACTTATCAAATAATCAAGAAATTTAATTTCTAAATGTATACCCAACACTAATAAAAATACACGGTTATACAACAATTGCTTCAGTACATTTAAAACAGTCTTACTCTTACACCTCAGCTGGATACAAGTCTTAAATATGTGATAATGCATAAAGGAATGACATTCTAGACAATATACCTAGACTAAGTAGCCAAGCCCAAACACCCCAAAGATGACTTTACTATGCCATTCATATAAATTCCTCACAGACAATGCATATATCTGGGTCTTAACTCACATATCTTGTGGAAGTGATCAGGTAAAGGTAAGGAACTCTCGGGAAACATCTCCTCAAACTGGTGAGTCTGATGGTGACTTGAGAACTTTTCAACACAAGTAGTGAGAATAGTTCAGAAGTGCTCTACTTTTTTCTATGAGAAGGTGATTAAACTAAAGAATGCCTTCATCAGAATCCCGTCAGGAATTCACTTGCAGTGATTGCAGCTGTTTTATGTAGTTTATTCCTGACTTAAGTTGATGCTTAGCAGTTAGTGCAGGAGCTCACCCATTAAGAACCCTTATTTGCTTCTCATGCAAAGAACCTGAGTGCATTCCCAGCACCTGTATGGTGGACAACCATCCTCACCTCCAGTTCTTGGGCATCAGTGCCCTCTAACGACCTCTGCAAGCATTGCACACAAATGATACTTAGTCATACACTCAGGCAAGATACTCATTAAAAAAAAAAAAACAAATAGAAGTTAAACAAAAATGATATTTTTAAAAAACTGAACGCACATGTACTACTTTATTTTTAGAAAACAAAGAATTTCAGTGTGCGGTCATTCGACTACAGTTGAATATCTCTTTGAAAGAAGACGCACAATAAGATACAGATATCAAAAAAGAGAGAGAATTGAATTATAAATGGAAAATAATCTTTCTCCTTGTCAAAATATTTCATGGTAATTGTTTAATTTAGAATGACAATTACTATTTAATTAAGACTGTTTTAATATTTGTTTTAAAAATTCATTTAAAACCAACTTTTTAACAAATGAAAATAAAACACACTTAAGCATAAATTTAATTAAATGAAAATGCTTTGTAGTTAAAGGGAATATGCTTATATTACATCTGTTTAATTTTGAAGTGGGTTGAGATCTTCAGATGAACTTTAAAACTATCTCTTAAAATTTATTTCATAACATAACAGCATTGATTTGTCAAAACCAACAAAACTACACTAACTTAACTTTATTAACTAAGTCAGGTAATTGTATTTGTTCATTTGTTTCAAACAATTTTCTATTCATCTCTTCTGTTGGAGAATCCAATGTAGGATATGAAGACATTAATACTTACTGTTTTCTTTACATACCATTCTTTAATCTAGAAAGCATTATTCTGGGTATGGTTTTACTGCCCACACTTGTTTCTGTTTAGTTTTGTCTTTTGACATAGACTTGTTCTTTAGCCACGGCTGGCCTAAAATGCACTAGATAGACTGTATTGGCCATGAACATGTGGCTGTCCTTCTGTGTCAGTCTTGAAATGATGGGATTGTGGACGTGAACCACCACACCCAGCTTGTGTATAAAATATCCATTCGTCTTTGGTTTGGTCCATTTTCACCTGAGCAGATTGAGATACGACGGCTGTCGTGTTTCCTCCATGTCATGGGCGTGTAATAAAATATGGTTAATTTCTGCTGATGTAACTCTGATTGCTTGTACAACTGATCCTCTACGAAGATACTCTATTTTCTCCTCTGATCTCCATATTGGAGGTAGATTAACAAAGACTTTCGACATTCAAGGAAGAGGAGGTAAAATCCACTCCTGAACAAGTAGGAATGCCTAGGAAATCCTGGGCATTCACTAACCCCAGGTATTTACAGTACCACTTGGGAGTCACTTTGAAAGTACAAATATTCTCTTTGTTTTAAAGTGTCTCCTACCATCACACCAATCACAGAATTATCACTTGACCTTCTAACTATCAACTGAGTTACTTGTTTATATTTAATGGAGTAGTTATTGCTCCCTTCTATTTACTTGTTTGCTTATTTTTATCAGTTAAGTTTCACATACATTCATATCACTTTTTGTTACTTTCCAGCCAGGAATATTTTTTTTTATTGTTCTTGTTGATACATTGTCATTGCTTTGCTGGTTTTCTGCGTAGACTGGAAATGTTCCTAGACTGTCTCTGGTGTATTTTCAAATACTCCATGCTGTTTTATTGTCTTTTTTACTTCATGACATTACAAGATGTTCTGGCATTTTTTCATAGTCTTTGTCGATGTATTCAACTTGGTCATTTCCCAGTGTCCTGGGAAACATGAGATTTAGAAACCCTGTGCTTGTTGACCTCATTATTTCGAGAGCATCATTGCCTCTATTTCCTCTCAAAGACAATATATGTCTGTATCTTCACTTGTGCACCCAGATGGGGCAGCATCTATTTCTGTATCCACTTGTAAATGTATTAAAGTAATAATATCTCTGGCTCTTTTCCAACACCACAGAGTGCCCAGTAGCCTCTCCTTGGTGGCTTGTAACTTCTCTGATAATAGAAACCTAGTTCCTTTATCTTCAGCACATGTACTTACTAGCTAAGCCCTAGAATGCATGCAGTTTGTACCTTGCTAAATATTACACGGTGGGAAACAGAATTACCAGGAGAGCACAGTATACAGACATAGTTCTTTTTTGTATTTAGCCATAACTACATTGACATGTTCTTTTCCAGTCAAATCTTTTCTCAAATTTACTCAAATCCTTTCTTCCTCATTTCTTTGTTGAAATACTCTCATTTTTGTGCTTTTGTGCTACAAATACGTTGTTTCTTTATAGTATATACTTAATCCTGGATTTTATCCAAATTCTTACTGCTACACTTTGAAGTTAATGTACATTGAAAGTGTGTCTTTGTGCTAAACATTGGCTAGTTCTGATGCCATCATTGTACAGTTTATAATATCCTCATTCACTAAAAGTCCTTTTTTGAAGTCAGCATCTCATCCTGACACATCCTTGGCAATCATTTGTCTGAGTGCATAGTTATATTCTTGAATTTCTCCACAATCTCACAGAAGTAAAACATTTGTGCTGTATATCTTTGTAATGGGTTTGGTTCACTCAGTAAAATGCATTAAAGTTTCATCAAGGCTGTTGACAAATCAATAATTCATTACTTTTGATTGGATATTTATGGCTTAAAAGCAGAAAGGAGCCTATGTGGATGTGGAATAGTACACAAATTTCAGGGGGAGATTTCTGAAGAAGATGGGAGAGAAGAATCAACACAGTGTTTTTTTCTTTAAACAAATACCATAGTGAAACTCAATATTATGTGCACATTTATTTTTAATTAAAAATTATCCACTAAATCCATGTTCCACAGTGTTTATTAATAGAATGCATATATGGTTACTTGTTTTGATGCACAAGAATGAAATTGAAACCATTTTTTCTGTAAACAGATTCCCATGTGTAACTCACTTAGACAAATACTTGGGATGCCCAGTCTTGCATTAAGAGACCTTATTCATTTCTAAAAACCTGACAAACATGTCCAATAATGTCTGAAATATTTGGAATTCTTATCAAATGACAAAATAGGAGACTTTCTAGAATTCTAACACTTTTGTGAACTGGGTTTAATGTGTTTCTAACTGTTACCTTGTTTAAGACACTCTAGCAGGTGTATGATGCTTTGTCTTTGTAGATACAATGATGAATGAATGATATTAAACAAAGTTTTCATGTACTTATTTATTGTGTTTGTGTTTTCTTTACAGAAGTATCTGTTCAGAAATTTGCATACTTTTTAAAATTTTAGTTCAATTTTATCATTAATACTAAGACATAGATAGACTTTGAATATATTCTGGATCAAACCCATCTTCATATTTAAGACTAGAAAGTATTGAAAATATTTTTCTCCCTAAGAGTATCTGTTAAAAATCAAAAGTTGACAACGTAAAAATGACCAAATTATTTTTATTGTGCTATATCTTTAAAAAAAAGTCTTCATAAAATTAAAGGTCACCAACGTACTTTTCCCTGGATACATTTTTTTTTTTACTTTTTGAATGTCAGTTCACAGTAAAATTTGAGTTAATGTTTGTCTAAAGCATGAGCTATGCCACAGGTAACATATGAAAGACCAAGCATTTAAGTGTCCTAGGTTCCAATATTATTTGTTTCCCATTGGGAATGACTTCACATCTCTGACACCAAAGGCTTTGCTGGTTTTCCAGGTTGTACACGTGCTGATTGACTAGTATGTTTGTGAGGAGAGCTGCTGTGGGAGCAGGTGACTAGAAGTATTTCACAAGTAAATCCACCAGACATCTAACTCCCTGTTGGGGAGCCCCAGTTGGCAAAGCCATGGGCTTGCTAACTGTAAATAACCAATTGCTCCCGTCTGTCATTTCTCTCATGTGCCACTTCATTTCTTCACTAAGAACAATATTTCTTCCTTAAGAACAGCTATTGGGACTTTTCCCACTGCTTGTGGGGTTATCTCGTGTAAATATTCCATCTAATGATCATACATATTCTGTGAATGATCAGGAAGATGATTTCTGCTTAATTTGTATAACTCTGATGAATAGAATTAATACCAAGGTATCTTTCATTACTCAGACTGACATAGGATTCTCAGTCTCAAAGAGAGCCTTTTCCACAATTAATTTTAGACTCCAGAATAAATTCAAAGCAAGACTGCTCTGGAGTCAATTATCTGGCTGCTCCCAGAAACAAATTCATGGGGTAATTTTTCCAGGTGTTTTTCCAAATCAAGGTCAGAGATTGAAGCAACTTTAGTAGATATAATTCACTGCAGCAATGTACTTTCTGCACATACTCTCTACCACTCAAGGTCCTGTTCATTCCTTGTTATTGTTAAGTCGTTGATTCCAATGTTATTTTTTGTCTGGGAACCCTAATCATTTAGGCTATGTGCATGGATAAGCATTACTCATTGGTCATCATGACATCCCTAGCCTAAGAGAAACTGTGATTTTTCTTGTGTTATGAGAATGGGTCCAGCCCTGAAAACATAACTTATAATTGTGCAGAGTTTGGCTGTGTAGAGAACAGAGGAAGGGAATAGAAAGAGATGTGACAGGTGTGTTGGTGTAGAGAGAGTAAGCTGTGTATGTAGAAGGCTGATGTGTGAGAGAGAGATGAAGAAGAGTGAGCAAGTATGGAGTGAGTGAATGATGGAGAGAGAGAGAAAGAGAGAGAGAGAGAGAGAGAGAGAGAGAGAGAGAGAGAGAGAGAGAGAACTGTGTGAAAGAGCTGCTGATACATAGAGGAGCTGTGTCTAGGGACTGTGTAAAGTGCTGAATGGTGAGAGAGCAATGTAAATAAGATGTATGACTGTGGCTCTGTGGAGATAACTGTGTGGAGACAAGGAAAAAACTTATAGAATAGAGATATAGAAGAGAAATGTATGTGAAAGCAAAATGGGTATCCAAGTGAAAATAGATGTAACTGTGAATAGAGATGTATGATCGTGTCAGAGAGAGATGTATATACATAAACAGAGATATGTAGTTGTATATAAAAAGATGTAAATGTGTAGAGATATTGTCATGGAAGAGAGATTACTTAAGATGTAGTAAAAGTGGAGGTTACCATCAGGAAAGCATATATTTGTTCCTTTTTTCTTAAGTTAATGTCAGAAATAGTGTGCGTTTCCTTATTTTTCCCCTCAGATAGCTAGAAAGTTATTTCTAAAGACTCTCAGATAAAAAAAGATTTCCTAAAGTCCCAATACTCTAAGTCTTCTATTTACTACCCTGGAGCAGATCTGGGAGCTGGCTTCAGTGGACTGCGTTATACTTGGTAGTGTTGGACCAGTCACCTGTATCTCTACCTACTAGCCACTTAATTGAGCAATTCCTAAAATGGGTGTGTTATAAGACACAGAAGAGTTTTGCAGTTCTCTATTTCTTCTACAATGCATATTGTGGTTTGAATGTGAGATGCTCCCCAGGTCTAATTATTTCAATACTTGTTCCCCAGGCATTTGAAAAAGCTATGGAAACATTAGGGGGTAGCGCCTTGCTCGAGGAAACGAAGCTGGTCACCAGAAGGTAGGTCTTGAATCACTCTATGCTTCTCTGCTACAGATACAATGTGACCAATCAGCCTCCCACCCTCGTTGACATCTTTCTCTGGCTATACCAATGTCTTCTCTGCCGTGGTAGAACGTATCCTGTTGCTCAAGTCAGAATACACTCTCCTTCCTCCTTAAACTGCTCCTTGTCAGCACTGGACCACAGCAATAGAAAGATAAGGACACAATGTCAGTTTTGCTTCTGCTGTCAAGTACACATACATCAGAGAAGTGATTTTAAGAATCCATTGTCATGTCATGTTCTGCTTACCTCTCAAATCCCTTTTCTCCGACCTGTTTGTCCATGAAATTAATATAGCTACTTCAGATTAGTTTTATAACTGATAAATTGATAATAACTGATTTATAAGAACATAAAAATTGCATCAGTTAATGAGGTGTCATAAGATGTTTTATATGTATGCATTTTATAAGATTTAAATCAGGTTGGACATGACTGTATCTTCAAATACTGATAATTTCTCTCTTTTTTTGTGATGAAAACATTTAAAATCCTAGCTTAGAGCATTCTGCAATTTAGCAACTATTTGATCATGCCTCCCTCATTTCTCTTCCTGCTATGCTCATTATTTTACCTTAGTAACCACACAGAGAAAAATTTGAAGGACTTCATGAGAAGGAAAACGGCTAGATCAAATATCAAAGTGCAAGAGGACATATGAAGGAATTCTTTCCGTGGCGTTCAGCAACGGAAAAGAAGTTAATGTTTATGTGAGAACAGCACTGAAGCCCATTAAGGAGAAAACCTATTTCATTCTGGTCAGAGGTCAGCCTGTGTAATCTCTGGCCTGAGCGGAAGCCTAATGTGTCAGTGAAGCAGGTCAGTACATGGCCTGGATGCCCCTCAGGACACCAGGTTTACCGCAAGCCGCTGAGTACACAAAAGAATGCTTAGCTCTGTCATGATGTAACACACCTTCCATTCTGTCGTTCTCGTCCCTCAGAGAATGCAGCTTTCCGAGACTGACAGCTGCACTGAATTACTCAAATGTACGTGAGTGAATTTTCAGAAAAGCCTGACTTTCCTTGTCTTCTTTCTATCTCATTTCAAACCACGCTTTTCCTAAGACTGGACTTCCTCACTTTTTCTCTAAAGTATCCCCTCTCTGACTCCGTCTGCAGTATGGCTGACCTTCTTCCTGCGTCATTCTAGCAACGTGGCTTTGGACCCTCCTCGTCTTTATTCTCCTCTTCTGAGCAGCTTCCCAGGTTTACAGCTTGCATGCCCTTGCAGTTTTTCTTTTAAACTCTAGCTAAATTGTCTCCCCGTTTCCCTTTGGGTCCATTTTAAAGTTATTAATGGGACAAAGGGACCTAGGGTGTTTGCGTAGGGGGGCTTCCTTGATTTTCCCGGTAACATGGCAGCTCTGTCAGGACTTCTTTAAACTTTCAGCAACACTAATATCTTAGCAAAATTGGAAATCTAGGCCCAGAGGACTCCACTATGTGACAATGGCAAACTGAAGTCTTACGGGTTTACTAAACCAGGTCACAATTTGTAGAATAAATTTTGTCTAAGAAAGCTAACTAAAATCCCATATAGAGTTTTCCACAAAAAAACTTGATAGATCATTGATATGTAAAATGAATAAAAGATTAAAATAAAAATTCGTGATAAATCAGTAAGATCTCACTGACACTTTAGTCTCTGCAGTTCTGTCTCAAGGGTAGTTGTCACTCTTATGCCCCACATGATCAAGGTAGGCCCCTTCCACTGTTGCCCTCTGCCCTCAAAACCACTATGAGGCTTCCTAGCTCCAAAGTTCCTGCTCTGTCAGCCAAGTCCATCTTGACTTCGTTTCTCTTTCCTTCTCCATTTCCCCTCCCTGCACCCCTGCCATCAATTGTATTGGTCATTGCCCAGGATCCTTATCTGCTTCCCAGTGAATCAAGACAGCCGTCTGCGGATCCTAGAGGAGCTAAAGCAAAAGTAAAAATTAATTTACGTGCCTGAAATTTTGATAAGACAAGCATAAGAACATGAACTCAATGTGACAGGCCATTAGGGGATTTTGCGGGCTTATGACAAAGATTAGTGCAGTGAAAATAGTATTTTAGAAGGATTTCTGGGATCGAAGCCTGTATTAGCAGAGGTGAACTGTGTTCAGAGGGATCTGCTAGGCAGCTGTCAGAAACCCCGCGGAAGGAAATGGGGGCAGGGTCAGAACTGATATGAGGAAGAATGCTTCTAGCTAGCAACAAGGAAAAGTGAAAATACCACTTTGAGAAATAGGGTTTGGAGTAGGGGAGCATAAAAGCCTGCAAATGATACGTTTTTCACAAGTCTTTCTACTGTGTAATCTTTTTCTACTAGTGGAAGAGGAATTATTAACTGACTTTGTGGTTTTATTATATTATTGTTAATGCAGTAAATAATTGAAATAAAGTTTTACAGTGTTGCTTTTAGTAATTTAAATATTCTCTAAATACAGCAATTTTTAGCCAGTTTAATGGTAGCTTTGAAGACTAAACATTTTGGCACAAGATGTACAAAGTGAGGACATGGTTGCTCTAAGATCCGATTGAGGAGAAAGTTTTAATTGTGTGTGTGTGTGTGTGTGTGTGTGTGTGTGTGTGTTAGACTACAGCCAGAAGAATCTGATGGAGATCAGAGCGAGGAGAGAAAACAGTGGACTGAACATGGCCATGAAGTGGGTCATGAGAGATAGAGAGAGAGAGAGAGAGAGAGAGAGAGAGAGAGAGAGAGAGAGAGAGAGAGAGAGAGAGAGAGAGAGAGAGAGAGAGGAAGAAGAGAAAGGATGAGCAGGAGGAACAGGAGGAAAAGTAAGAAGCTCATGGCCCAGATGGCAGAGTTATATAGGAATTAGAAGCTGGTGAAGGGAAGCCTATGAGCTGGAGAAGTTCAGGGTGGGGCAGATGAGAAGGGCTGAGAGAAGTGAGGTTTTCAGTAAACCTGGAGACTAGCATGTGCTTGAATGTGCTAGAAGGCACCACAGATAGCCATTTGTCCTGAGTTTCTTTTGTACCTGACTCATTTAATATACAATTTCATTCTACTCCCATGACTCATTAAGTTCAATAAGAATTGTGAGTCTGAAGGATGATGGAAAGCTTGAACAAAATAAGTACAAAGACATGACGAACCCTATCAGTAGTTCACATACATTATGTGTAATCAAAAAGGCTATTGGTAAATTTGATGGTAGCTACATATAAATATAATTGTGTGAATTATCTATTGTTACATTTAAGAGGAAATGCAAATATATTTACTGTTTCTCTTCACACCAAAGTAACTAGAACTAAAATATAAATATTACAATAGTAGGCATTATCATAATAACAAATGTATTAAAAAGAAACATAAAGAGGAACATGGGATGTACTCACTCATATTTGGTTTCTAGCCATAAATAAAGGACATTGAGCATATAATTCGGGTTCTTAGAGAAGCTAAATAAGAAGGAGAACCCAAAGAAAAACATATAGGCATCCGCCTGAATATTAACCTTCATCAGGCGATGAAAGGAGACAGAGACAGAGACCCACATTGGAGCACCGGACTGAAATCTCAAGGTTCAAATCAGGAGAAGAAGGAGAGAGAGCACAAGCAAGGAACTCAGGACCGCGAGGGGTGCACCCATACACTGAGAGAATGGGGATGTTCTATCGGGAACTCACCAAGGCCAGCTGGCCTGGGTCTGAAAAAGCCTGGGTTAAAACAGGTCTCACTGAACATAGCGGACAATGAGGGCTACTGAGACCTAAAGAGCAATGGCAATGGGTTTTTGAGCCTACTGCACGTATTGGCTTTGTGNCTTTGGGCTGACAAGTGAGGGGGACTTGATTGGGGGAGGGGGAGGGAAAGGGGCGGCGGCGGTGGGGAAGAGACAGAAATCTTTAATAAATTAAAAATAAATAAATAAATAAAAATTTCAAAAGAAAAACAAAAAAAAAGACCTCAAGAAATTGGGATTTCCCCAAAAATCTCATGCTGGGGGAGAAAATCGTAAGAGAGCAGAGCCTGAATATTTTCCTTGCTCTTTTCTCCAGGACAGTGACTTAAACTCATAGTTTGATTGACAGGTTGTGTGGATAAGACCACACCTAGACCAGAACTGCTTAGATGTGCATATATTCCTGCCTGTTTATTTAAACTTAGATCTCACTTTAAGACCCCTGAAGGTAAATTTGAAGGATCACTGGATTTTTTTCCCTTTCCAATGTGGCCACATTAAATAATTTTTCCAATTTTGTCTTGTAATTTGCTTTAACTTGATGCTTCAAAATGGGTAGACAAACCTGGGTCCTTGGGTAAAATCTATGACTCCCAAATTTGGAAATATTATCCAAATTAAGCAATTGAATAACATAATTTAAAGATTTAAAGATAGGCTCTAAGCAGGTCTAATCTACTAGTTTTTTACCACCTATTCACAGTGCCACATATTATGGATTCATTAAATTATTACATTTATTAAAAGTTAGGCGGCTCTCATCATCCAGTTAGTTCCTCAAAGCCCAAAACTTGTCCAAAGAGCCCCCAGAGTGTTAGTTTACAGGGGTCATAGTATGTTTAAACAACAACACAGTATATTTTATTGATTTTTTATATATAGATGTATATAGATACATATGTATCTGTATCTATAACTATGCAGGTTTATAGTGTTTATATGTTCATGAGTGTGTGCATAGATTTCAGCATGTAGAAGTCAGAGGTCAACATCAAGTATCTTATCAGACATTCTGCACCTTATGTTTTGATAGGGCATCTCTATGCTGAACTGATTCTTCTAGAATAACTGGTCAACACACTCCAGTGCTGAGGTTACAGCACCGTGCTACCATTTCAGACTTTCTATGTGGGTCTGAGGGATTGAACTGATGTTCCCTTGGCAAGCTTTTTGTTAACAACTCCACAATCATTGATTATTTTTAAACTTCCTAGTTCTGTTCATCTTTCTTTTTAGTTTAATTTTACTTGGATGCATTCTTTAATTCTGGAAATTGAAACTACTTACTGAAAATGAGTGAGGTTTTCCCTGTGTCAATGATCATCAGATAACAGGTCTCTTTGACAGTATTTATTTGTACTTGATATTGTCAACTATTCACTCTTACTTTTCAGAATCTGTTCATATTTATACTCTTACTCAAAATTGTTTTCAAAAATTAATGACTGTAAATAATTATAAACATTGTCCTTATGCTTCCATCTGCCGTGAAATTTTAAATGTTGTTAACTTTGGCCAGTAATCAATCTCAGGCTAGTGTGATACTATGAATGTTTCTTGTTTACCTAGCCGTTTCTCTCTCCTCCATGAAGTCAGCTTAGAGGCAGAAAATTATGATTTCAATTATGGTCTTTCACCTCAGTGGTATATATTTCACATTCAAGGTCACTATTTTGTCAAATAGTTCTTAATTACATTTCATTCGTAATGAATTATCTACATGCTAGTTTTATTAGCATCTTTCTGTATAAAAACCACAGCTTTCCATTCTCAAAATTTGGAAGGAATTATTTGTTTCTTTGATATTATTTATTATACTGCATTGATATTATTCAAGTGGATATATTTCACTATATACAGTGTAGCATAATTGATATGTCTGAGATTAGAGAAACGTGATCATCTGCAAAATCAAATGACTATCAATAAAAGCTTCACAAATACTATACCTGTTTGCTGTATTCTCACTTCTTAATTTCAGAATGAATGTACCCTTTCTGTAGCTTTTACAAAATCAGCCTCTGAAGCTTTACTGCACAGATACAGCTTTCCCACCACATCATTATAAATAGGAGGTCAGAAACTGTTGAGAACTGGTCAGACACACTGTCCTACCTTTTATAGATTAGGACTAAAACAATCAGACAAAATTTTGTGAATTGACCATCCAAACTATTAACAGCCTTAACCACACTATGTTTATTCCCCAAGCTGTTACCCCGCAAAGAGTACCAATGCACTCCTTAACATTGCTACACAAGAGTGATAACAAACTACGTAAGGAAGCATTCCACTTAATACGAGAAGCTCCTGTAGCAGTAGACACCAGCTATGATGGCAACCAAAGTACAAGCTTCATTAGGATTTTGAAATAGTCTCTTTCCAAATAATGGTTTATGAATGATACATAATTGATTTCAAATGCAGCTTGGAGAAAAAAATGTTTATATCAACTTACAGGTTATAGTATCCATCATCAGGTGAAACCAAGGCAGGAGCTCAAGCAGAAACTGGAGGCAGAAACTAAAGCAAAGGGTATGAAGGAACAATGCTTACTAGTTTGTTCCCATGGTCAAGAGAATCTTTGTTATACAGCCAAGGGGGGAACCTAGGGACGATACTGCTTACAGTGAGCTGGTACCTCCTACTTCAATTGTCACAGAGGAAACAGTACACAGAAACACTCATGAGTGAATGTGATGGAGGTAATTCTTCAATTACAATTCCTTAGAAATAATCATGTTAGAGAAATACATTTATCCAAAATGAAATCTAAAATAATAGTATCTTAATTATCTTTAAATTGAATATAATTGTATTAAATAAAACAGAACATTAAATGTGAAGCCTTTAATCCCTTGGGAGGTAGAAGATGGAGGGTCTCTGTGAGTTTGAGGCCAGCCTGGTCTACTTATTGATTTCCATGACAGTTGACGCTACATAGTGATATCTTATCTTAAAAAAAATGTTCAAACATAATCGACAATCATCTGTAATAGTTGGAAACACTATGTATTCTGTGGAACTTTTCTTATGTCTGGGTTTACATTTTATGATCTTTCCTATGCACTTGTTGGAGAATTTTTATTATTGTCACATGTGTTTATCAGATACAAATTAATTTGTTTTGATTGTTGAGACTTTTTATTGATTTGACACAATTTTATAAAAATTAAATACATTGCCTGTGTTAAATAATCAGTTCCAAGTACACCCATCTATTAAATTTTATTGAAGCATATTACAACATATTTTGTTCAGAATCAAATGTATTAAAGTATTTTGTTTCAGGAAAACAAAAATAAAAATGATTAGTTTTTCAATTTTGCTGTTTTATTACATTCTTTGTATATTCTTTATTTTATTTCAACAATATTTCAATAATAGCTTTTTAAAAAAATATATCTTACAGTCCCTTGTAGTTTATTATACTATGTATGTTCCGAGCAATGCAAAGTACTACGTGAAAATCTTTTAGTATTTTATTTTATATTATATAATATAATATAAATATATAGTATAATTATTTTATATTAGACTTATAAAATATAAATGAATTTATCCTATATCTGAATTACAATTAATAAGAAGTGCATATACTCAAATGATATTGCCTGGATTAATCCACATTTCTCCATACATAGATATGGCAGCACATTTCTGGAGACTATACAATTCCTAATGTCTGATGCAATTTTCATGCTCATCATTAGTTGTTTTTTTTTTCAAAAATATTATAATCCTATCATTTTTTTCAAAAACATTGTGCACATTTAATTTTGGTGATGGATCATTTACCTTCTAATACTGGTTTTCAGAACAATTTGTGTGAAAATTGTTAAAAGAAAGTCATGATGTGATGAATTTGGTATCCGTAAGAACAATACTGTAATTTATCTTCTGTAATGACTACATTATTTGCTATAGCATCGTCAATACTGTCACCTGTATGTTTTTTACAAGAATATTGAGAATTTTATCAATATTGAGACACTGCAACTAGTTACCTAGACATATCTGCCTGGCATCTTTATATGATGGCCAGGGGCAGGGTGCTCTGTAGTCCTTATCTCTGATTTGTATGTATTCTTATCTTCTTAAAATTGAAAACAAATGTTTACTACATTACCCTGAAACATTTCAGCAAATTTATACTAAAAATACAGTATTTCTCTAGCATGTATCAACTGCACTAACACTTTTATAAAATGTTATGTAATGCAGGGTCCATATAGAAATCTCTATGTTTGCTCTAATTATCATATGAATAAGAATCTAAACAAGACAAACATATTAAATTAGATTCTGGTCTTTCAAGACTTTCCAGAAAACACCAAATTAAACTCAAACAACAAATCCAAAAAGAGTTTATGGCAATTTTTATTTTTAATGAAAGCCAGTTTGAAACTGTGTGAAATATTAATTTTTCTAATTTCAATAAGAGGTTCTGGATCAACTGAAGGATTCTGTGTAAAAGTAAATCATCACTGACATCTCATGCCACTCACAAAGATTCATTCTAAATGGATAATAGCTATAAATAGAATAGTAAGCAAGAACTACAATAATATAACATGAAAAAATACCCACAAAAAACAGACTTATATCACAACTTATAACACTACTTTAAAAGTGAATATTAATAAACTCTTTTCACATTATTTAAGGACTTCTGTTTATTGAAATAATCCAAAAAATGGTAAAGGAATTCACAGAATCAGGAATAAATATATATGTTCAATAAAACTTTTAAGTACAGTTTTATTTTTTTAACAATGTCATAGTTACTATCATTCTTGCCTCCAGCTGCTGGGAATATTAATGGTTGACACCATGCAGGCCAGGTTCTTATTCTGCCTACTGCCTTCAGCTAAAGATAGCAGCTAGCTTATGCTTCTTCATAGAGATAACATTCTAGAGACTCGATAAGGAGGTATGAGGTATACATTATACAATAAATATATTTAGAGCCATTCAAGAGTCAGAGGGACTAGATTCTGCAGGGCCTTTGCTATGACTGTAACATATTCAATCCTCTGCCACTTTTGTCCTACTTTATCCATTCTGGAGTTATGGATACTGTAACGACTTCACTCCACTTCCATTTTCCAGGGTATCACTTTTGGCATTAATAGCAGTAAGGATGTCAAAAAAAGTTAAAGAAAAATGTTCTATTAACTATCACAAAGGTTTGTGCATAAACACTCATATGTAGTTTAAATGATTTTTTTCTTGTGAGTTGTTGATCAAAGCTAAGAACCTCCCAAAACTTAGAGCCTGTTGCTGTTGTCCTTGGTTACTCTGAGGTGGAAGGTCTCTATTGATGAAGAAAGCATGAGCGTCAGACACATATCCCAGATCTGGAACTGACCTGAACACCTCCTTCATGAGGACTAGCTTTCCTGGTGCTAGAAGTAGCCAGGCAAACTTCTAAAGGAGGGAAGCAAAAAACAATCCTACCCAGCTATTATGTCTATGAAAGAGAACAATGGCCAACATGGCACAATAATCCTGTGAATGCAGCAGTGACATGGTAGGCAACAGTTTGTTTGTTTATTTATTTATTTATTTATTTATTTATTTATTTATTTATTTATTTATTTTGATTTTTCGAGACAGGGTTTCTCCATAGCTTTTTTGGTTCCTGTCCTGGAACTAGCTCTTCTTGACCAGGCTGGCCTCGAACTCACAGAAATCTGCCTGCCTCTGCCTCCTGAGTGCTGGGATTAAAGGCGTGCGCCACCACCACCCGGCAACAGTTTTTAAATTGGACTTAAGACCTGCTCAACTAGAGGGAAACCATGCCCAGTAGTGTAAACATACTATTTCTTGAGCTTCTGAGTTTATCTTGGAGCTTAGAGGATAACCTACAATTGCTGCTATACCAAATCAGTATAATTCCTAGCTATATTCTAAATATGTGTTCTTATACAAGTGTAGTCCTTACCCTCATAAAAGAAGCTTCTTTTTTCATCAGATGGAGACAAACACACAAAAGACACAATTATTCAAATTACAGAGTGGTAAACCCACTCTTAATTACTACATCTACAAAACAAACCCTTCACCTAAGTCCAGGAGAACATTGTAGAAAAGCCAATAAAAAGTTAGAGCTAATAGGCCAAGCAGTAATTTAATTAATATAGTTTCTGTGTGGTTATTTGAGTTATGAGCTGCTGGGTAGACGGTAAACAAACAAACAGCCTCCTACAACAGGTCCATGTTGCTAAAGCACAATATATGCTCAAGTAATTGTCTATCTTCCACAATATGCAAGCAGAAAGACAACTGCTAACAAACAAGGGAAGAGTAACACTAAAAATTTAAGCTAAAAAACATATATATGATCAGTTACATACTAAGGAAGAGACTAATGGCATAAAGTTTCCAGAAGTACACTAAAACTCATACATTTGAAATAGGTGATGGTGGTGGCACATACTTCTAATCCCAGCACTTGGGAGGCAGAGGCAGCTGGATTTCTGTGAGTTCATGGCCAGCCTGGTCTACAAGAGCTACTTCCAGGAAAGACCCCAAAGCTACAGAGAAACTCTGTCTCAAAACCAAACAAACAAACAAAAAAACAATTCAAATAAATTTGAATTCAGAATTGCCATATGATTTAAATGTTCAATTTTTAGCAAAAGTTTATAAAGAAAATAGTGCTAACCATAAAAACCATTTTAAGGTAGCAATGAACTCAATTTCAAGTTCTCAAATGCCTGGTTGTTAATATGCGGTAGAGAGCAGAGGTTTCAGAGTAGTAAAGGAAATGTTAGCAGGCAGCATCCCTTATGGCCGCAATGGAAGCAGCTGCTTTCCTCTTTGGTGGAGCAGTGATGGGAGAAGGCCACTACAGGGCAGAATATGTGACAAGAGATGATGTTTCCAACTACTGGAAACAACTGGATGTGAACTCCCTTGGGTGTTAAAATGCTCCTGATTGTCACAAAAAAAAAAAAAAAAAGGAAATCTGAAACCACCTGGAAACTCATTTTCATGGGCTTCACTGAAGCTTAAAAGGTTGGGAAAGGAAAACATCAGAGAAAGAGTCCCCGTGGGACATAGGACTAAAAGACATGATGTGGTTAGAGAAGGCAACACAAAAGGAAGAAGATTTTTTTCTAGGTTCAGAGTTCTCTAAAGAAACAAAACTGATAGAATAAACATATACATGTAAACATACATGTGTGTATGTGTGCACGTGCGCATGTTGGTACATGTGTGCATGTGCTAAAAAGAGGATTTAGTAGACTAATTTACAGAATGTAGACAAGAAAGTCCAACAATAGCTGTATTCCAAAGGAAAGAATAGAATACAGTTTTTTAGTCCGCATCACTGGATGTTTCAGAGGTCCCAATCTACTGCAGATCCCAGGAGGATTCCTGGAGAACTGATCGATTTCAGTCTACCCTGGAACCCTGAATAAGGTGGAGTTAGCACTGGCCAAAACAATAGGACAGACAAATTTGCCCATGAAAGTGAGGGTATGCTGGTGAAATGAAAAAAAAAAAAAAACTTCCTTCTTTCATGTGCTGTTAGGCTGCCTGTCGCCAGAAAGTTTGGAGCTGATTTAGGTTGAGTCATTCTAACTCAAATCATTCAATCAAGAAAATACCTCACAGGTGTGCCCAGCTTCGCATTTTTTTAGTTGATTCCAGATGTAGCCAAGTTGACAATCAAAATCACTCATTACACAGAATTAGAGGAACAAGTCAGAAGAGGCTCCTCTGAGCCTCAGGCAAGTAGTAAATGGTGCCCATCATTTCATTGAAGAGTAGAGTAAAAACATGTAAGACATCATATTCCAGGTTTTACTCTGAGCATATAGCCCTTGTAATCTGCAAAATGAAAAGGACTTACCGGCTTGTGATATTCAGGTAACAACTGTTTGCCTAAGTCCCCTAGAACCCAAAAATATTTTATTAAAGCCTTCCCTCTCCTCTTTCTGTCTCCCAGCTTATACTGACATCTTACACATCTACTGTATGTGCTGTTGATTTACATCTCTTACAGAACATTATGAAAAATTAGAAAACCTATAGCCTTTAATGCAACACCCGAAAGATGATTTCATGTTCAAATGCAAGGAATTGTTTGTCATCTTGAGAAAAATGTAATTTTAATTGGTGATGTGGAAGATCCTTCTGTCTGTGTGTTGCTTTTATTGGTTAATGAATAAAGATACTGGCTTGGCCTGATAAAGCAGAGAAGAGCTAGGTGGAGAAAACTAAACTGAATACTAGGAGAAAGAAGGCAGAGTCAGTGAGAAGCCATGGAGACCCCCTATAGACAGACTCCAGAACTTTACCCGGTGAGCCACAGCCGGATTAATGGAGATGGGTTAATTTAAGATCTAAGTTATGCAGAAATATGCTTAAGCTATTGGCCTAACAGTATTGCAAATAATATGTTTCTGTGTGATTATTTCAGGTCTAAGCAGCCAGAATATGCAAGTGGCATCCTAAAACAGATACGTAATTTAGATTTTTTTCTTATTCATTTTTCAAGACAGGGTTTCTCTGTAGTCCCAGCTGTTCTCAACTCACTCTGTATACCAGGCTGGCTTTCTACTCACAGATATCTGCCTGCCTCTGCCTCCCTGAGTGTTGGGATTAAAGGTGTGCACTATCACCACCCGGTGTAATTTCAATACTTAGCACTAATATATAATTTCACCCTAATACTTGGACTTCTGTAATGCTGTCCTAGTACACTCAAACTTCTGGCTGGTGCGATGATCTTGCTTCACTCCTGGGAGTCCTTCCTAGTACAGATGCTGACATATTTCTATTTCTTTTCTTTCTTTCTTTTCTTTCTTTCTTTCTTTCTTTCTTTCTTTCTTTCTTTCTTTCTTTCTTCCTTCCTTCCTTCCTTCCTTCCTTTCTTCCTTCCTTCCTTCTGGAAGGTATATGCTGGTTCCTAAGTTCAACCATGTGATAATTTCACAGGGTGAAGGGCTTGTGGAAGCCTCAGTAAAGTGCATTTGAATGCCCTATGACTCCATCAGAGGAAGGAAGATAACATGTTAGCAGAAAAACAGGCCAGAGATAAAGCTAATTTCTTAGCTCTTAGTCAGACCATGATTAGAGGAATTTATAAATGTATCATCAAAAGTAACTTGAAATCTATGTAAATTGAAAATAATGGAAAGAACAATACAGACTAAATTGACTCATATAGTATAAAGATCTAATAATGCCTTCTAATTCTGAGGTGTTCATAATTAATGTTCAAACTCTACTGTTTTTAAACATACAATATCTTTTCCTGGTCTAGTGGTAGAGCACTTGCCTAACATGTGTATAAAGCATTGTACATAATCTAGAGCAGCAAAAAATGTCAAGGTGAGCTGTTTTGGGGAGATAGTAAAATGCTTTATTATAAGATAATCGACACAGGGATAGCATAAATTTTCAAAACCACTATTGGATCAAGGATGATTTCCAACAACACATACAGTCACACGCGTGTGCGCGCGCACACACACATGCTACTGTGCAAATGTGAACATCTACACCTGACATACACATAGCCTTCTTTGATAACTGAAATATATAAAGACAACTCATACATATCACTACTTCTGCTCATTAAACATTCTCCTCCTCATTGGGAGGGACATATTTTGTTGCTTCTGTCACCAGAAGCACTAGTCAACACAATTCTCTTTGCAGTTCAGCAGCTTTTACAATAAAAGTGCCATTCCAAAGAGGAAATATTTTCATATAAGATATCTAGAAATGGACTAATTATGGTAATTGCTGCATGTTTGTCTACATGCAACTTGGTATTCATATATGCATGATACACCTTCTTGTGAGAGAACAGCATCCACCATAGAAACCTATTTCTAATTTAATTTTCTACAAGCACCTAATGTACTAGGAGCACCTTGGGTCAATGTTTTTAATCACAATATAGAGACAAAAGATAATACTGGGCTTTTTCAACTGCAGTATGTCTTAGGTAGGATTTCTACTGCTATGAAGAAGCACCAGGACCACAGCAACTCTTACAATTGGGGCTGACATACACTTCAGAGATATAGTTAATTATCGTCATGGCAGGAAACGTGCTGGCATGCAGGCAGACATGGTGCTAGAGAGGAAGCCGAGAGTACTACATCCTGATTGAGAAGCAGCAAGAAATGACAGTGTGTCACTTGTCTTGACTTGAGATTCTGAAACCTCAAAGCCCACACCCCAGTGACATACTTCGTTAACATACCTCCAAAAAAAGTCTATGAGGATAATTTCCGTTCAATTACACAGTGCTTCTCAGATTTTTAAACTTATATGGAGGGAAAGATTCAAATCATCGTGGAACATAAGTTTAGATAATAAAAAATCCTTTAGTCATATTTTTTACTTATATGAAGAAGTCTTATTCACAAAATGAATTCCAATAAACACAATGTTAGACTTAAGATGATTCTTGGCAACATTGGGTCTACATCCTATTGATTGTAATATTCCCTTGTCAAATTGAAATTTTGGGCTATATTAGCATTCACCAGTATTCTTCTTATGTAGCAAGAAAATACATCTTATTTTTCTTTAAATTCGGGTTGATATGAGCTGTGATTTGATCACATAAATATGAATGGGATATTTTAGAAGAGGGGTAAAACAATGTAATGGTATCTCCCTGCTCTCTTTCAAATTCATACTCTCTTTTTATCTTTCCCAATAGAAATATCTGCAACACAACTTCTATATCTAAGGTGCAGGAATCAATGCAAAAGAGGGACCAGAAAGATTGTAATAATCAGTGGAACAGGGAACTTGCTGTAAGATTTTGTCTCTTCTTAATTTTTATTAAACGGATTGAAAGATCAATTTCTATATGGTATTAATTTTTCCAAATTTGAGTTATTCTTGAGAACCACATTTCAATATAACAATGCCTAGAAAACACACACACAGCCTAAGTATAGAGATGTTCAATAGACATGTGCTGGAATAGCTTGACGAGTTAGCTAAGATCTTCTGCCTAGTATTCTAAGATAGTACGTAAAGACAGTGCTTTCATAAACATGTTTTCTTTTCAAAACTATTTGAAATTCTGAATAAAAGCAGCACGGTTTGATGAAAACAATGTGTGTGCATTTTTTTTCTTTTCTGTTTTAAGGCTTTGCCACCAGAAGACACTCAACAAAACTCATGTTCAAAAGCAGGTTGATTTACAGGACAAGATTAAAGTAAACAAGAGGACTCAAGTCTGGCTTTCCATTTCTTTTGAAGTGAAGCATATATTTTATGTTTTAGTGAAATACCTCACACTTGGCAAGTGAACATTTCAGAACACAATCATGTGTGCTTGCCATATTTTTAATATTTTGAGACCAAGTGTTCTACTTACTTCATTCCAGCTATAAGTGGTATAAGAACAGACACTTAGGTTACAAAGGAATTATTTATCTCTTTTCTTTACTTAGTGGAAAAGGCTCATTTCACAAGTTCTTTTATGTTAGATAGGAGTATTAATCCACTACCAACATCTAAAGTTCAATTGATCGTATGTTTGGATCATATGTTTTGATTTAATAACAAATGTAAGTTGACATTTAAACATGCAATATGTGACTGAGAAGCACAACAAAATATTAACAGGGGCAACAATAGTAAAATATATCTATTTTTAGCTATTTCTCTATATTTTAGTGTCACTATTTATCAGAATTTTGTTGTATCTTGTAATATGATCAAATATGTATGCAGTATTTATCAGAAAGCTTATAAAGTCTATAAACATTAAATAAATTCCCAGTTTAAAGTAATGAAATAGTTTACATAAAAAATTTAAAAATCTGGACAATGGTGGTACAAACTTTTAATTCCAATGTTCAATTAAGGCAGAGGCAGACAGATTTCTGACTTCAAGACACCTAGTCAACAGAGCAAGTTCCAGGATGGTCAGCACTACATAGAGAAACTCTGCTTCAAGAAAACATAAAGGAAGGAAGGAAGGAAGGAAGGAAGGAAGGAAGGAAGGAAGGAAGGAAGGAAGTTAACTTACATGTCTCAATATTTCCCAGTACTAATATTCCAAGCCCATTAGTCACATGGACTTATAAGAAACAATTAAATATATATCATAAATAACATGAAGTCCTCATCATTTTCTAGACCATATGCACATTATCTATTGGTTCTTTGCCAGTTCTTTTGAAAATGATTATGAGTTCTATCTACTTTGTCTATTTTAAAGTTAGGAATTTAAATTTAACTGTAGTAGAATTGGCACATTTACTTGACATGAGAAAGGAGAATTTTAACCTTAAAGATTGTAAACAGAAGGCTCTATGCAGTATCATTGCAATGAGAAGGCATTTTCTAAACTTTACCAAAGAAAATTAGGCCACATTGTTTTGTGTAAGAAGCAGCCACTGTGAAAAGGAAAAACTTTACGGTATGGATGCATGCATACACGGACACATAGGCACAGACACAAACACATAGACGTAAATGGAGATTATTTTTAAAAGTCTATTTTTTGTATTTAAAATACAATCATTTTTCACATAATATATCCTGATTATTGGTTTTCCCCTGCCCAAGTCCTCCTAGATTCTCCCAATTCCCCTCTCCTTGGATCCATTCCAATTTCTGTCTTTCATTATAAAAGAACAGAATTCGAAGGGACTATAAGAAAATACAACAAACTATAATATAAGATGAAACAAATACTATCACTTCAGTGTTGGACAAACAAACAACAGAAAAAAAGAGCCCAAGAGAAGGCACAAGAAAAGAGACCTACTTGATTTGGCACTCAGGAATATCATAAAAACACTGAAGTGGAAGCCATAGTTAGCCACAGTGGACCTGGTTCAGACCCATGCAAGTCCTGTGCATGTCCCTTCAGGCTCTGTGAGTTCAAATAAGCTTTTATCATCTTGACTTAGAGGGTCTTGTTTTCTTGGTATTCTCCACCCCCCACCCCCTCTGACTTTTATGATATTTCTTCCTACTCTTTTACCTGGTTCCCTGAGCCCTGAGGGGAGGGCTCAGATGGAGACATCCCATTTAAGCTGAGTATTTCAAGGTCTCGCTTATTTGGATAATGTCTGGCTATGGATATCTTTGTTTATTCTCATTTGATGCAGGAGGAAGCTATGAACATAGTTAAGCAATGTCCTTTTGGCACGATTGAGCATCCTTTAGATATATACCCAAAAGTATATATCCAAAGGATATATTCATACACATACATACATAATACACACACACACACATACATATGTATGTCTTGAGGAAGAGTGTTTTCTAATTTTCTGAGAAGTCACCACTTGAACACATTGGCAAAGAAGACCACTTCCTAAATATAACCCCAGTAACCCAGACACTGAGAGAAACCGTTAATAAATGGGACCTCCTGAAACTGAAAAGCAAAGGACACAGTCAACAAGACAAAATGACAGCCTACAGAATGGGAAAAGATCTTCACTAAGCCCACATCAGACAGAGGTCTGATCTCCAAAATATACAAAGAATTCAAGAAATTGGTCATCAAAAGAACAAATATTCCAAAAAAATTGAGTACAGACCTAAACAGAGGACTCTCAACAGAGGAATCTAAAATGGTTGAAAGACTTCAACATAAAACCAGATAATTGAATCTGATAACAGATAAAGTGGAACTTAGTCTTGAACTCACTAGTACAGGAAATGGCATCTGAACAGAAAACCAATAGCACAGGTGCTAAGATCAACAATTAATAAATGGAGACTCTCGAGACTGAATAGTTTCTGTCTGGCAAAGGACATGATCATTCAGACAAATAGTGGTACAAAGCCTGTAGAAGTAATGAACAATACGGGAAGGGATTTAAGGCCCATCCTATAAGATCTATCCCACCATCAACACTGCCTGGACAGCCAAGAGCTTGAGACAGAAAGCGCAGAAACCTAGGGGAAAAGTAAGTAGTACTGTTCTGTACAGGAACCGAGCCATGAAATGACTCCTAATGGCTCTCTGCTATGCTTAGATCGGAGCCTTGCTCAGACATCATCACAGAAACTACCTCCTGCAGTAAATGGGAACACATACAGAGACCTACAGCTAGCTTGAGAGTGAGAGACATTGAAACACATTCAGTGAAAAGTGGGATGTCTTCATCCAATCCCTGCCCTCATGGCACATGGAACTTTATGGCAGTAGAAGCAGAAAACCTGTAAGAGCCAGGGGGATGGTGAACATCAAGGATACAAGGTCCTCTAAATAAAGCAGCATAAATGCTCATATGAACTCACAGAGACTACCACAGTGTGCCTCAGGCCTACTGGGTCTGTGCCACATGGTATCTCAGAGACGCAAGCCTCCATCCCTATCCCAAAAGCTATCTCCAACTAATAACCACTTGGAAACAAAAATTAGTTCTCTCCAATGGAGTCTCACTGGGAACACAAACCACTCTTCAGGGCAGGACCCGTTCCTATCAGTAGATGGACAACACAAAATAAATTGCATCTCTGGAGATACTTTGCCTCATAATATTTTGTCAGGGCACTATTTTTTTAACCTTACAGGTACCTTTCACATAAATTATGACATCCTGCCTTTTTTCTTAATGAGGTCCCTGTGTGTGTCTCTGTGTCTACGTGTGTTTCTTGTGCTGTTTCTCTCTCTCTCTCTCTCTCTCTCTCTCTCTCTCTCTCTCTCTCTCTCTCTCTCTCCCTCTCTCTCTGTTTTGTCAAATTCTGCTTTGTTTTATTTTATTATTATTTAAATATGATTCTTGTCTGAGGAGAGACAGAAAGGCTGTGGATTCAGAAGGGATGACAGGAAGATCTAAGTGAGAGGAAACTTTAATGAAAATATATTGAATAAAAATGCATTAAAATACATTTACAGTAAAAAACATAAAAATTAAACCATTTATTAAAAATTAACTTGAGACTACAGGAAAATATCATTCCAGAAAAGAATCAATGATTTCTAGTGCCGTTTTTAGGAAAGTTTTAGGAAGTTTTCTAGGAAATAAATAAATTATAATAATTATATTGTTTATATCATTCTATTATATGTCTTATTGTTTATCATAGATTAGCCAAAAAGTTATATTTAAGAAAAAACAGGCATTTTGATTAAATAACAAAGGACAACACAACCTGCGAGGTAATTCTGAAGGAATAGTTGTTTTGAAAGAATACATCTATACTTGCTGTGTAAATTTGATGGTTTCCCAGATCTTGGACAATATAATATGCTCCAGTTTCTGCAGAGCAGCCCAGAGAACTGTTTCTCAATCAGAATCTCTGCTTGTTAGACCTGCCATTAATTAACCCCGTTGGTTATTGCTTCCATTTCCTTTCAGAATGACATCCTCCATCACTAAAACACAGGGGCTGTCACATCGCCTTGAATTGCTCCAGCTCGGCCACTCAGACTTGGCAGCACCTCCTCAAACTGACAAGAAATGGGGGTGTTGAAAACCAATATAGTGAAGCGTCTCAGCAGCTGAAAGTCCCATAAATATCCAGGCTGGAGAGGGGAAAGTGAGTGCAGAATAATTGGGCTGCTAAAAGAATAGCGTGATGCTCTCAGATAAAACCACTGGGAAGTACAGGCAAAGATAATAGCAAGCAGCACCATCCTCCATCTCCAGCCATCTTACAGTTAAGTAAATGGGAGCTTCATATAAGAGCTGTATAAGAGCTGTTCGGTTTCTACTGTTATTCTGTAATGCTATAAAGCCCTGGAATAGATTTTATGTATAATTTTACTATTGCACCATATCTATTCCACGTACCTTCTGTCAAACACTGAAGAGGGATATTTGGAAACATGGTGTCTATTAAAAGAAGAAGGCACAAGAAGATGTCAAAGACTTTTAGATTTTACATGGAGGTTACCACTATGTAGCTTTTCAAGCAACTCCCCAATGCAATCAGCCAAACAAATCAGTCAAGAAGATATCTCTTTGCTCTGATTCAGTCCTGTAGGTCTAGACTGCTTGACAACTCCTCTGGGATTGTTGCCTACCTATGTGTCTATTATTTAACTAAGGAAGCTTTATAAGGAAAAACAAAAACAGGACAATGATCAAAAATAAATAAAAATAAGTTCAGGTGCTGGAGACCTCTTGAAAAATGTAGAGAAAGAATTCCTCTCCCTGAACAGCAGTGGAGATAAAACTGCAAAGGCACCTTACAGAGCTAGCACTAAATAATAAATGAACAACACCATGCAAGAGTCAGGAGGGTGTGAGAGAAACAAAATATCTACCCTACAAACATCCATTTTTAAGCATGCCTATTTTGAAAGCAAACCCTGAAACTGTGAAAATCCAGCCATTGGTGGAAACTTGCTGCTTCTGTCAAGTCAATTCAGATAGGCACTAAGATTAAAAAAAATATTAGGCTGTGACATTAGAATAGATTTTAATAAAAATGCAAATTATAACCTTAAAATAGAACTATATTGTTAAAATTATATTCATCAATAGAGCCAGAGTTTATTGAAGTATTAATAGATATTAAGCATAACATATTAAAATAGCTTTGGTTTGGCAAATACATACATATTTGCCAAATATATATGGTTTGGCAAATAAATATATATATATATATATTTAACTGGAAATTCAGAAATTATAGCAAAATATAAAAGCATAAGAAAACAATTATGAAAAGAGGTTTAAAGTGATCTATGTATTTCATACAGAAAAATGAATTAAATGCCAATGAATAATGCATTAATTACTTTAATATATTACAAATATATTTGCCTATATTAAAATAATGAAAAATAGGCAATAACCTTAGAAATGATATCCTTACTACACAGTATAATTATAGTTTAGTGTTATCTGGACTAGTGAACACTGGACGTTTAAGGCATACACTCCATTTGATAAAACAACTGCAATCCTGTGATTATGCAAAAAAATATAATGTGAAATTTAAAATTGAATACTGTAGCATATTCATCATTTGAAATATAATTTTTACCAGCTAATTCTCCAAAGTTAAGCACATCCACATTCAACTTGAATGTGTCAATGACATGATGGAGAAAAACACTCTGGCAGTAAAGAACGCATAGGTGGTTTGTGCAACCTAACAGACTTCTTTCCTTAAGCACATAACAAAGGTCATAGATGTGTGAAGCATCTCTGGATTTCATTAAGGATGAATACAATGCTATGAAACTTAATTTATATGATTCTACAGTTCTTTCTCTAGAGAAGACTAAGAGACCAGGGATACAGCTCAGTTGGAGATCACTTTAAACCTTTTTTCAGCGTGCTTGCCCTTGCCTAGTTGTTTTGTTTTGTTTGTTTGTTTGTTTCTCTTTCAAGACAGGGTTGCTCTGTAGCTTTGAGCCTGTCCCGACACTCACTCTGTGTACCAGGCTGGCCTTGAACTCAGAGAGATCCTCCTGCCACTGCCTCCCTCCCAAGTGCTGGGATGAAAGGCATGCGCCACCACCAACTGGCTCATATTCAATGTTTAATTACAATGCCAAATAAAAGAATGAATCAGTAAATACATACAAATACATTTAATGAAAAAGCCCATTGAATTTGAAATACAACAATTAGAGGTATATGAAAATATCTTGAGTGAGAAAAGGAAAGGAGGAATGATGGAATTAGAATATAATCTCAAAAATAATAGAAATATGAAGATTCATACAACCATAACTTTAAATATCAGATATGAACATAAAAGCAAATAAATTTTCATTTTCCCTTACTTTATAAGTGCACAATTTAAAAGAATTTATCAATGAATAAATAAAATGCATTGAAAATATAAGGAATAGATTGAAGTGGTGATACTAATTGTAATTTTAGAATGACTAACCATAGAAATGAAAAATTAAATCTTCACTTTTTGAAGAATTAGCCATTTCAGAAAGTGAGGAGATGTTTTATTTCACTCATAATGAAGAGATTAAAACTTAGAATTTACTTTTCTTCTCTCAAACTCAGAAAGTTATAATTCAAACTAGAATTTTAATGAATATAAAAGTTTATGACAATATACACATTTTGAAACGGGCGTCTGAATTTTACAAATTACTGAGAGTAAACATTGTAAGTAGCAATCTATTGGGATTCTGTCATTTATGAAAACCAAAATAAATCCTTTTCATGTGTGACATCATTGTACCTGAAACACATTCCATCTGCAGAGTGGCCTGATGACACTGAGTTTAAAGTGAACATCACTATCTCTTGCCTATAAGACAACTTGTTTTTAAACTAAAGGATCACTCAAAACTTTACTCGACTGTGCAGACACCAAGGACCCATTTATCTTTATTACATTCTCCTTCTCTGCTTCAAGAACACTGTTTACTTCCACCTTGTAGAACATGGCACTTAACTGTGGTTCGCATGCCTCTTTCTTTGGGCTGGCTGAGTCTCTACACATAGAAACTACAGGGAAGTGCTTGTACTATGAGCAGAAAGACAGATGATGTATTTTGCTATTATGATCTGGCAAGTAAGTTTTTCAGAGGCTAGGCAGATCCACTATCTTGCTGGCTTTCTGATTACACAAATTCTTGGCTCCCTGAGTGCACGTAACTGAATGTGTCTTCCCATTGTTCATCCATCAGACAGATTTTTCATACATGTAGCCCTGGCAGATGATTTGCTATCAGTTCAAGTGTAACTTCAGTTAGGGACGGTACTTTATTTCCTGAATAACTTTGTTACATTCCTTATATATCCTGATGAACTTATGTCTCTCATATAGTATTTTAAGACTATTCTCATATGACTTTCCTTTCCGACTGAATTTTTATATTCTAGAAGTCACTGGCTGTCACTTTTGGAATCTCATTTTTTGTTCTGAGTTGTCTGGGTTTTGTTTTGTTTCCCCCCCATTAGCTGGATACTTTTTATTTTCTTTCTCTCTTTTTATTTTTGGTTTGGTGTAAAGAGTTGATATGAAAATTACCAATTAACAGTTTTCCAAGAACTCAGTCATTAATTCTTATTATGTTATATTATTAACCATATTGCATAGTTAGGAACAATTGGCTATTTTCCAATAGAAACATGTAAGTGAAGCTTACATTTCCAAATAATGATCAAGTCCAATAATTGTTTTAATTTTCTATACATAAGGTTCCTTTGTCATCTGATTGATTTTCAAGAACACAAATCCGTGATAAAGTGGTATTTTATTACGTAGCTTATACACACAGATATTCTTCAAACCTACACTAAAAATATTAAAATAGGGACGCATAAAAGAGTCAGCTGTATCAACTCTTGGCACTTGTGTTCTGTTCACACAATTATTCAGCACCCTCCTTTAAACAAACTTATTTCTTATGCTGAGATAACTTTTCAGAATATTCATCATTATCCATTTATTAAAACAGTCAAACCATGCCCTCTAGCCTATAAAACTACAAATTTAAACTGAAAATATTTTATAAATCAATATATATATTATTTGCTATTGATTAAAATTTAATATCTTACCTGTTGAGTATACAGTTTTAAAGTGCTCTTCTATTGATGCAAAAGTAGTAAAAATTTGTAGTGTAATGTGCACTACTATGTAGAGTTATGAAGCTTTATGTTTTGGTATAAGCTAGGGAAGTAACAAGCCTGTCGACCCACCTACATATAAAATTTCCAGGAATAAACAAGCAATTATTTTATATGATGCCAGGTAAGGTGATTCATGTTTATAATTCCAACATTCATAAAAATGAAGCATTAGAATTGGGAGGTCCAGGTAAACAGATATGCAATAAAGACAAATTCATATTGAAAAAAAAAAACTCTAAATGAGTCATAGTGTTGGATAAATGTATGTATGCATGTATGTAGGCTTAGAAGAAAGAAGAAAAAGAATATAGAGAGTCATAAAATAAAGTTAATACTTGCTTTTTTAAAAAAGGTAAATTCATTAAAGATACAGAGTACTGACAACCATAAATTAAAAAGTGTAAAGAAAAATAAGTTACATAAAAATGAAAAATTCACAGAGTATGGATTATGTATATTATTGTGTTATCTTTGAATTTTTTGACTGTAAATGAGCTACATACAGAGAGACATTTTATTGTATGGGCTGGTAAGCTAAATCTGAATGTATATTATGAAGGTATCATGACGTCCAAATTTGGGTCTAAGGAAATGTTGCTTTGGAAAAGAGGTTCTTTTTTGTTTCCACAGAGGATAAGAACCTGTGGATTGATTCCATATTGGTATGGTTTCACAGAACAAGACCTCCTGAAAGGTTGCCTTGACCACCCCCTCAAAAAATTACTTTGCCCAATAAACAGCAAGAAGAAGTTTGGACAGAACTTCACCCATACTCCCAAATATTGTTTATAATTGTTTGCTTACATTTAAAGGGAAAATGCTATAGAGATGAATAATTTGCTTTGGTGTGGATCTTAGTATATAGATACAAATTTAAGGTAAATTTTTATTAGACTGTATATGCATATTGATGCCTTTGATTAAGGTATTGTGTTTGTGTAGTTTATTTAAAAATGTAATGCATAATTAAGAAATATAGGTTAATAGATAGTTATGTATAATAGTCAGGATTGTAGTCATGTTAGTTAGGTTTTCTAGATATATAGAGATATATTTCAGTTAGTTAGGTATTCTTCAAATCTTTCAGAGACCTTCAGAATGTGGCATTTAAATATTTTAATAACTTAGGACTTTTCATGACAATTAGACACATCTGTTCCTGGCACCACAATTACATCAAGAGGAAGATGGGCATTGAAGAGGCTCCTTATGGAGTTTGCTAGCCATTTGGGCAAAAACCTGCTCATGCCTGGCCTGTTTGACTGGACTGGACAGAGAAATGACTGCTCAACTTGCCTAAAGGTGAGATGGTTCTTAAGGGTTCTTGCTTCATGAAAGAGACTGCCAGACATTCTGCAGGACACAGAAGAAAGTGACTGAAAACTGCCAATATAGGCCGAACTCTCTTTGAAATTTCCTGCTTCATAGAAAAGTCTGCTGGATACTATGGACCTGTAGGCTGAAGATGAATGACCAAATGGTACAGAAGAACTTTGGGTGACTGTCCAGGCAGCAAGATATCTCTGTCAATTCTAGAATTTTGGAAGATGTTTGCAATGCATTTCCTGTTTACGTAGGTAATATCGTATCCTTCTGGAGTCTTTGATAGAGTTAAAGAATTTATAATTATAGTTATAGTTTTCCTTCGTTATGATAAAAGATAAAATAGATATAAATATTGTAACTGTAATTCTTGCTTGATAACTGTTTTGTTATATGTAATTTTACTGTGTTAAAGTTAAAACCTTCCTTTTATTTAAACAGAAAAGGGGAGGTAATGTGGGAGTCCCCTCTGTGTGCTGTGATTACCATTAATGGATAAAGAAACTGCCTTGGCCTGTTGATGGGTGGGGAGAACTTGACTAAATGCTGACAGAAAGAAGGGTGGAGTCAGAGAGATGTCATGCTAACTAACATGACTACAATCCTGACTATTATACATAACTATCTATTAACCTATATTTCTTAATTATGCATTACATTTTTAAATAAACTACACAAACACAATACCTTAATCAAAGGCATCAATATACATATACAGTATGTCTTTAAAACACTGAAAAAGTTTAAAAATTTTGCATTTGAGTTAATCATTCCTTTCAATTTCTTACCCATGAGCCTGAAGGAATTAGAAAAGTAATTGCTGCTATTGAATGATCAAAATGTAGATGTTTAATAATTTCAAAGTAATTTGCCATTCCTCTTACATAACGTTAAAATATTTTCCCTCTCTCCAAATTTAATAAAAAAAGAAATAAATGTAAACCCTTAGTGACTTTTACCATCCTTATATTAACACCCTATGACTAATACTAACATTGATTTCACGTCTAGAACACTTGAGTTCAAAAGTGACCACTTGCTCATTTAGGTGATAAATAAAAAGACATTTTAAGGTGATAAGATTGAGGATTTATATTGATACTCAAACGTATGATTAAAAGTCCAATGAAAGTTAATATTCCTTGGAGTGGGAGAAGGAAGAGACAGGATTGGTTAATAAATATTAAAGAATGCCAGTGTCTAAAATAAATGGCAATAGTGTCAACTGAGTCACAGTCTAAGAAGAAGGATTATTAACATCTTGCCAACAAAATGATTCTTTTCTTAGATCAGATACTGCTTAGGTTTGGAATAAGCAAGCCCACATTTTCAAATACTGCTTATATTAGTACTGGGGTTCCATTCTATCTGACTTCCCATAATCACACAGTCTGTATGAGAGTTGGACATCCATGGTAAATCTAATGTGCCTTTCACCTTTCTTTATTTTATTGGGAGGCCTTAACAGTTTTGCAACATGCTGGTATGCATATGTTTTGCAGCAAAACTTTATTCTTAATACATTTATCAAGATAATACCAAAGCATGACTTTTGAGACATCTAGCTGTTCCTTCTCTGGAGATCACATGCATTTCTATAAACTGAATATCATGTGGAGAATTGTTTGGTTTCTTTTCAGACACTTCATTATATAACAATTATGTATGATAAAAAAAAACACATACAAAATATTATAAGGGCTAGCTGCAAATATCAGTAGTGTAATAAGTGGCTGAACATGTGCTATTCACTCTGAAGAGAATACTCCACCTACTCTTAGGACAATCTCATAAGAAGAAGTTAATATAATCACTCAAGTATTTATAAACAAGATATGAAATCAAAAGAGCCATCAATGTGTAACCCAGGCCAAACATCTAAAAGGAAGTGGTAATATATAAAATTAAGCAATGTGACCGTGGTCTTTGGTCTGAACTAGTAGGCTGTTGTGCATTTTCTTCCTTTACTAATGAGAAATATGTGTTTTAAGATCATGACTTATTTATCATATTTAACACTTGGCATATACCTTAAATCTAGAGGCTGGTAAGGATTTGTTTTGCCAGATTGAAAAATATTCATGATCATTAAAGTGATGGACTCTGAACTGAGATATCTGATTAAGCAACATTTTAAGAAAAAAAAATCAATAAGATTTTTATGTTCTTCCAAGTATCCGGAAAGTCAATATCTAACATATCTCATAAGCTCTTTGCACTAAGCACATTGTTTTTTCTCTCGTCCTTACAGAAAATGAATAGAAAATAGTAACTGTCTTAGTCACTGTACTATTGCTGTGAAAAGACACCATGACGAAGGCAACTCTTGGTACAATACAACTTATGGTCCACAGATCACAAATCTACAGTTCCCTCAAGACTGAAGGTACTTATGAGTTAACTGTTAGGAACCCATGATTGGGTTCACTATAGTTACTAGAAAAAGAAGGGAATGAAGAACTAAAATTCCTTCATTTTGTCCTCCATCTTGTGAGGACAATCCAGTCCTCAGAAATGGCTAGGGCCTAAAGTAACAGGGTAGCAATCTGGAAAGTACAGGTAACTGTAGATCCCCATCTGAAGGTCAGCTGATAAGAAAACTTGACAAGCAACAAGTGAGGTTCAAAAATAAAATTTGTGAAAAGTACCTAGATATGAGCCAATCAAGATTAAACCTGTTACTCCAAATCCTGCTATGTAACTTTTCTCTTTTTTGCCTTCAAATAGTGCTCTCTAGAAGGGTGGGGTACCTCCTCTCACTTCTGCACTGATGAGGTCCCTTCTGGGTTGAACACAATAAACCTTGCTTTTGCATTTCAGTTAGTCGGTCTCCCTGGTGGTATTTTGGGGTCCCCACAGACTGGATATAACAATATAATATTTTCTTCACTTGACAATCATGTCAGATAATCATTTCATAAAATAGAATGCAGAAGACCAATTTCAAAATGTAATTATTTCCAAATGTAATATTTCAAGGTAATTTTGTTATAATTTTATCACAGGGTATAACTTGCATATAATAGATCTGCTATACACAACATTATGAACAGATTTTAGGGCTTATGCAGGCTTAGTTAAAGCATATGCATGAGAGCAAACATCTCAACATTTTTCAGGTGAAAAATACTCATGGTCGTAACATATATATAAACTTCATAAGCTTCCTATCTTTTATTCTCAATTCATGCATTTATGGGAGAAGATTCTAAACAATTCTCTGAATGAATACCAATTCTACCTGTGCTTAAACAGATATAAACAATTCAGCAAAAGCCCCAGCTGGTTTCCAATTTTCACATGAGATCACCAGCCATGATGCTGACCATTGCTAAGGGTGTGAGTGTATGCTCTTTAGGACCTGCTGCCCCATTTCCAGTCATTGCCTCTTGTGCCAGGCTCAGCCAAGAGAAGCTACATTGAGAGTGGAAGTCTTGAAACATTTCCCTCTTTGCTTGTTTAGTTCAGCAAAAGAGTGACGCTCCCAGTAACTGGAAGCCTCAGTATACTACACTCACTTTGAGTTTGTTTCTAGGCCTGCTAGAGATCAGAAGAAGAAATATCCCCATGAAATTGTATTTGAATGTTACACGGGCCAGTCAATGGTGGCACATGCCCCTAATCCCAACACTTGTGAGGCAGAGGCAGGTGGATCTCTGTGAGTTCAAGACCAGCTTGGTCACCAAAAACTAGTTCCAGGACAGGCTCCAAAGCTACAGAGAAACCCTGTCTCGAAAAACAAAAACAAAACAAAACAAAAAAGTCACATGGATGTGGTTTAAACACATTTTACTTATGAAAAATTCTAGGATAAATTTTCATGATTATTGGAACAGGAAAGAATATGAAGAATTTTGATTATTTCTCATAGGCATTGTGGGTTGTTGTGGAATACCAGTTTAAGATGTGTTATAATCGTTTATGTTTTGGAATATTTAATGATGCGAAGATGTGTTGCACACTTCTATGCTGCATGTGTTTAACTCTGTAAAGCTGTATGACTTTGTCTGTATAAAACATCTGATTGGTCTGATAAAGAGCTGAATGGACAATAGCTAGGAAGGAGAAAGGATAGGTGGGGCTGTCAGGCAGAGAGAACAAATAGGAGGAGAAATCTAGGGGTTTTAAACATAAAGGAAAGAAAACCAGCCTACAAACCACAATCCCAGAGAACTTAGACAACAATGAGGAAACTAAGAGAGACTTACATAGATCTAATCTACATGGGAAGTAGAATAAGTCAAGCTCTCCTCAGTAAATTGGGAGCATGTGGATCTTGGATGAGAGTTGAAAGGGGTAGGGGAGAGGCAGGGAGGAGAGCAAAGAAAAATGTAGAGCTCAATAAAAATAAATTTTAAAAAAGAGAGAGAGGGGGGTGAAGGAGCATGAAAAGTACTAGGGGAGGAAGATGCCAGGAGCCAGTCATCCAGACACACAGCCAGCCACGGAGTAAGAAGGAAAGAAAGATATATAGAATAAAGAAAGGAAAAAAAAAACCCAGAGGCAAATGTAGAAGAAAGAAATGGACTAATTTAAGTTAAGTTAGAAAAGCTGGCTAGAAATAAGCTAAGCTAAGGCCAGTCATTCATAAGTAAGAATAAGACTTCATATATTTATTTGGGAGCTGGGTATCAGATGCTCAAAGAGTAAAAAAAAAAAAAAAAGTCAAATACAATGGGTCACATTTGTTCATAGAGTCCTTCTTATTTATTTGCCTGTGAGAATGTGGGAGCCCAAATTTTAGCTTGCTAATCAAAGGGTTTCTGTCATTATGGAATGATCTTATACATTGCTCTGAATATCATTTACTTAGGTATCAATTTTTTTTAAATTGGTAACTTGAATTTATGCAATGTTATAGGTTATTCATTCCCTTCAAATGACATTTTCCTGGAAAATGTGCATGAGCCATAAATAACCAAGAGTCAATAATAGTCTTATTTACAGTCCAGCAGATGACTCAGCCTAAGGTTTTTAGCAATCCATCTTTCTAACTATGCCTTCTTCAATAGCTGTGCTTTCTTCTCCAAGGCATCTCAAAAGGTTCCCACAGTGCTTCCAGAAATTACCACTAAAAGGCAAAAAGGCCACCAGCAGAGGCCATCTACAAATTTGAGATTAATTTAATATACTGAGAGAAAAGACCAGAAAAGGAAGGAAATTTTGCCTCCTGTAGTCAGAAAGATTTTCTTCAAAAGTATTTTGGTGAGTTAATGTCATTATGAATAAGATATATTTATCATATATATATATATATATATATATATATATCACATATATATGAATTGAACACAGAAGCAAAACTCTTCAGAGTGGTAGCCAGTATTCAGTGGCACTCATCACTAGACTTGATGATATCATGTCAATGAATTAAAATTACTTTTGTTTTTGCTTAATACACATTATTCCAGAAGAGAATATTATGACTGGAATATAGACTTTAAAGAAACAACAGATATTTAAATAGCATCTGCCAATTTTAAACTTATAGAAGTAGAAAATGGACCATTGGAAGAGATGCCTACAGGAGCCAGAAAGGTAAATAAAAACTAAATGTGATAAGTTTGACCATAGTTAATTGGAGAATACCAAGTTCGCTTTCTCTAAGCTTACTGTTCTGTCAGGAGGTTAGGGCTCTGACTGCATTATAACCCTGCCATATATATCCTTAATTTCAAATGATGACAAATACTTAAAAAAAACTTTTTGCAAAATTAAAATCCCATGCAGGCCAAAGCAAGCAGCTTGTCAGTTTATGAATTTTAGTTTAAAATGTATATAAATACTTCAAAAGACAGCTTGTGTTTTTAAAATAAAACCTAGAACATTTTGAAAATAGCACTTGGATTCAAATTGCAAGCCCAACATGAAGAGCTTAAAATATTTCCATTTGTATAGCCACACATAGATCCAATAACTCAGTAGTTATTTTAACCTTTGCAATTTTGCAGCAAAGCCTGAAAATCAACCACTCTGTAGTATTGAAATTTTTATAAAGAATTATAATGATCCAAGAGCTTATGTTACAGACAGTACTGAACAACTTTATTTCATTCTAAAGCATATCATGATTATCATATCATGAATATCACATGATGGTAAAATAATAATGTATTTGGAAATCATTCAGTAGACAAAGAATAACAATTACTCGAGGCATATAGAGGAATTTGGAGTGTCATTTTTAAACATTAAATTATGAAGGACTAGTAATATTAACTTTCAAATAAATAAGTAGATATCACTTGATCTCATATTTAGCATTTTTTGCTTTATCCAAAATCATGTTCTATTTTGAATGTCTTGTGTATTCATCCATAACTTGCCAAATAAATTATGACATTAATTGAACATCATTTGTTGAAAAATATGAAGGTATTAAGGAAGGCCCTCATTGTTGTGGATATTTGATTTTTTGGCTAATTTTTTCATACAAATCATTTTAATAATCATAATTGGAAAGATTTGAACAATTTTAGTAGTAGAGATACTCAAATTAGAATTAAAGCAATTTAATGTGAAACATAATTTGAAAGTGACAGGAATCTAGGTACATATACTCATTCACGCATATATATGCAGAGAAAAATAGAAAACGCATGAACCAAATGAGTGCACATTATGACAACCACATACTCTGAATTATGTGCTCACTCAAAGGTTGCTTTTCTATTTAGTGCTCAACTTTCTTATAGCTGAAAAAAATTGTATATATTCCTGGATGAAGAGGTATGTGACTGATCTTATAGCTAGACAGCCCTGTTCTCTAGGCCCTAAGCCCTTGGGCCCATCCCATGACCCTTCTCCACCCATTGTAGCCCCACTAGCTGATCAGTAGTGGGAGAGCAATGAAAGAGATATCTTGATAAAGGTAGCAATTATGGGGTTAGTGAGAAGCCTGTTGCTAGGGAAATTCCCAGGAACCCACAAGGATGCCCCAGCTAAGATGCCTAACAATAGTGGAGAGGGTTCCTGAACTAGCCTTTTATTGTAATCAGATTGGTGACTACCCTAATTGTCATCACAAAACCTCCATCCAGTAACTGATGGAAGTAGATGCAAAGATCCATAGCCAAGCACTGGATCAAGCTCCTGGTATCTAGTTGAAGAGAAAGAGGGAGGGAGGGAGGGAGGGAGGGAGGGAGGGAGGGAGGGAGGGAGGGAGGGAGGGAGAGAGAGAGAGAGAGAGAGAGAGAGAGAGAGAGAGAGAGAGAGAGAGAGAGAAATTATATGAACAAGAGGGGTCCAGATCATGACTGGGAAACTAACAGAAACAGCTGACCCAAGCTCATGGGACCTCAGGGACTCTGTACTGACAGCTGGGGAGCCTGCATGGGACCAAACTAGGCCCTTTTCATGTGGGTGACAGTGTGTGGCTTGGTCTGTTTGTAGGGCCCAAAACAGTAGGCTCAGGATCTACTCCCAGTATCTGAGCTGGCCTTTTGGAGTCCATTCCCTATGATGGGATGCCTTGCTCAGCCTTGATGCAGGGAGAGGAGCTTCATCCTGCCTCAACTTGATGTACCAGTCTTTGTTGACTCCCCATGTGAGGACTTAAAGTTTTTGAAGAGTGGATGGGAGGGTTGGGATGGGGAAAAGTGGGAGGGAGGGAGTAGAGGGGAAGGAGGGGGAACCGTGGTTGATACGTAAAATAAATAAATAAATTCTCAAAGGGAGGAAAATAAAAGTAACAGAAATTTATTCACAAACTTTTAAAGAATTATCGTTGTAATCTATCTCAGTTTTCAATATATGAAGATGAACTATAATAATATTTATAATTATTTCAATCAATATTCTTAAGATAATAAATCAAAATAAAATCCTTGAATTATCCATATAATACTTCTAATGTGTTTATGTACTTCAATTATACAATATGTTAAACATATTCTCATTGAAATGCCTTTATTTCTGAGTCAAGTTTTAGAGAATTGAAGTTGGGATTCTCAACCCCAAATCTCAACACCACGGCCTATTATGTATTTATTGTGCACTGCATGCCGTCCATTCACTGAGCCTCGTAGACTGTAATCAGTATCTCAAGAATCTGCACACCAGATGACAACAGTTCCCTTCCAGTTGTGACAAAACAAAATGTGCTCAGACTGTGGCAAATGCTTCCCCTGGGTAAGGCAAAGATGAACTAATCTGTGCATGGGCATTTGGGGATTGCACAAAGTCTTGCATAGACAGCCTCCTATCCAGGTGAAATAGTGATTGCTGAGAAATGACTCTCCCCTGAAATTTGGCTTTGTCTTTGAAGTGCATAGAATACATAGGATATTTTCTAGGGAGACCATATCCATAATCTCATATATTCAGACATGTGAAATCAGGAATACTTTAGATGGCTGGGGAGGGTGACTATCAATTCACAACTTCACATTTTCCCTTGTTCTCTTGTATTTTTCTGGGCAAGCAAAAAGCACATGGCATCTCCCTTGTTGGGAGATTTGCCTGTGTTTCCCTGTACCAGCCTAGGGTATTGTTTCTAAGAATGCTTCAAGAAACATTTTTTGAGGCTTCTTTTATATTTTCACCTTTATTCTTGTGTACACATTGTGATGGACCTGAAAATGATTTCACCCAACTATGACCCCAAGTTCCTGAACACAAAGTGTGGTTTCAAGGGTTATCTGCTATGAATATCTTTGTCAGTGTGTCCCCAATGAAATCATGCTTTTTTTACTCTTGGAACTATACAGCAGTGTTTTAGTTTGTGCTATATGGGACAGAAACATTCTGAATAAATAAAGTCAAATACAGACCTTTATCTGCCATTTCCATTTTTCTATACGTCAAATGGATCATGATGTTTGCTATGAATTTGTGTCTTTTAGCTGTGTCCAGAGAGGCTCAACAACACAATGGCCTAAACGTGAATAAAACTAGGAGAACAGCAATAGATATATCAAAATTGATGGGAGAAATGCTAAAAGGTCTCAACATTATATAAATATACTTGCATCTGAAGAGTATTGAGAATGGCAGAAATAGTATTCCTTTGGAAAAATCGCACATGTTGGTCAGCCAATATCAATGGACAGCCCTGAATACAAGCATGCAATAGCAGTATACTGGCTGAGCATGTTGTATCTGTGTATTTACGAATAGACATTTACATACATACATGATTGTAACAACAACTCCTGAAAGAAGAAGCTATGCATTTGAAAGATTTCAAGGATGGGTTTATGTAAGGTTTTGGAAGGAAAGGGGAATGGTGTAGGTACATGAATTTCAAAAATAAAATAAAATATTTTTAAAAAAAATAAGAAAGAATCTATAGAATGTCCTTAAAACTAACTTTGGATTTAAATATAAATGGTGGGTATTCGAATCACATAATCAAATTGAGAGGATTTTTTGTTTCACTTTTAACTGAAGCAAACTTCATTCTATAAAACTGGTTCCCAGAGACTGCCAAGTTAGCTTTCAATCAACACCAAAATTGGTCTAAATTTATAAAAAGCAAAAATTCATAACATACTAGAAGCAGAAGGTCTTTTAAAATAACTTTTAACTCCATGCAAATTTAACCAAATACTGAAGAATTTTTCTTCCTAATTATGGACATCATTATCCATGTTATTTAGTAAAAGCCTTTACTCTATTTATATTTACTTATTTGTTGGCTTACAGATGCATGCATATGTATGTATGCATATCCAGTGCATAGGTGTGGGGAGCAAAGCACAACTTCTAGAGTTAATTCTTTCATGTCACTATGTGAGTTTCAGAGACCACATGCACGTCTTCGTAGTTTGTAGTAAGTACCTTTACCCACTCAGCGGTCTGAGCATTCCTAACCTTTAATTTTTTAGAATTAGAATTGTGTGTGTGTGTGTGTGTGTATGTGTGTGTGTGTGTAATCAGGATTTTGTTTTCATTCAAAGTTTGTATATATTATTCATTTTATAAGACATTGCTGGGGAATTTTATTGTGCTGTTGCTGTCATTAATGAAGCCTAGTGTGAAATCACACTGTCCTCAAACATAATGTAAAGCAAAAATACCCATATTCATTTTTATCCCAACAAAAGTAGGGGAAAGTTGATAGTTTAGTATGTGATACTGGATACCTCAGCCACACTCCAGGGAAGACCCTGTGTTCAGAAGTACTTAGCCAGCACTAATAAACTCCATGTCTTTTTTAAAAAAATAATTTTTATTTTAACTTTATTTTATGTGCTTTGGTGTGAAGGTGTCAATCACCAGGGAACTGGAATTACAGACAGCTGTGAGCTACCAGGTGGGTTCTAGGAACTGAACCTGGGTCCTCTGGAAGAGTAGCCAGTGCTTTTAACCATTGAGCCATCTCTCCAGCCTCCATGTCCTTTTTTATGTTTCTTTTTTTTTTTTTTAAAAAAAATTGGTTTTTGTAAACTTTTTGTTTGATTGTTTCTGAGATAATCTCACTGGCTGTCCTGGAACTCACTGGGTAGACCAGATTGGCCTTAAACTCACAAAGATCTGCCTGTCTCTCCCTTCCAAGTACTAGGATTAAAATATTGTCCCACTATGCCTTCTTTCTTTTGATTTTATTTCTTTGAGAAAAGAAAAGAATGAAGGTGTATTGAGGGGAGGAACTGGGAGGATTTGGGAGATTTGGAAATTTTATAAAATATAACACACAAAATTCTCAATGAATAAATAGGTATTAGATATATATACACCATAAAATACATATAAGATAATCAATTGTTGAGTTGCTCCATTTGCAAAGAGTAATGTTATTCATTTTTTTTTTTTGGGTTTTTCAAGACAGGGTTTCTCTGTAGCTTTGGTGCCTGTCCTGGAACTAGCTCTTGTAGACCAGGCTGAGCCTCGAACTCCCAGAGATCCGCCTGCCTCTGCCTCCCGAGTGCTGGGATTAAAGGCGTGCGCCACCACCGCCCGGCTAAGAGTAATGTTAAATATTCAGTTTCATTTGAATTTCAAGAGAGTATTAAACTAGTTTTTACTATGTCTCATGTAATATTCAAATCTAATCATTTATTTCAAATTATAATTAGACATCATCTATTTTGTTTGTAATGTCTAGTCAATGCTACCTTTAAAAAAGACGAAATAAAATAAATGAAGAACACACTAATTAACACATGCACTTACGTTGAGTATCATTGCCCAAATGAGCCAGAGCTTGTAGTGATGTAACATAAGTGAATAGGGAGATTGATGCCGATACTTCAGGGGACTGGGGAGATAAGTCAGTTACTAACTGTTTTCCCTAAAAGCATGAGGAATTAAATTCCATTATAAGAACACAAATTAAAAATATCTTGATATAGTGGCATATGCTGATAATTCCAGGGTTGGAGAAGCATAATAGGCAGATCCCTTGAGTTTTCCTGTCTATCCAGCAAAGAGTAATTAGTAAACATCAGAATAGTGAAAGATTTTATCTGAAAACAACTATAAGACACCTAAGGGACAACATCCAAGGTTGACCTCTGGGGCAAACGTGTACACACACACATACACACACAGTTACATACACACAGTCACATACACACACACACACACACACACACACACATACACACATGGGATATGTTCACTTCCACAATTTAATTCAAACACATAAAACCAAACCACAAAATATTTAATGAAAATATTATTTTAGATTTTAAGACAAACAGAAGGCAGAGTTTTTGACATAACCTGAGTTGCTCAAGCTTCAGCCTTACCTTTTCTCGGTGTTGTAAACGCTCTGATTTTGCAAATTATGAGTTTTATTTGCTCCATGGTATTTTTTAAAGCATTACACATGGCATTATTGAACATGTGTAAATTTTAAGTATGAAATACCTCTCTAAATAAAGCATTTTCACTGCTTAATATTTTAGGTCTTAAAATTCTTGAAGCATGATATTTTTTAAAATCCACGATATTTGAACTTTTACTAGTCATTTAAAATGTTATATATTCCATGTCCTACATACAGCTGGTAATACAGACAGACATATAGTGCTAGCTATTATATGACCTAAAAATTCCGTTTCTCTGTTTCTGTATATAAAGTCCTACTATAGAGGCAAATATGATCTATACATTTAAAATTAAATGTACATTTAATTTAAAATTAATTTAAACATAAATCTTAATTGCTTAATATCTCATTGCAAGTAATGTTTGAAATACTTATAATACTATCATATGTAAAATTTTGCATAAAAAATTAAGAAAAAAAGTTTTTTCATACTTTTTCTATCATTAAAATTATCCATCAGTAATGTGGGATTCCCCTGTGTAGGATGTGAATATGTTTTATTACCATTGGTTAATAAAGAAGCTGCTTTGGGCCTATAGCTGCATAGATAGAGCAAAACAGGAATTACAAGCAGAGATAGAAAAGAAAATAAGGCAGAGTCAAAGAGACACCATGTAACTGCTGAAGGAGAAAGACACCCAGTGGAACCTTACCAGTAGGCCACAGCCTCATGGTGATATAGAAATGAATAGACATGAGTTAATTTAAGATATAAGAGTTAGCCAGAAATATGCTTGAACCATTGACCAAACTGTTGTAATTAATATAGTTTCCGTGTGTTTATTCAGGTCTGAGCTGTTGGGGAAAAGAAAGAGCATTCTCTACCAACACATCAGGAAAATATAAATTTGTCTTAGATGAACAACTTCTTCACAAAGCACATAACTGTTGGTAAAGAGGGAAATGTAGGGAAGAGACATTTAAATGTCCCATTACCCATGTCATCTCTAAACGTCTGTATGCAAAAGACAGGGTTCAGAAGAATAAAGTTTCTACATTGAACAGACTGGAGAGGTACCTGAACAAGCATCCATCTCTTGTTTACTATTACAGAAAAAGTTCTGTGCCTTTATGGGTGACCCATAGTGGCCAGGTATTTCATATATACATTTATATCATTTTGAGTGTTTTAAGGTGATTTTTGGATGAGATAAATAAATTACTGGAATTTAGGTAAAGAAAGATTGCCTTCCATAGTGTAAATAGCTCCCATTCTATCTGTTGAATAAAGAATTGCTGCTACCAAGCAAGGAGGAATTCTACAGCTTTAAACTCAACTCCATCTCCTTCCTGGGCATCTGCTATCACACCCTGAAGAGTCTGGTATAAGTAGCCTCTATGGTCATGGGTATTTCCTTGTAATCAAACAATCTTTCTTCCATTTATTTTTCTCAGGAAACTAATTGCTCCTGTTTCCCTGAATAATAATATTCCCATTCCCAAGAAAGACCTCAATTAACTCAAAAATTTGATTAAATGTGATATGTTTGAGGCATATATTTGAAATTAAATTTATAAATAGCAAATGGTATCTGTGATGGAAAATAAGGCTGAAACATTCTGAGTTATTTCTGCCTTAGAGAATATCCACAGTTTATGTTAGTTAGGACACACATTGATTTTACTGTTGGCCTTATATTCCTTTTTACCTCTTCGTGATCACACGCCATGTATCCCCTACCACTGAACATTGTCTTGTAGATTTTTCCTGTTTCTTAGTAAATGTAAATCTGTCACTCCAATCAAATTATAGCTAACCATATTCAAGCTGGAAATATAAGTTAACATTTTCTTTCATTAACTGTAAAAATCAACAGGGAAACACATAATAAAAGTTTGGAAGAATAACGCTGCACTTTGCTACAGTCAGAATTACTGTTTCAGAATATTACAAATTAAGTAAATTTAATCAATTTTACCTACATCAATTTAACAACTCTTGAATGGTGCATTTCTTAGACTGCATTTAAAGCAACACAGCTAATAATAACAATAAGTATCAGAAACGGTGATTTTAGGAAGCAGATTATTTCAGAGGCAGAAAGCCGATAATCTGACAGTAGAGAAGTCTGTATGGCAAACGCCACGTCTCTCTAGTTCCATCACATCCACTGAGCTGCAGAAGTTGGTAGAAAGGCAGAAAAGTGTCAAGTTCCTGGGAATGAGTATTTTATGGACAATATTAGTTATCCACTCTTTTATTTATAAGATGAGGAATAAAACTGCATCAAAATAATTGTTTAAATTGATTGTATTTGTTAAAAAAAAAAGATTGCCATTACATTCATGATAGGTAACTTCTCAGCCCAAGAATTGTATACTCATGAGTAATATAGCTAGAGACTTGGATGTGATGCCAATGATCGGGAGAATGTCCAAGAAGCAGACTGCAGCACACAACAACATGCAAAGTTTCCCAAATCCGAGTTACACTTTCAGTTGATGGAACCTGGGTACATACTTCCTCGCCTTTATCCAGGAGATTCTCTCACTGTCTGAGAGGATTTTAAAGGAAAGGGTACATGAGGATAAAATCTGTCATAAATATTTAAAATAAGAGAAAATATGACAGTCAAAAGTCATCAGATACCCGCTAAAGAGAGTAGAAATGAGGAAAATCTTGTAGCATAAGAGTCCCCCAAGAGCCAATATATGCACGCAACAGGAATTCATGGGTCAGACATCTGTTTGCCTTATATAAAGATGTTTTAGTGTATGTCAACAAAGATATATCTTCAGCCCACGGAGAGATGATCTTCAGCACTACGGACTGTAAGAAAGAGGACATCTCTCTCATTACTCCTCTGTGACAGTAGAACAGTGCTCATAGTGACAACATAATACAGGGCAGAACGTCCAAATGAATTATTGTGACTCACACCCACCATTAATTAGACATCGAGAATGACTAAGGCAGGAACACCAAGTGGTACAATTTAAAACTAGTGTAACAAAAGTTAAATATTTGTATGAGAGACAGGACTTAATGAAACTTGAAATTCACAAGGGAAGCTATATTATTGATGGAAAGGTCTTTTATTTAGTCTTTTACCTTTTTATATGTTATCTACTTGGGTTGAAAGTTTATATATCATGTGTGAAGGACTATACTGTATTTTGCTTTATCTACAATACCAGCTAACAAGCTACTCAAAAGTAACAAGATACTCTTAAAAGCATCTTTTACTATTCCCTCACCAAAGGCTCTGAGATTATTGCAGAAGAGGAAATAAAAAGACTATAAGAGCCAGAAGATCACAATGTTTGCTGTGAGACTCTATCTTCTAGCACTAACAAAAATTACACCCATAAAATCTCACCAGTATGACTGCCCAAGCATGAGCTAAACAAGAATGACACCAGTGGATATGATAAACTGGATGGTGAGGTTTTCTCTGTGGAAGAGCACACCAATTGGTTGTCCAATGCCAAATAGTCATCCTCAAAAACATACATACAAAGAATAATATATGCACCAAACAAGTTATATATTATATATGTGTGTGTAAATACATATACACTGTATACATGTACATCATATGCATGTACATATACATCCAGCAACATCATATGCATGTGCTTGTACATATACATACACATGTATGCATGCAAAAACAATTAGAGAAAAAAGAGTCCATGGATTTGAAGCATGAGGAATGATATATGGAAGGGTTTGTGGTAAGGAAAGGGAAGGGGAAAGTATTGTAACCACTTTATAATCTCAAAAATAAAAAGGTTTTAAAAAATATCATTTACGAAAATACTTAGGATATCTTTACTTTTATAATATAGCAAGTTGGAGAACTTAACCAAAATCTAAAGTCATTATATAAGATTTCTTTCACTCACATGAGTCTTGAAATCTGATTTTTTTTCTTAAGACATGATATTCACTAAACACTCGATATGCTTCTAGAAGTCTCAGCTTTGAATTATACTATTTGAATAACCAATTGCTCTGGAGAAGATCTGTGTGGAATGCTAGAATAGCATCTGTGGATTTTTTTTTCTTGGCCATCTCATTCTTGTCATCTGGCTTCTTATTCTCTATCCATGTCTACTGTTCCAGTTGCTTCAGAATGATTATTTTTGTATGCTTTGTCTGGCTAGTTTTTTTAGCAATAGACTTTGCCATAAATATCCTAGACTTCCATTGTTGGAATAGAAACAGTCTGTGAATCTATGATTTTCAAAATTATATCTTAAAAATTCACAATAGAAGAATTGTCTGGACCCTCTCATTTTCTCAAAGCTTTGCCAATGCTTGTCTGACTTCAGTGTCTTTCCATTAGACTATACTCATGCATATTTATGTTTTCAGAGAATCAGCATTTCATAGTCTCCATTTTAAAACTGGCTTCTCCTATATTTCTGGAGTCTTTCATTCTATTTTATAGACCCTTTTCTTTCCTCAATTTTTAAATATAAAAATATATTGTTCCTTACTATTGAATTTCATTAAAATTACTTAACTTCAAACTCCAAGGTAAAATGCTTCTGGCTTTAAATTCAGGACTCAATACATATTTGTGATGGGAAAACTTGATTCATGCTCAGAGCTGACACAGAATCTCAACAAGAATGTGTTAGAACTCATATACTATCTAAAACAATGATGGCATTATATGCAATTATTAATATCCAGTTTTAATATTGGTGCTATTAAAAGTAATTAAAAATAAATGGACCTCTGCCATCAGTTTAAAAGAGTTGCCAGCAGGATAACTCTAAGCTGAGGGTGGGGGGCAGGACACGATAGTAAACTGAAATCTAAGAAGGGTTTATTCATTCTTGCACCTGCTTAGCACTAAACTAGCCAACTGAAAAAGTCAAACCAGAAGCAAGTTGGATCAAGTGTGTTTTTGAAGTCAAAGGGACTAGGATGTCATAAACTGAACTGGGAGAGGGGGAACGATGTGAAGAATCTCACCTGATTGTACATTAGTGTGCTCTGAAAAAAGATTCTACCAACACTCTCATTCTCTCAAATGTAAAGTGCAGCCAAAGATTATTTTAATTTCACTGTAACCCTTCAGGAACATCACCTTGACTATTAGCTTAAGTTAGAAGATACATCCCACAAAGTGGATACTCTTTCTGAAGGTTTCCTGGAATTCTACCTATAGCCCATTTTACAGCTAACTTCAGATGGCTTGGAACATCGCATTTCCCCTACTCCCTCAAGGCATAGAGATTTTGAAGTAAAGTGTTGGAAACTAACCTTGTGAAATTGCATATTGTTTAAAAAATTTCTCTCTCTCTCTCTCTCTCTCTCTCTCTCTCTCTCTCTCTCTTTCTCAAGTGAGAATGATAAACTTAATTAGCCAAGTCACCATCAGAAAAGGATTAGCGTGTGATTAGTTAATTTTACTAAAGTATCAATAGTTTTATAAATATATATTCATTGCATAAAAGCAGAAATCTCAGAATTAGAAAAAATAAAATAGCACAAATTCCTTAGAAAGTTACAATGAGAATTTCTGAGGGTTGACTAAGGAAATAAAATATTTTCATACAAGGCATGATAGAGCACAGACCCTGAGAAAATTAGTAACAAGGAGGTCTTGAGGGGGGGCGGTACATGAATCTTACTGTTAAGAAGAAATAGAAGAGGTAATTCTAGTGGATGAGGGGGTCTTAATGGGAGTGGGGTGAGGATGGGAACAGGAATGGTTCAAGTTGAAAGGATAGGGGAAAAGAGTATTGGGAGAGAACTATCTTTTGGAATTACACACTGTAATCATATTCATCACCTTCAAAATTATCTTGAAGTTGAGGAAAAAATATAGTACTAAGAAACAGGAGAAAGTCTATTAATACATACAATTGAATGGTATGAATTATGGCATCTTCTTTCTAATATATGATGGCCAGGATACATATCTGATAAAAAGAAATTGTGGAGAACAGGAGTTGATTGTTTTGCCTCTAAAATATCCTACTGCAAAGATACTTGCTCCTCTGCATTCATCCATGTTCATTGCTGCTCTATTCACAGTAGCCCATGAATGGACAAATCCTAGAAGTTTATCAACTGATTGGTGAATGGGTCATGGAAATGTAGTATATGTACACAATGTAATTTTTCAACTATAAATGAAAATGAAATTTGTAGTTAAGTGACTTGAAGGAACTTCAAAAGATTATATTAAATGAGGTAACCCAGTGAGATAAAGATACTACCCATTCCCTTTCATATGTCAATCTTAGCATTGTATCTTTAGATTTCTGTATTCAACATGGAGTGCCTGTAAAACTCCATGAAACCAAAATGATCTTCAAGCAGGAAAATAGAAAAACAGAAGTGATTTAAAAAAGGAAAAGGTGAAAGGAGAATACTGAGGAGAAAGGTCATGTGGGAAGGGTTGGGTGGGTACAGAGTGGGAGATGGTAGGGAGAGTGGTAAAGAATTCTAAGTATATTTGAGAACTCAGTTTGGAAATCAACTATTATATAATGTACTACCCACAAAACAAAATGATCAGTTTCATGTGAAGCTGCGTCCCATGAGATGTTAGTACGGGCATCCCATAACTGACAAATTATTAAAGGTCATTGCTTGTTTATCAGAATTTGATGGCAAGACCCTATTCCTGAAGACACCAAAACTTTGAACCCAGGACAGAGAAACATTAAGGTAGTATTGTTTATAAAAATTTCTTCTTGCCTGCTAGCTTTCATTATATCTATGGTGCTATAAAAGTAAAAAAAAAATATCAACAGAATTGCACATCTGTTAAATAAGTGAGATATAACAATATTGGGCCTTACAAGATAATATCATGAATGGATTAGCAGCAGAAATGTTATAGGCATAATCCATTGCTTTGTGATTGGATTTAAAACTCAGTTCACATATATTGTAAAGCTGGCCAAGAAACTATCACTGAGGAGCTAAAAAGTTTTGGAAGTGAACCAACTATTCTCATTTTCTTACATGGACATAATAGCAAACTGGCCTCTAAATACCTTATCCTTATGCACATACATTATCATAATGATAGAGGGCAGTTAATACAGAAAATTACAACTGGTCAAAGTGCACAGAAATCAAATATTTGTTGAATAATCAGGCGTCTATGTCACATGAACTGCCTGTAAGTTTTAGAGGCATTGCAGAAGAAAGATAAGAAAGCTTGTAGACCCAGAGTCTGGGAAAGACCAGGGCAAAAGAGTGTTTTCTAGACAGGGACCTGAAAGGACTGCCGAACTCAGCACCTCACAGTGACTGGTTTTCATTTGTTTGTTTGTTTGTTTTGTTTTGACCAAGGTCTGTAAAAGAACAAACTAATCAACCTTCATCATGGATGTGGGAGGGGTTCTCGAACCACCACCCTTACCTGAGGTGTTCCTAAGGGTGTGGTCTTTCATAGGTAGACCCTGCTCCAGAAAATAGCCCCAAATCTATGTACATGGAAATAAATTGGGTTCAGGGGGCTATTAAAAAAATGAGAACATGATATTAAGAGAGATTTGGAATAAGAATAGATTATATGAATATTTTGAAAATGTGTTGTGGGGGGGATGTGATTGTCAAAGAATAAAATCTGCATTAAAGAATGATCAATGCAACATGATTAGATTAGAATGAGCTGTAGTCAGATTGTCTGGGCTCGCATCCACACAAGAAGACTGCTTACCATCTGTGCCTATATAAGAGAGAGTTCCTATACATAATGTTTTTCTGGAGCAGGTAGAGAGTATGTCAAATTTGACATGACCAATATTCAATAAACAAAATCTATAATTATTAATGTTGAAATACCTAATAAAATTATCCTGTACAATTTTTAACAATTCTTACTTTCACTGATATTAATTGAGAGGGCTCATTTACCTATATAACATTAAGATTTTATGCACTATCAAACCAATATCTGAAGAATTAATCATAACCTTAACTTAGGAAGCAGGCAGTTATTCTCTATTCCTATGTCATGGGCTCAAGTGTGGATTAGGTATGGCTGTAATAACCATACCTGAGTTTCACATGAACCTCAGCCTTCACATGAAGCCTCAGTTAAACAAAGGAAAAGTGTAGGAAAGGTCTAATGAACTTTGAGTAGCTCATGGTTAAGATCATCTCTGTCGCCAGTTTTCCAAGAATCCACCCATCAATGAACGCTATAAGTTTAAAAGTATAAAGCTAAGCCATGTTTAACTAACTTCTTGATTTTTTTCTTGTTATTCTTAATATTTCTATGTTTTACAAATATGTATTTTGAATATGTCTACATTAGTTTCTTTGAAATCTTATTACTAAAGCCTGTGATACAGTTAGTCAGGCATAGAATGAATACTGAAGAATAGTATCTTTGTCTTGCTACTATTTCAAAGTAAATATAGAAAATAAGTATCTTGATGATTTGTACTTATAGATATATTTATACTTATATTTATACTTATAGATACTTATAGATAGCCATGATTTGCATATTCCTTCAAAATTGATAGAACTAATTCCTTACATTCAAATGCTTTAATTCCAGAGTAGGCAAATGATTGACAGAAGAGTATATTTTACAGATTTCTCAGCATTAGAGAATGTAATTTAGCCTTTGTTTGGAAATACTGCCTTATTTCAATCAATTAAAAACAATAAAGGCCATAGATATATATGATCCAAAAACAAACCTAAATATTGTGAAAAACATCTAAGGGATACAGACAAAATTTCCAATCATCTTATGTATACTATTCCTCTCAACAAATTCATTTCTACTTGCATGCTTGTTCCTGAGCAGACAAGTTGATAAAATGATTTCGCAGTTTAAATTGAATTTCACAGACATAGTATTGTTTTGTTTTAATTTTTCTCAGCCTATTTATGTTTTTTTCATTGACTGCTAGTTCTCTGGCAGCCAATCAAAAGACAAAGACATCTGTCTTAGTTAGGATTTCTATTACTGTAATAAAACAGCACGACCAAAACCAACTCTGGTAGGAAAGGGTTTATTTCATTTTACAATTTTCAAGTCATACTCTATCAATCAGGGAAGTTAGGGCAAGGTAGGAACATGGATGCAGAAACTGAAGCAGAAACCAAGGAGGAACACTGTGTTTGGACTTGTCTCCCATGGCTTGCTCAGACTGCTTTCTTGTACAACCTAGGACCACCTGCCCAGGGATGGCAATACCCATAGTGATATTGCTTCTCCCACATCAATTAATTTTTTTCTTTTTTTGATTTTATTGAGTTACACATTTTTCTCTGCTCCCCTCCTTTTCTCTTCCCTCCCCTTCTACTCTTTCCCATGGTCCCCAATGCTCCCAATTTACTCAAAAGATCCTGTCCTTTTCTTCTTTCCATGTAGATTAGATCCACTTATGTCTCTCTTTGGATCCTCATTGTTGTCTAGGTTCTTTGGTATTGTGAATTGTAGGCTGGTTTTCTTTGTTTTATGTCAAAAAGCCACTTATGAGTGACTATATAAGATATTTGTCTTTCTGGGTCTGGATTATGTCACTCAGTATGACGTTTTCTAGATCCATCCATTTGCCTGCAAATTTCAAAATGTTATTATATTTTTTTTCTGTGTAGTACTCCATTGTGTGAATGTACTACATTTTCCTTATCCATTCTTCAGTTAAGAGGCATTTAGGTTATTTCCAGGTTCTGGCTATGGCAAACAATGCTGCTTTGAATGTACTTGAGCACATGTCCTTGTGGTACGATTGAGCATGAAGTCCAACTCAAAAGCACAGAAAATAAATTTAACAAAAATCATAGATGAAAACTTTCCTAACCTGCATCAATTGTTAATCAAAACAATACTCCCCACAGACTTTCCTAAAGGCCATTTAAAAGTATATTTAGTAATTTTTATTCAATCAATTTATATATTTTGATCATGTTTTTCCCTCATCCAATTGTCATTGATCACCCATAGCGTATCAATCTAGAACTGAGGCCCTGTGAAGTTTTCTTCCATCCTTGTTGTCATGTCAACTGGTATGATTATTGTGCAGGTCTAGTTAGTACTACTGAGACTTCATGGGTTGTCATTTCCCCCCAACACACATGTGTATATGTGAATGTTTCTGAAAATTGGTGTTTTTCTAACAGTAATGCAAATACATAGATTCCTATCACTTCCCTTTGATGCTTCCATCTGATCAGTTCAAACTAGAGTGACATGATGGTATCTGTCAGATATCCCAGCAATGCTTCTGGGTATTTTAAGAGCCTGACTTTCCTATTGATGCACAGCTGAAGAGTATAAGACTCACTAACACCGAACCAGGTAAGAAAAGCACAGAATTTAGCTAGGGAGAGCGCATGCTCATTCTCTTTGCCAGTTAGTGACAGCAACATACTAGAGCATCCTGTCCCAGGCGTCAGGATCCCATCTCCCAGAAGGAGAAATATAAACACCCCTCCATTGCCAATAATAACAGGAGTGAATAGTTGAGAGGCTGCCACTTAATCTGTCAGATTTACCTGGTGTTGAAAGAACACTCTAATCCATGCCCTTAGAGGTCTCTGGGGATGGTTGACAGTGACTGGAGTCACAAATTTGATCTGTCAGTAAAAGGGCCTAGACACCTGGAAGGTGCAGTTGGAAACGCATGAAGGACTTCCATGAGTGAGCAGTTTCCTTAGAGTGTGTTCAGAAATACATATTCTCTGTCAGTAGGATGGCATAATCATAACGTCATTTACATTTAACCATTCTGTCATTTTTTATTGTGTTTCTTTCTAAAATATCATCCTGTTCTCAGTGTGAATAGTCTACCTTTTGTGCTGTATAGTATGTCTCCATAAGCATGCTCCAGAATCAGTTAAAAACTCTGAAGATGTTGGATTTAAAAGTCCCCACAAATTTAATAAAATGTGTCAACATGTGCTGTAAATTATATTTTCAAATTCTTCCCAGTAAAGGGACTCATATAAAAAACAGGGAAATCACTTTGTTCATACGAATTCCCTGACATAACTCAGAGAATAATCTTAATGCTTGCAGATAGAGTCCTTAGACACTCAGACTTTTATGGTTGATTTTACAGGCTCTCCTTTTCACAATAAGCAGAAAACCAAAGGTTTTGTTTTTGTTTGTAACAAGGCTCATGTATCCTCAGGATATCCATGACACATATCCTTATGAGCACATCCTGAATTTATCTTTAGCCAGTTTTGGTTAATTTCACCCACATCCCAAACACCCAACATTCCACAGTATTGCTTTTATTTTTTCATCTTAATATATATTACATTTTAATAATAAGTGGCAATAAATACATTTCAACAGTAGCCACTTAGAAGAAAGGAGTTTATTTAGATGGTAGAGATCATTTGTTCAAACCAAAATAGGTATTTAAAAGTTTAAATTAAAGGTAGCTTTGTGTACATGGCTCATGCATCTTTATGTCAAACAACCTTGAAACTCATTGGAGTTTAAATGAACATGAGCATTCTGTCCTAAAATGCTTAGTGCAAAGACTGGACAAAGTATGTGTGACATCTTCTTTGCTAATTTTTTCTAGTTCCTTTCTGCCTTCAGTGATCCTCTGCATATTTTACATTTAAATGGTGGTGTTTTAGACAAAAAATTGGTGCATTTCTTTTATAAGATGCATAAAATACCTAAAAGAAAATATTAGATAACTTGCACATCACCAATTTCTCTACCTCTAGGCAACTATCAACAATTCCTTCAGAATCATACTGCTAATCGTATTTTTACTCATAAATACAGACTTTAATAACATTGTGTATCTTAATTTTCATTAATGATATATTATAACAAATATATTTTAATTAATTCAATTATTTTTAAAACAATCTTTTCTCAGTTTGCATACCAATTCCAGTTCTCACTTCCTCCTCTTCTCCCATTTCCCCCATGTTCTCCCATCCCATTCTACTTCTCAGAGAGTGTAAGGCTTCCCATACAGAGTCAACAAAGTCTGGAACATCACTTTGAGGCCCTTCTTCCTATATCTGGACTGAGCAAGGTATCCCTTCAAAGAGAAAGGGTTCTAAAACGCCAGTTCAAACACTAGGGATAAATCCTGTTCCTACTGCCCACGGCCCACAGACTGACCAAGCCACAAAACTGTCACCCACATTCAGAAGGCCTAATTTGGTCCTATGCAGGTTCCTTCTATTAATTCAGAATCAGTGAGCTCCCAGTGGCTCAAATCAACTGTTTCTGTGGGTATAAACATCATGGTCTTGACCCCTTTGCTTATATTATTGCTCCCCCCCTCTCTTCAACTGGTGTTCAGAAGCTCAGTCCAGAGCTTAACTGTGCATGTCTTCATCAGTTTGCACCAGTTGTGAAATGAAGGTTTTATAATGATAGTCATCAGTCTGACTATAGGCCAAGGACAGTTCAGGCACCTTCTTCTGCTTAGGATCTTAGCTAGGGTCATCCTTGTAGATTCCTGGGAATTTACCTAGTGTCAGGTTTCTAGGAGAACCCTATGAGAGACATACATGAATCCCTCCAGGGAGGGAAATAAACACGATCTCCTGAGAATATTGGATGTGTGAGGGGAGGGGAGAAGGGGAAGGAGGAGGCAAACATGAAGGAATGGAGTAGTCAAGATGGAGAAAGAACAGAGAGGGAAAGCAAGGAAACAGATATCTTTATTGTGGGAGACATGTGGTACTAGAGTATAATAAGTACCTTTATATTATAACTTTTCTACTATATCGTAAATATCAAATATTTTATAAAACATTGCATAGCTTTCTTTTGATACACTTAAATATTTCCAAGTTTTATTAACAATGCTTAAAATAAATAGACAAACAATTTTATATGTTTTAGGTTTTTTTTTACAATATATTCTGAGAATGGGATTTCTAATTAAATCTAAATGAAAAGAATTCTAAGAAAGCATGCACTTCAATTTTAGTACAGTTATAAAAGTATTAAAATGATTAAACTTCAGAAAATAATTTTTTTTTCTTTCATCACATTTTTGTTGCAAAGTTGAGGCATTCCATGATTTACCAGAAGGTTTCTTTGTGACTTCGTCAACTGTTTTTTTTAGAGAATGACTTCATTCAGAATGCTCTTACAGTCAAAGTGTTGACAGAATCTCCTCAGGAATAAGAATCTATATTCAAACTTAATTAAATTAAGTCTTTTTCAAATCTTCAATGTTGCCTACATATATTATAGGTAGATGCTCATTTGCATATCCAAATTTCATAATGTTTAAATATTGTATCTGTACATTGTATATTAACGTTTGACATGGAAATTCTTTTCATATTTCCTCTTTAGAAATACCATAATTTGGGGGCAATTCATGAGTTTTGCTGGATTTTACGCTTACCCAGGGGCTTAAGCTCTGCCAACAGGAATCATCATAAAACCCATTTAAACCAGCATATTTGGATTCATATTCAAAACAGAAAGCAATGTTCAGCTCTCACTGTTCCAGGATACTATATCCAGATAAACAGGGTAAAAAAAATAAAGTAAAAGTTGCATTATAATGTATATTTTATCTAGATTGTATTTATGAGCAGCATTCTTTTTCCCAATACAGATATTTACTGTCAAGCCTTTAGAAGACATTAAGTGAAATCAGTTTGTGTGGGGGAATCTGTGCACCACAGAGTGTTGTGCAGTCGAATGGAAAGAGACCATTGATCTTGTTCTGAAAATTAAACTCATAAGCCTCTTGTCTTCAATGAAGATAGCTTAAAATAAGCTGATCTTATGGACTAAAAAACGGCTGCATTAAAGCATCATTTAATCAGGTTCAATAGTAAGAACATCACAAGGTTCTTAGAAAAATAAATGAATTCCAGGCTGGTCAAGTATCCAGTTTGCTGGGTAGAATCCTAATTCTAATATATAGTTGTTTTCTGCAGCAAAATTTAACATAGTGCTTGTTGTTGATTTGCGTCCTGAATGGAAAAAAAAATCACTTTTTCCTTACAACCTTGGAGCTGGTATTAATTTATGTTGAATTTAATTAAAAGGTCCCCTTAGAGTTGAGGGAACATAACCACCTGAGAAGTAGCATGTGTGTAGAAGACAATCATTCATTCATTGCTGGAGAATGGAGTAAAAACCCATCATGCTCTCTGAGCACATTATCATTCACCAATGGTGTGGATGATGCAGATGCCCGAAGGGCTGATGAAGCCACAAACTGTAGAAGCACAGAACTCTAGAAGGACAGAAAAAACCCACACAAGAAATGTTTATAAAAATATTTGTCCACAATCTTTCATCCATGCATGTCTTCTCTAATTCCTCATTAAAGTGTAAGTATGGATTTTCAATAAGGAGGGTTTTTTTTTCACAAATGTATACCAGTAGTTCTTAACAGACTACAAAATAGAATATCAATAATCACTGAATGTGATATCAAAAGCATGTTGATAATGCTGGATTGAGTTGCTAATAACTGAGAAAAATACTGAAAAAGGCTATATGAAAAATATGAAGTCAAAATAGTTAAAAGGACCAAGACATTTCCCCTGCCTTGTGTCTGTGAACAATCATGGGCTCACTCAACAAAATGAAAAAATAACTAAAAGAATGGAAGAAAATGCTTACAGAACACATATCTATAGATTGGTACTTTTTTAATATATAAGGAACTTAGCACAATCACAGAAAAAAACAAAATGACAAAAAATGAAAATAAAAGCCATGCATAACCTGAAAGAAAAAAAAAGGTTTTAAACAGACATTTCTTTAAATAAAATATGTCAACAGCCAACAGATGAGACAAAAGATGCTAACAAGTAATTTCAAACCTAAACCATAATGAAATTTTTTTTTACTTAATATCTCTTTGAATGGATCTTATATAATCTACAGTCAGTGAAGTTGTGCAGATATTTGGATATATTTACACTGTTGATGAGGAATTAACTGGGAAACAAGCCAAAGGGGGGGGATAGGGAAACACTGCCAAACACCAAACAAAACTGTCAAATGTTTCAAAATCCCATGTATTTATATTCAAAAGAATTGAAATCAAGATCTTAAAGGTTGCCCTGTAAGCTTATGTTCATAGCAGCCCTATCATCCTATCATGGAACATAGTTAATATACGGAGACAACATTGGTATACTCTCAACATAGGAACAGACAAAGAAACTGGGGGTGGTGGTGGTGGTAGAATGTACATGTGTGTGTGTTAAAGAAGAAATTTTTTTTTTTTTTAGTGATCCTCTGAATTAAATCTCCTAAGCAATGAGATTACAAGTGTGGCTAGGTACTTTCATTTTAAACAAGATATATGAAACTGGTAGACATTATGCTACACAAAATAAGCCAGTCATTGAGAGAATACTTGCATAACTCTATGCACATGAGATATTAAAAATAATCAGAATTATAATTGCACAAATTAGAAAAGTGGGCTCCATGAGTTGGGATTAGGGAAAATGCATAGTTATTCAAAACATGCAAACTCCACCTATATTAAAAAACAGATTTCTAGAGAGCTGTTCAATGTAGTTCCAATATTTATCAGTACATAATCACAGACTTCAAAGTTTAATTATAGACTAGAATTTATATGAATGTTATAGTACTCTAGAAGACACAAGCACACACACTCAAAGATACAAAGTTTGAGAATAATTTGATACAAGTACTTCCTTAATTACAGGGATGGCAGTGTTAACCAATTTTTATATATTAAATATGTAATTCTTACCTTCACTCTAATCCCTGAGAAGATATGAGGGGCAAGGGATCATGGGGGAACAGATGAACCTAAGTGAAGGCTATAAGAAAAAAAGTCATACAGAAAACCACTATCCTATAATCCAATTAAAATGCATAAATTCATAAAGCAGAGTTAGAAGTGAGATAGTCTTTATAGTTGTGTAATGCTGTTGCTGAAAGCTGTGGATTCCTAAACAAGCATCCAAGTGCCAAGATACCTCCTTATAAGCTGTTGTTCAGGGTGGCCCTAGAAATACCCATAACAAAGTTGGCTTTTGCCACTCCTCTTAGCTGGCCATAAGAACTAGATTAAAACATATTCTTTCTAAAAACACTACATACCTTTGCTATAAGATATAGAAAAATCAAACTGGAACTGGACTGAAGATTTCCTCTTTACCAGCTAGCTTTTATAATACCATACGTACAATGCAGGCTGTTAGAAGAAAAAAAAAAAACATTAAACATCCCACACAGAGGTGAAATCAATGTAAACAAACGGCAGGCAATATGGACTCACTTAAATAATAGTGGTACGACTATTATAGTGGTAACCAACTGTTCCCTTACTGGATCTGAAGCCTACCCTAACAAAGCAATCCATGCCTAGTGTTATATCCTGAATAAAAATATATGGGTGTATTATTCACAATCAGCCACTATTGGGGTTCTTACTACTCCTGTTTAGCGAAACTTGCAAAGCAACAATTTACCTTATAAATATCTCCATTCATGCACATAGACAAATGCTTCAGAGAAGTCTCTTTGCAGTTAAAAGCCATGATGCAAAGATGCAGGGTTTCATATGGTACTGTGAATAAGCACATAAAATGTCTCAGCTATGAATAAGATATACACACCATCCTCTCTAAGGCTCAGGGAACACAGTGGGAAAAGAAGTAAGAAGAAACTAAGAGCTGGAAGATAGAGGGAAGATATGAGTTATCTTCTGACTCTGACGTAACTGGAGTAACTCACTCATGAACTCACAAGAATTGTGATGGGCTTCACTGGTGTGACACAGCATTGGTACTGTTACCAGTCAATTGTGGTGAAAGAGGAGATAATAGGGTTCAACTTTTATTTGCTGAGCTATTGGCTGCTGGTAGATTCTGGGAAAATGAGGGTCGTAATCTTCAGTTTCTGAACCACTGGTAAACCTACAAGGGTCTAATGTGGTGATTCTGGGATGTTTAAGGAAGGTAACTGAGCAGTGAGAAAAATCAAATCAGGAGCAACATCCCTCCATGGTTTCTTCTTCAAGCTCCAGGCTTGAATTTTTGTCGTATCATCCCTTGATGTTAGATTGCTACATGTAAGAAAGCTAAACCCTTTCCTCATATCAGGTAATTCTTGGTCATCTGTAGTTTCACAGAAACAAAAAAGGAAACTAGAAAAATAGGTTACAAAATATGACTTTCATGGTACTAGAATGAGCATCTGAGGTGCTTAATAAAAGAAAAATATATAAAAACAATAACAAACACACACACACACAATTTGAAAAAAAAACATCAGGACTATTTTAGAATAATAATTTATTTGGAGATTCAATAAACTAGGAAATGCATAACTAAAATTTGTCAATAGAAATATCTGAAGGAATTATCCAGAAAGAGCCAAAGAGAGGAGACCAAATCCCAGAGAGTTTGGGTGTGTGGTACAATAGCGTTAGAGAAATGGCTTTATAGTTAAGAGTACTGTTTGCTCTTCTGAGGACCTGAATTGGATTCCCAGAACCCACTTGGAAGATAACAAGCATCTGTGACTCCAGTTCTGAGGAATCAGGTGTCCTTTTCTGCCAGATATGAACAATGCATGTACTCGGCACACAGACAGGCAAGCAAGACACCTATCACAAAAAATAAAAATGAATAAATCACCTGGTGATGGTAGTACACACATTTAATTCCAGAACTTGTGAGGCAGAAGCAGGCAGATCTCTGAGTCTGAGGCCAGCCTGGTCTACAGAGCACATTCCAGGATAGCCAGGGCACACAGAGAAAACATGTCTCAAAATAAATAAATAAATAAATAAATAAATAAATAAATAAATAAATAAATACATACATACATACATACATACATATATACATACATAAATAGATACATAAATAAATGAATGGATAAATCTCCAAGAAAAAAGGAAGGAGGGATAAAGGGGAGGGAGAACAAAAGGAAGGAAGGAAGGAAGGAAGGAAGGAAGGAAGGAAGGAAGGAAGGAAGGAAGGAAGGAAGGAAGGAAGGGTACGTGGTCTATAAAAGAACTGACAATCATAACAATAATATCTGAAAATGCTTAAAATTGCTAAGAGATACCCAGACTTCAATGTGGTAAGTCTGATAAAGTACCCAGTAACATAATGAGAATTAAAGTCTTAGATAATAAGGAAAATCTGTCAGTGCCTTTAGCTCTAAAGGACAGATAACATGAAGAATGGCAGTTAGGCTGATAAGAGAGTTTCTAAAATCAAAAAGAGTAGAATAACAGCATCATTGTGTTAAGCTTAACTTTCTGTTCAAAAGTGTGTTCATGGCCAGGCGGTGGTGGCGCACGCCTTTAATCCCAGCACTCAGGAGACAGAGGCAGGCAGATCTCTGTGAGTTCGAGACCAGCCTGGTCTACAAGAGCTAGTTCCAGGACAGGCTCCAAAGCCACACAGAAACCCTGTCTCGAAAAAAAAAAAAAAAAGTGTGTTCATAGCAAAAGACACTACTTGAAAATTAATTTTAACCATAATTTAAGACAGACTATATCTTTGGGGGTTTAGTGACAGCTGATGAGGGCCGTGGTAATGTCCTAATAGTACTTCAGGATGTACAAAAACTATTTGATAAAGAAATTCAATGTTACTGTTATAGGGTGAGGGGGCCACTTGTTCTTCATGGCGGCCTGGCTAGCTTAACCCTACACAGAAACTGTATTAATTAAAATGCTGCCTGGCCCATTAGCTCTAACTTATTGGCTGACTCTTATATCTTGATTATACCCATTTCTATTAATCTACATATCACCACGCCATGTGGCAGTGGCTTACCAGAGAAAGATTCTAACCAGTGTCCATCTTAGGCAGAGGATCCATGGCTTCTCTCTGACTCTGCTTTCTTCCTCCCAGCATTCAGTTCTGTCTTTTCTGCCTACCTAAGTTCTGCCCTATCATCTAGGCCAAGGCAGTTTCTTTATTCATTAACCAATAAAAGCAACACACAAACAGAAGGAACTCAACACACAAACAAAGGTAAATATGAATAAACAAGTAAGCAGAGGACTATATCCAAGAAAAGTGATCATATGGTTTTAAAAAGTATAAAAGACATAAGATGTCTACAAAACATAAAAATCAGTAGATAGAGTTTAACCATGAATAAATAAGAACCAAAACTAAGAGTTAAGGCTTGACCACTGACTCATATATTTTTAGATAAATTTATGTAGTATAATAAATTAACTTAGGCATGGATAATTATTTGCCTTCAAATATTAAATCAAACCGGAAGTCTAACAATATTAACTAATATGATGATGGACTATGCAATTTCCAATCCATTGTAGGGGAAAATTGGGATTAGAAAATATATTGAATGTGATTCTTACCTCTTAAACATTAAAAACAAATAGGTACCCAGTAATCTCAATAAAGTTGTTCACAAACTATGATTTTGAATGAAAATACTACTAATGACATTATTTGTCTCTTCCTACATCAACCAGTTTATTTAGTTTTTTTCTAACTTACGGCACCAAGTATGTTGCTCAGTGACACTGAATAAAGGTGCGTGTGGACAGCATCACATTACCAAACTGATGTTTGCAAAAATGGTTTCAGGGTTTCACAGAAGTAGACACTAACCTTTTGTAGATATCTTTTATTGAGATAAATAAGCTTTCTTTTCATCATTTACAAATTATGCTTTTTAAATTTGCTGGTGTATTATCTTTACTATGTTTAGGTGGTGGGTTATATTCTACCACAAAGAGTAAAATGATTACCTTTAAATATCAAAATAAGACTGAAGTATTTGATTATCATAAAGTGAGCAATTTTCATATGCCCATTATGATCCCATTTATAAAAGAAAAAATAAAAGAGTCAAATAATCACTTCAAGATTAAGTTTATGCATCAAGAAATGTAAGGAAAGACAACAGAACTAAACTCGAGGCTCATTAGGCAAAGTAGAACCTATTTGAACACATTTCCAGTTCCTTTTTGTTTTGTTTTGTTTTATAATACTATGTTAGGTAATAAAATAAATTAGGTAATTACTAATACATATCCTTAAAAGATAGAGTCTCAACTTCTCTGGTAATAACAACAGTGATTTAAAAATAAGGTAACTTTTCTTTGTCTAACATTTATTAATACAATAACTTAAAATGATTGATAGTTAAAGTATATGCAAAACCTTCTGCTCACCATGCACTGTCCTAGGAAACATTTATCTCATTAAGTATTTGTAATAGTTTTATAATATCTTTATTTTATCCTCTCAGGTTAAAAAACTTATAAAAGGATTTCCACTATCTTTTCCTGATAGCGGAGGCTCAATTTCCATCTATGAGATTTACTTCTACAGTAATTTATACCACACACACACACACACACACACACACATTCTTCACTAACAATCATATGTTGAGTCTTTTTCTCTCACACTTGTGTGCACTCACACATATAGTACAACTCCATTAACCAATATTTTTTGTTCTTTCAGTTAAATATTAATTTGAAATGTAGTAAGCCACTTAACCCCAATAAAATGAGAATTAATATTATTTCCTGGTCCCTGGAACTTTTATGGATGTGAAAGGAAAGAACCAATATTAGCAACATGTACTCTGACCTTTACATATGTGTATGGTCACCCCTCTCTCACACACACATAATACATAGTGTCAATGTATCCTGACCTAACTACTTACCCAGAAAAAGCACAGAGTTTGGAGGTACAGAAACACTTTTGTCAACAGCTCTTCTTAAAGCACTTTTTTTTTTAAAAAAAGAGGGAAAACATTTGTGCAGGAAATACATTATCTTGTATCAATATTAAAATTGAATAATAGAGGCTTTTCCTAAAAAATGTCTGCCCCAGAAGTATGTGCAGTGTGGCATTTGCACTTTTGGCTGCTCTTACTTTCTAAGTAAACAATCTTCTCAAAACTTAACAAAGTGTGAACCTTCTCACATGACTGTGTGAACTTTGTATTGTGTAGGATTTGCTTTGTATGGCATTAAAATATATATCATGCATAAAATTTAGCTCTAAGAAAATAGCATGAATAATTTCTTCCATATGACATTTGAAAATTTTATCCCCTCATAGTAGTCTGTTGTCACCAACTATCCTCTGCACTAAAAATAACACCAATGGAAAGACATGCAGTTTCTTCAGCCAGAATCCACAGCACTGGTCCTAATTCACTCACAGATTCCATAGAGAGGTGAATATTCACTTTATTGTGACCTAAGTCTCTGCTATCCTGTAGGCCATCAAGTTAGGCAGATTTTGAATGACTATTTTTGTTAGAGTGATTTCTGAATTATTTCCTTTTGATAACATGTTTTGAGCTTTAACATGTTTCTGTCTCTCTAACACAGTTACTCACTTCCCATGAAGTTGGGTCCTTTCATTCCTTAGAATTCAGTAGCTCACTTCCCATGAAATCATTGATTTTTATTTTTTTACTGATGTTGCATCTAAAAAAACCTTACATAAATTTCATGAAAATTTTGAGATTAGTGTAGACTAAATGAATGGAAAATTAATAGTCTTGCCTGCAAATATTATTTGTGTTCTCTGGAACTTATTTCATTCTTTCATGTTTGAACATGTGGGTAGTATAATAGTGTCTATTAAGTAATATACTATAAAACAGTTGTAACGTGAAAGTCCAATGGTACAAATTAGCAAATAGAAGTGAAATGTTAAATATGTGGCCTTGTTCATGCTATTATATAAAATTTTTGGAGTAGCAGAGTCTAAAAGAGTTTGACAGCTCCCTTAGAACACACTGACAGGTAGTTGTGAGGCACTTGATATGTGCTATGTGTGCTGGGAACTGAGCCTGTATCTCTATAAACCCAGCAAGTTTCCCTAATCCCTGAGACATCTGTCTAGTGCCAATGATTTTTAGCAAATTTGTAGACTGGCAACATCACAAATAAAATCAAGTTTTAGGACATTTTCTTCACTAAAAATGACTATTGTTGATCAAAGATGGTCACCCCACCCCACTTCTACATGATCACCAAGCAACCTTTATTTGGTGTTTATCTTTTTTTCATTTGTCTCATTTTTTGCCTTTTCAGGGTTGCTACTATAAAAAGGGAACACAGTGTATACTCTTTAATGGTTAGATTGTTTCACTTATGTTCAAAGTTTGTTTGCAGTGCATTTACATTTTATAAGAATTTTATATTTCATTGAGTGGTTATCAAACTATATAAAACTGTTTGCTTCTTTTATCTATCTATCAGCTGATTGAACCTGAATGTGAGTTAGTTTACTTTCTCATTGCTGAGAATGAGTCTGCTCAAAGGCTTTATTTCTGCTCACAGTTTGAGGGTACAATTTATTATGGAGATAAGAATCATGGCAGAGGGAGCATGAGGCAGCTGGTTATTGTGTCTGCAGTCAGGAAACAGACAGAGATGAATACTGGTGCTCAGAGCCCTTTCATTTTTATTTTCAGTCTGGAACTTCTCTGTTGGAAAAGTACTGCCCATGTTCAGAGTGGGTATTTACTCTCAGATCAGTAAAGGGACCGTCACAGACATGCTGATGTTTGTCTCCTAGGAACCTGTAGGTCTGTCAAAATTCCATTTGTTGTCAACTTGAGACCCGAACATACACCTTTCAATTTATATTTTTGTACCTGTTGATCACTTCAACTTGAGAAACTCAATTCATGGGAAAAGAAAGAGGTAGCTCTATGAGAGACTTTCACTGTGGACTTCCTGGTATTCTGGCCTTGGCAGTCTTTGTGTCCCCTTCTACTGCAGTGTTTCCTGAGCCACAGATACAGACACTGTGATGGGATGTACCCACTGGGGCCAGTGTTTCCATGTTCTGTTTATCTCTGTGTCATGTCCAGATATGATTTGTCTGTGGTATTTTCTATTTGCTGTAAAAAGGAAGCTTCTGTGATGAAGGCTGAGGGATGTACTTCTCTACGGGTATAAGGATAAAATTCAAGATATAGTTAGAAATCATGCTGGTTTAGTAAAGTTACTGTCGTAAATTAACTCTGCTGTCAACGTGACTAAATCTATAATCAGCTAAAATCTAAGCCACTGGACACATCTGTAGGGACTATTTTTAACTGGATAATTTGGTGTGGGGACATCCATATTAAATCTGGATTATCTCAGTCAGAAGATTCATTCTAAATCCATCCAATATCATCTGGTGGCAAATAAGTTTTTCTATCTTGTACTCATTCCTTTGCTGGGAACCCCACCTTTTTAGCATCAATAGACATGCTAAAACAGAAGGGGAAAAATCTCATGGAGTCTGTGGTGGTTTGAATAATAATGCCACCCCAAGGCTCCTATATTTGAATGCCTAATCAACAGAAAGTAATACTATTTGAAAGGATTAGAAAGTGGACCTTTGTTGAAGGAAGTTTGTCACTCTAGGTGGCCTTTGAGGTTTCTAAAACTTATGCCAAGCCCAATGTCTGCATCCATTGGATCAAGATTTTAACTACTGCCCCAGCACCTGCTTCTCATCATGATATTATTGAACTAAACTTCTAAACCTGTAAGCAAGCTCCAATGAAATGTTTTCTTTTATAAGAGTTACCTTGATCATGGTGCTTCTTTTCACAGCTATAGAAAAGTGACTAAGACAGGATTCTTCCCCAAGACAAAGAATTATATGCAACTAATGACTGCATGGATTTGGATTTCCCTGATTGCTAAGGAGGTTGAACATGACCTTAAGTGTCTTTTGGCCATTTGAACTTTATCTGCTGAGAATTCTTTTTTCAGTTCAGTACCCCATTTTTTAATTAGGTTATTAGAATTTTCATGTCCAGTTTCATGAGTTCTTTATATATTTTGGAGATCAGACCTTTGTCTGATGCAGGGTTGGTGAAGATCTTCTCCCATTCAGTAGGATGCCTTTTTGTCTTAATGACAGTGTCCTTTGCTTTACAGAAGCTTCTCAGTTTCAGGAGGTCCCATGTATTCACTGTTGCTCTTGATGTCTGTGCTAATGGGGTTATATGTAGGAGGTGGTCTCCTGTGCTCATGTGTTGCAGTCTACTTCCCCACTTTCTCTTCTATCAGGTTCATCGTGGTTGGATTTATATTGAGGTCTTTAAACCATTTAAACTTGAGTTTTGTGTATGGTGATAGATTTGAGATACCATCTTACACCTGTCAGAATGGCTAAAATCAAAAACACCAATGATAACCTATGCTGGAGAAGATGTGTAGCAACGGGAACTCTCATCCATTGCTGGTGGGAATGCAAACTTGTGCAACCACTTTGGAAAGCAGTGTGGCAGTTTCTCAGGAAATTGGGAATCAATCTACCTCAGGATCCAGCAATACCACTCTTGGGAATATACCCAAGAGATGCCTAATCATACTACAAAAGTATTTGTTCAACTATGTTCATAGCAGCATTATTTGTAGTTGCCAGATTCTGGAAACAACCTAGATGCCCCTCAATGGAAGAATTGATAAAGAAAGTGTGGAATATATACACATTAGAGTACAACTCAGGGGTAAAAAATAATGACATTTTGAATTTTACATGCAAATGGATAGAAATAGAAAACATTATCCTGAGTGAGATAACCCAGACCCAAAAAGATGAATATGAGTCTTTGTCCAGTGACAGATGGAGAAAGAGACAAAGTCCCTCACTGAAGCAATGGACTGAGCCCCCAAGGGTCAGTTAAAGAGCAGAAGGAGGGAGAAGATGAGCAAGGAAGTCTGGACAGCGAGGAGTTGGTCCACCCACTGAGACAGTGTGCCTGTTCTAATGGGATCTCACCAAATCCAGCTGGACCAGGACTGAATGAGCATGTGATCAAACGGGACTCTCTGAATGTGGCTGAAAATGGGGGCTGACTGAGTACCCATTGATAAAGGCACTGGGACTTGTTTCTACTGCATGTACTGGCTTTTTGGGACCTAGTCTATTTGGACGCAAAGCTTCCTAGGCCTGGATGTGGGGGAGGGGCTTGGACTTCCCACAGGGCAGGGTTCCCTGCCCTCTCTTAAGGAGGGAAGGGGAGGTAGGAGGGGGAGTGGGGGAGTGGGAGGGGAATGGGAGGAGGGGAGGAAGTGCAAATTTTTGAAAGGAAAAATAAATAAAAAAAAATCACTGCATGGAAAAGAAAAACTAGCCTCTTCCAGGGATGAACCCCTAAATTGCATCCAATACAGATGAGTCAGCCTTAAAACTGAATGTACACAAAAACTAAAAACAAACTCAGCAAGTTATTTATACATTTATGTGCATGCTTGAGTGCACGCACACACACACACACACACACAAACAGAGCAATCACAGCAAAAGTTGCTACTAATATGAAAATGAGAGGTAGAAAATGTAAGCAGTAAGAGGGCAAGGCTTAGACGGCTGTAGGGAGGAAAGAGAAGGAAGAAATAAAAATATTTTAGCGATATTTCAGTTCAAAATATATTTTATAAAATAAGGAAAGAGCCAGAACTAAAAATAACACTGAAGGGATTTCCCTCTCCAAAGCACATGCCTAGAAAAATGTTTATCTAGATATAGCATAAAGAGGCTGCTTCAACCATCCAAGAGTTTAGGATGTATCTTACTATGGTAGTAGAACTTGGACTGTTGTCCATGTGGTATGAGACAGAGGAGGGTTGTGATATGGTCCCTAAATACCAGTCAGGTATAACTATGTATGGCAGAATCTGAGTTTTTACAAGAAGGCTATGAGAGTATGTAGGCAGAAGTTTCTGTCCCACCAGCAGCTCCCAAATAAACAGAGGCTTATATTTAACTGTGAATGTTTGGCTTATAGCTCTGGCTTGTTATTAACCAGCGCTTACAACTTAAATTAATCCATTTCTCTGAATCTATGTGCTGTTGCAAGGCTTGTGACTTTAACTTCTCTGGCATGTCTTGCTTACCCTCTGCCTTGGCAACTGCTATGACTCCACCCTGCTTCTTCCCAGCCTCCTCTGTGTTTGAGCATCCCACCTATACATTCTGTCCTGCTACCAGTCAGCTTTTTAGTAAACCAATCTGAGTGACAAATCCTCCCAGGGTACAAAATGATTATTCCAAAGCAAGAGGTCAGTGTATGAAGTTGATAAAGGGGAGCCAAAATTGCTATTGGGACTCCAGAGCACTGGTGATGCCAGAATTATAATACAGCAAAGAGAAGCTATAGGCCTGAAGCTTAATTGTCTCTAAAGAAAATCAAGTGGCAGAGCTGGTGACCAGCCTACCTATTCCTTTGAAGGCTGGGTGGTCTATGAGCGCCAGCTGGAGCTGGAGCTACAGCATTTTCATTTACTCTACTTGATTACATATTGCTTGGCTATGAGCTTCCATTTCTATCCTGCCAGTCCTCTCCATTGCAAAGGGAATGTTCAGTCAATTCATTTTATATTAATTGCACATTTTGTTTTGATTTTGCAAGCTCACACAGTGACAAGATTTCCTCAAGGTTCAAAAACTCTGTGTTTTTCATTTGTCTTATTTTCACCAATGGTGGAACTGTTAGAAACTATAGGACATTTGATGTTACAGTGAATGCGTTTTGCATTCTGAAATGATCATTGGTCCTATAAGGACAAGGGGTTGAAGCTTTGCTTTAAAGATGGTATGTTTAGATGTCAATTTGGCAAGTATTAGACTTGTGATGGTGGATATCGATTGTCAACTTGGCAGGATCTAGAATCACCTAGGAGACAAATGTCTGGACATGTCTGCAAAAGAATTTCCATGCTATGTTCATTGTAGTGGGAAACCCATTATAAAAATGTGTGTCATTGTTTCATTGGCCAAAGGAAATCAGGACCATGTTTCATTACTGTGTTTTCCTACTGCAAACACTTTGTAAGCAGATTTCTCATGCTCCCATGTCCACCTTTTACCTGCCATGTGGACCTGGACCTTTCAACAATCAGAACAAATCCTTCCTCCCTCCCTCCTTCCATTTTTTTTCTTCCTTCCCTCTCTCCCCCTTTCTCTCACTTCTTTCCTGCTTTCCTGCCATCCTGGTATTGCTCTTATGTGTCAGACACAAAGTTAAAGGTTATCTTCTAGAAGAATAACTTTAAGTTCCTAAGATAAGGGTCTATTCAGGATTATCACATTACTTTATTAAAATATATGTATATATACATATATTAACATACATATGTATAATTTTTTTAAAAAAATAAATAATTTATTTGACATTTTGATTCCTTGGCCTTCTGGAATATAGGCTTCTGGAGAGAACTAACTCTACTATTTTTTTCTTATATAGTCGTTCTTCCCAGGGAATTAAAAAAATGAATGTTGAAGGAAAATAAAAAAAATGAGCATTTTTTTTCTTTTAGCAAGAGAATGAATGATGACATGTTGGTTAATCCCTAAGTGTATCAGCCTAGGGCAGGAGAAATGTTACTTAGAATATAATTTTATACTGGCCTTTATCAGTTTTCTTGGAAATACAAATTCTAGTGGTTAGCTAATCTTCCATCACCATAAATCACTGCCATTAACCTCTCATATTTACTGAAAAAAGAGCCTTTTTACCAAGAAAAAGAAATACCTCTAGCCAGCCAGTCCAATGACTTGGCATCATTTTGTGCTTTTTCTGTTTTTCAATGGCTTAATGCACATTTAAATGCATTCCACTCATTGGATACATAAAGTTTAGAAGAGAAAGTAGAAAATGGAAGACAAGTTACATTAAATGTTGTTTGGCTTCTCTGTGCTAGAGAATTTAGAGCTATAATTTTAATTTTAGTTGAAATACTATGGAAGGCAAAGATACCTAAAAATCAGAAGTGTTGAAAATTGAATATAATTACAACTTATCAAATATAATACAGAGAGACAATTTTTACTTATGGGAGGTTCATTAATACTAACAACACTATCAAGGATATTGTGAGTATTCAGGTATCTATACTGGCCTGCCCTTGGGGTTCTGACAGGCTATGTCTTCAGCTGTAGTCAGAGAGAGAAACACCTGTGAACATTCACAATGTTCACTTTTAAAAGGTGGGCCTTGCCTACCTCACATCTCTCTCTTTCTCTTTCTGTTTCTGTCTGTTCCTTTCTCTCTCTCTCTCTCTGCTTCTCTGACTGGCTCTCTGTCTCTATTCCCTCTCTCCCTCTCTCCCTCTCCCCACTCTTTCTCTGCCTTTCTCTTCTTTACTGCTACTCCTGTCCCCAAGTCTGGTCTCCACTCTCCCCTACTAATCCATTCCCTTTCCCCCAAGGAAAAAAAACCCTCCACTTGAGTTCTCTTGCGTGGTGTCTTTCTCTCGTGGGCCACTTTTTAACAATTACAACAGCCATCCTATAGAATAACTCATTTAAATCAATATAAGTTTATGAAACCATTATCACCTCTATTTTACAGATAAAAGACCTAAGGCATAAAAAAGCACTAAACTTTCTATAGGGATGAACATCAATGACTATGTCAGAAGATCTGAATCAGGATACGTGGATCAAATTTGTTCATTAGCCTTAGCACAGAAGAAGACATGCAATAAAAAAATAAATAAATAAAAAACAACAACAACAAAAAGACATGCAATGAGACATCGTCCTTCAACTGCTTACACACTGCCATTTTCTACCGCTGCCGAGAGGGTGCCACCTAAGATATCCAGTGTTGCTTATTTATTATGCCTAAAACAATTTTTAATATTTTATTTATTTGCATCTGATGTTGTGTGCACACACATGCATACATGTGTACATTCATTTGGTTTTACATAGTGATCAGTCTTGATTTTTTTTTCCACCAAACACCATATAGAAGAACTTGAGAGCAAGTCAACACCTAGGCAAACTCTTCGAGATGTGAATCAGGAGGTTTGCACAACAATGCTTATAACCACAGCATGTTTTGACGGTAAACTAGAAATAATCTAATTTTCCAGAAAAGAGCAGACTACATTAGAAGTCATTACAAATTAAACTACCTAAAATCATGACACTAAAAATCTTCTTGGACTTTTATTCTATATCTAATGAGATAGAAATGAGAATAACTGCTATTTATAGCATACATATGTAATAAACTGTAATCAATACTGAAGAATTCTTTACTAGAAAGTTAAGAATACTTAACTGAAAAAAAACTGACATGGAGTGGAGAAAAGTTAATGTGATTGTTAATCTTTAGAGAATCCCAGACTTCTACTCCCAGAGCTCAATGTGAGGCTGCAAAGCTGGCCTCCAACCATCTTCCACACTCTACTCCACTCCATTATACTTTACATCATATGCCACACGCATGTTTTCCTACACAGTGATGTGTGAGTAATTTTAAAACATTTAAAAATTAATACTCCTGAAATTATCCCACATTGCCATCATTTCTATCGAGCAAGTAAGTCTTCTGAAAGCCTGCTACGAATATGTATTTTCAGTCTTGATTATCCTCATGAGTACAAAGGCAGCATTATCCACAGTTTCCCTTTGCTCAGCAGCAGGAGGACACACACTTGGCTCCTTATTTTTGTCATTAGCCTTGGTGGTGATCAGAAGGACTTTAAAATCCCTTCACCACTGTTTCCCAGTGCTTCTAAAGCAATCTTCGTAGCTCTTAATCACCCTAGCTCGGTTAACTACAGTGCTTATCTGCTAGTGGCAGCAATCACAACTGAGAATATTGCTATTCCTGCCTAAACAGTTCAGCAAGAGGATGCTCCTTTGACCTGTTGTTCTATCTGCCAATCACTGAGGTTCCTTTCAGTTCTCATGCTTAAAAAAAAAATGATTATGAGTCTTTTTTTTTGTTTTGTTTTTGTTTTTGTTTTTCGAGACAGTGTTTGCTCTGTGGCTTTGGAGCCTGTCCTGGAACTAGTTCTGTAGACCAGGCTGGTCTTGAACTCACAGATATCCGCCTGCCTCTGCCTCCCGAGTGCTGGGATTAAAGGCGTGTGCCACCATCGCCTGGCTCTAAAAGTGTTTTTATGTTTGATAGATAACTTTTTTCTCAGTTAATTCAGGAATGGAAAGAAGTTGGAGCTTTGAAACAAAGCCTTCCTTAGGAATGGAGTTGGGAGCACCACTTGTCTTTTTTTTATATTTATTTATTTATTTATTTATTAAAGATTTCTGTTTCTTCCCTACCACCGCCTCCCATTTACCTCCCCCTCCCCCAATCAAGTCCCCCTCCCTCGTCAGCCCAAAGAGCAATCAGGGTTCTCTGCCCTGTGGGAAGTCCAAGGACCACCCACCTCCATCCAGGTCTAGTAAGGTGAGCATCCAAACTGCCTAGGCTCCCACAAAGCCAGTACTGCAGTAGGATCAAAAACCCATTGCCATCGTTCTTCATTTCTCAGTAGTTCTCATTGTCCGCTATGTTCAGTAAGTCCGGTTTTATCCCAGGCCTTTTCAGACCCAGGCCTGCTGGCCTTGGTGAGTTCCCCATAGAATATTTCCATTGTCTCAGTGTGTGGGTGCACCCCTCGCAGTCCTGAGTTCCTTGCTCTTGCTCTCTCTCCTTCTGTTCCTGATTTGGACCTTATACCAGTTTTACTCCTTGCAACAACGCAGATAATTACCAACAATTCTTCAGATCCCCCAGAGCACATGTAACCATAGGAGGCAAGCAACGGGAACATGAAAGCTGTAATCGATTATTGGTTCCAGAAAAACTTACAGATGAGAACCTTGTCTCTCAGATTCTCTGTCAGACTTACATCTTGCAAAAATTAAAGTCATTAATGGCTGAGCAAATCTTTCTCTTTTACAGAGGTGGGAAGCCACCATCAGCAACGCCTTCATTAACAATGGCCAAACAATAAGACATACCAGAAATGGCAAGGAATGAGTAACCAAAGGAAATCATGAATTAGTTAAATTATCAGATTATTTAAAAAATAAAACTTATTTGTAATAAATTTTTTGAGTAGGCATTTTTCATTAAAAAATATTAACTAATAGGATTGGGCACAACAAGCAATTGGGAAGAATCCAAAGCAATATGATATGAGTCCACTACCTCAGAGAAAAATGGGCCTGGACAAGGCAGACATCAAACCACACACACTAATAGTAGGAGACTTCAACACACCAATGGACAGGTCAATCAGAAAGAAACCTAATAGAGAATTAAGAGAATTAATGGAGGTAATGAAGCAAATGGACTTAACAGACATCTGTAGAACATTCTACCCAAATAGGAAAGAATATACCTTCTTCTCTGCATCTCATGGAACCTTCTCGAAAATTGACCACATTCTCGGTAACAAATGAAACCTCCACAGATACAAAAAATATTAGTGACCACCTGTGTTTTATCAGATCACCACAGATTAACGATAGAATGCAACAACAATGCTACCCCCAGAAAGCCGACAAACTCATGGAAACTGAACAGTCAACTACTGAACCACACCTGGGTCAAGGAAGAAATTAAGAAAGAAATTAAAGTCTTCATTGAATTTAATGAAAATAAAGAGACAACATACTCAAATCTATGGGACACAATGAAAGCAGTGCTAAGAGGAAAGTTCATAGCACTAAGTGCCCACTTAAAGAAAATGGAGAAAGCACACAATGGTGATTTAACAGCACACCTGAAAGCCCTAGAAAAAAAGAAGCAGACTCACCAAGGAGGAGTAGAAGACTGGAAATAATCAAACTAAGGGCTGAAATCAACAAAATAGAAACACAGAAAACAATCCAAAGAATCAATGAAACAAAAAGTTGGTTCTTGGAGAAAATCAACAAGATCGACAAACCCCTATCCAAACTAATCAAACGACAGAGAGAGAACACACAAATAAATAAGATCAGAAATGAAAAGGGGGACATAACCACAGACACCGAAATTCAGAGAATCATTAGATCTTACTACAAGAGCCTGTATGCCACAAAACTGGAAAATGCAAAAGAAATGGACATTTTTTTAGATAAGTACCATATACCAAAGTTAAACCAAGACCCGGTGAACGATCTAAACAGACCTGTTAGTCGCGAAGAATTAGAAGCTGTTATCAAAAACCTCCCTTCCAAAAAAAGCCCAGGACCAGATGGTTTCAATGCAGAATTCTACCAAAACTTACAAGAAGAGCTAATACCTATACGCCTTAATATATTTCACAATATAGAAACAGAAGAGTCATTGCCAATTTCCATTTATGAAGCTACAGTTACCCTGATACCAAAACCTCACAAAGACTCAACCAAGAAAGAGAATTACAGGCCTATCTCACTCATGAACATCAACACAAAAATTCTCAATAAAATACTGGCACACTGAATCCAAGAACACATTAGGAAAATTATCCATTATGATCAAGTAGGCTTCATCCCAGAGATGCAGGGCTGGCTCAACATATGCAAATCTATCAATGTAATCCATCATATAAATAAACTGAAAGAAAAAATAACAATATGATAATTTCATTAGATGCTGAAAAAGCATTCAACAAAATTCAACACCCCTTTATGATAAAGGTCTTGGAGAGATTAGGGATACAAGGGTCATACCTAAATATAATAAAAGCTATTTAAAGCAAGCCGACAGCTAACATAAAATTAAAAGGAGAAAAACTCAAAGCCATCCCACTAAAATCAAGAACACGACAAGGATGTCCACTCTCTCCATACCTCTTCAATATAGTGCTTGAAGTTCTAGCAATAGCAATAAGACAACATAAGGGGATCAAGGGGATTCATATTGGAAAGGAAGAAGTTAAACTTTCGTTATTTGCAGATGATATGATAGTATACATAAGCGACCCCAAAATCTTTACCAAAGAACTCCTACAGCTGATAGACACCTTTAGTAATGTGGCAGGATACAAGATCAACTCCAAAAAATCAGTCGCCCTCTTATACACAAAGGATATGGAAGCAGAGAGGGAAATCAGAGAAACATCACCTTTCACGATAGCCACAAACAGCATAAAATATCTTGGAGTAACTCTGACCAAGGAAATGAAAGATCTATTTGACAAGAACTTTAAGTCTTTGAAGAAAGAAATAGAAGAGGACACCAGAAAATGGAAGGATCTCCCTTGTTCTTGGATTGAGAGGATTAACATAGTAAAAATGGCAATTCTACCAAAAGCAATCTATAGATTCAATGCAATCCCCATCAAAATCCCATCCAAATTCTTCACAGATCTTGAGAGGACAATAATCAACTTTATATGGAAAAAGAGATTACATTCTTTTTTAAAATTTATTTATTTATTAAAGATTTCTGTCTCTTCCCCGCCACCACCTCCCATTTCCCTCCCACAAAGCCAGTACTGCAGTAGGATCAAAAACCCATTGCCATTGTTCTTGAGTTCTCAGTAGTCCTCCATATTCAGTGATTATAAAATGGGGCACTGAGCTGAACAGAGAATTCTCAACAGAAGAAGTTCAAATAGCCAAAAGACACTTAAGGTCATGCTCAACTTCCTTAGCGATCAGGAAAATGCAAATCAAGACAACTTTAAGATACCATCTTACACCTGTCAGAATGGCGAAAATCAAAAACACCAATGATAGCCTTTGCTGGAGAGGTTGTGGAGAAAGGGGTACACTCATCCATTGCTGGTGGGAATGCAAACTTGTGCAACCACTATGGAAAGCAGTGTGGTGGTTTCTCACAAAATTCGGGATCAATTTACCCCTGGACCCAGCAATTGATTACATTCTTAAAACTAGCTGCCAAGATCTATTCCCTTCTTTGGTCACTTCCTTCTCCCGAGGTTGACTACCAAGCTCCAGCTATCAAAGTATTAAAGTCCAGCAAACAAAAGGCTCTTTTGACTCACCTAATTAACACACCCAATTAAAATTAAACACCTAATGCTAACATGGGGGTGACCCTTTTACTTTCATAAACTGCAATTTGCCTATGAGACATATGACTCTTCTTTATCCAGAGTCAGAGAATGGTGAGAGCCAAAAACCAGGCTATAATCTTAGAAGGCCAGCATCCAAGAACTTTATTTTCCCATCTAAGCCCTCCCTTCTTTACACACCACAGTTCACAAAATATAACTATCTGCTAATTAACAATCATTAAAAATAGGAACCTGTGTGAGACATTTCACACTGCTTTCTAATATGATTTAAAATTTTTGGAAATTTACTTTTTCAACTTATATGAAAAAAACATTGCAAATTTTGATGAGGATTAAATTCATCTGGCAGTGAAACTGTATGCTCAGATATGTAACAATGGGGTCTGTGAAATTCTGGTAAAGAAGGAGGTCACAGATTTCACTGGAAAATATTTTACTTCACTTGTGATATTTGTTTCTAAATATTCTTATTCTAGTGGCAAAATGGATTTGATACATTTCTTAATTTCTTTCTAAATAAATTCAATATTTGTGCAGAGAAAGATGAAAATGGCGGGGTAAGAAGATCTTATGAAAAAATACATGAATGTGTATGACCAATACATGGTGATTACATCCATAGAAATTTAGCAGTGAATACCACTGAAGTATACAGTAAATATCTTTTAAAATTCGAAAAATAGTAAATTTAAACTGGTGGGGCTGATGATGAAGCTCAGCAGTAGCTTTCTTTGCATAATATAAATAGTAAAATTAAAAATTAATTAAGGATATTCAATATCCTTAGCTATCAAGGAAATGTAAATCAAAACTATTTTGAGATTTCATATTGCACCTACCAGTGTGGTTAATATCAACCACGCAAGTGACAGCTCATGCTAGTAAGGATGTGTAATAAAGATACAGGCACTAGAGAAATAAATGTAGTGCTTCTCTGGAAGATAGAAATTCATCTACCTCAAAATCCAGCTATGCCACTCTTGGGCACATATGCAAAGGTTTTCTTACCGTACCACAGTGACTCTTGTTCAATCGTGTTCGCTGTTGCTCTATTCATAATAACCTGAAATTAGAAATATTTTGGAAGTCCTTCAACAGAAGAATGGATAAAAAAAGATGGTACATTTACACAATGGTGTATTATACAGCCCTTAAGAAAATGACATCAAGAAATTTGCAGGCATATGGATATACCTAGGAAAAAATCATCTTGAGTGACGTATCCCAGACAAACAAATATAGTATGTATTCACATATATGTTAATATTATCTATCAAGGCAATGATAACCATAGACTCACAGGAGGGGGTATACAGTGAGGAACTTGTGAGTTGTGACCACTTTGGAGGTCAAATGCTGCTGTCATCAGGGTGGCATATCAAATATCCTACATATCAGATATTCACATTACTATTCATAACAGTAGCAAAATAATAGTAAGGACTAGGCAGTGGTTCTCAACTTGTAGGTTGTGACCACTTTGGAGATCAAATGATGCTTTTATCAGGGTTGCATATCAAATGTTCTGCATATTATATGTTTACATTACTATTCAAAACAGTAGCAAAATTATAGTTAAGAATTAGCAATGACAATTGCCAAATATTTGGGGAGATAGAGTCCCAATTAGCTATCTCCTGTTGAAGGCATAAGTCACAAATGATCCCACACCAGTTTGGAATTATGATTAATAGAATGGTTATTTATTTAAGGGGGAAAAACTTACAGATCATCTTCCCAAACAACAGCCCTCTGCGCGATCAGGAAAGGAGCCTAGGAGCCAGAAGCCAGAAAGTGAGTGGAGGGCAGATGCTGCTTATTTAAAGAGAGAGAGACCACGCCCCAATGGGCTGGTATCTCAGCAGCTATTGGTTGAAAGATTGGAAGGAGCTCCCGCAATACCTCCCCCTTTTGTTTAAGTAAGAGAGTTCTAAACCTGCTACAAAATTATATAAAATAAGTACAAATATCCTAAGTCTTGTATAATAAATAACTTGGACAAGTCATGAGAGGAAAGTAACTACATTTATATAGTCTTCAACCCCATCAAAGATCTGAGAAGGGAAATAATGTTACCTGAGTAATTAGGAAGTGCAATCAAACAACTTCCAAAACCTGTAACAAATCACAGAGACAACTGGCTACCTGGGCAATCACCCAAAGTCACATTTGCAGTGCTGAAGCAACCAACTTTGGCTAAGGCCTAATGTAACTGACATACCATTTTCAAAGGCAAGAAACTATTCAAAACTATCTTGCCCTGTCTTGGCAGGATATGACAGTTCTGTTTTATCCACTTACGGATACTCTGTATCTCTGTCAGTGGTTGAGGTATGGGCATTAAAGGCCAGTTCTGCCAAGAAGAAATGTTCCAGGTGGAGTGTCTTTGGTGCTCAACATTCTCTCGGGAATAGAGCGGTGTTGCCAGGAGCAATTGTGTCTCACAACCACAGAACTCTGAGATATATTAAAGTCCATTTTCTACAGCTCTTTGAAGAGGTTGAAGATTATCTATCTATACTGAATATAATCTCTATGTATCTAAAGAACCTGATTAGTCTAATTATGAATGACAAACATAGATGACTATTGATCTATATACTTCTCAATACCTATCTAACTTAAAGACTAAGACAATAAACAACTGTGTAACAAATTAGGACAATGACCTCCAAATGTAAAGAATGTACAAGTATACATTGAAATATGGTATATATATATCAATACATAAACAATATATAAGTATCTAGTCTGTGATCTTTAAAACAAATGAAGGGAGAAATTGAGTCAAGCTTAAAGGGAATGAAGTGGTCATGATTAATGCATTTCTGTGTCCATGTGCTTCAGACAAGTTGCAAAAAATTAAAAACTCAAAAATTGGCTGTTAATAATATTTCATGTTGCACATAAGTTACACATTAACTTTATTTTTCTGGAACTTTATATAGAAATTACGACATTTTTTTATATTTTTATTAAAATATCATGTCTCTCTATATGAGTATGTGTATATGTGTGTGTGTAGCAACAATTAAAGAGGCTATAGATTTTGAGAGAACAAGGGGGTGTTTACATGGGAGTGGATGGAAGAATGAAAGGGAAGGGTAAATGGTATATTTAATTTCAAAAATAGAAACACTAAATAATAAAAATAGCTAAAACCTTAAGGTAGTAACAGAAATGTCATCTCCCAATTTAAATGCAATTACTTTGTAAGAAATAAAATATTTTTCATTGGTGCCTGTTTTTGATTGTAGTGGATCTACTTAAGAAATTGTGTCCATCCTATTTTTTTTTTTTTTTTTTTTTTTTTTTTTTTTTTTTTTTTTTTTTTTTNTTTTCGAGACAGGGTTTCTCTGTGGTTTGGGAGCCTGTCCTGGAACTAGCTCTTGTAGACCAGGCTGGTCTCGAACTCACAGAGATCCGCCTGCCTCTGCCTCCCGAGTGCTGGGATTAAAGGAGTGCGCCACCACTGCCCGGCTCCATCCTATTTTCTAATATAATACACTTGTGTTTAATTAATTTTGCAAAATTCTCTGAACTTTTCTTAGACTTGTTTGTTTTATTATTTTGTGAATATGAATGTTTTGCCTTCATGTATGTATGTGAAGTACACATGTGCTTAGTATCCATGAAAAAGTAAGCAGGACCATTGGATCTCTTGGAACTATAACTAAAGACTGTTGTGAGCGACCATGTGGTGCTTAAACCTTGGTCTTTGTAAGAGTAATAAGTGCTCTTAAAAGCAGAGCCAACTCTCCAGCCCTGGAAAATTTTCTTAAAAGAGGACTTCTTTTCTGTTCTTTCTTTAGAGTGCCTCTGGATCTCTCATTTCTGAATTTTAATTCTCTTGCAGTCAGTCTAGTAAAATTTTGATAGGTCTCTGTTTTCATATAAGTTATTTTAGGGATTTCGTTTGTTTCTTGAAACACTCAGAATTCTACATTCTTTATTATTTTTTTTTAAAAATTGTATATATGATCATTCTGGAGTTTCTATTAGCTCATTATTAATTATTATGTCTTACTAAAGAAAGAGTTCTGTGGGCACCAGGGATGCAAAACACTCATATGCATAAAGTAATAAAATAAATAATTCTAAAATATTTGAGAGAATGCCCTAGATTTGATGAAGAGAGACATATTATACCTGAAAATGCACTATTGATGATCACCAGTGGCTCTGGACCTAATTCTGCCAATATTGCTGGCAAGCTGTGAATTAGTCTCCTAATGTCTCTGGGCCTCCTTTTCTTCATATCTACTATGACAGCCCCCACTCTCAGTGCCTCAGTTTAGTTGAGAGGCAAGAAAATAAAATAAAATATACTCTACTGATATTAAACAATATCACAGAATTGTTTAACTTAATATGTTATCATGACTTCAACTGTGTTAATTTCTTATCTATCTTACTAGAAACATCAGCAAATATTATTAGAGAATACAAAGAATCTTTGCTTTGTATTCTTTAATCTCCCAAGAAACGAGTAGAGCATTGGGCACTCTGAGTATCAGTGTTTCCCCAGGATTCTTGGATTATCATGTTTCCAATTTAAAAGAATTCACCAAGGATCTGCATGTTTTCAAGGTCTGTGCCTTTGCTCTTGAGCTCTGACAAACACAAATAAGGTTTGTTATCTGTTGAATGCCTTTATTTTCCTAGCTGGCTTGTCATTATTCAGTACCACTAGAAAACACATAACCTATTTTATTTCAACAGTGTTTAGTGCTGTGGTAATATGAAAAGAGTGAGCACTGGATGGGAAATACACTGAGGACAACATCAAAAAATTCAAGGTAGAGAGAAACAGAGTAAATTAAATCATGAACAAAACCTCTGTGTCAGTTCAGTTTACCCTTGCATATGAGATGCAGTTGGCTTCTCGTTTTGTTAACTAGAAATTTGTAGACAATGTCTAAAAGAATGTCTCAAATTATTTGTCATTTGATGTGTGGCATGAAATACATTTAAAATAGTAAACACAATGATGGATTGGATTTGCTGAGTGTGCTGACACTTGCTGGCATTCTTTCATGTATGGGAAAGGACAAATTAGTTCTGTTTGTTTAGCCCTGAAGTGCATTCATTTCCATACAAAGTAGATATCTTATGTGAATACTCCTTATTTCAAGGCCATGTATTTTTATGCATTTAGAAGTTGGCACACACAGAATCACTGCATTAAATAGCTAATGTCTTTGATACAATCAGCTGCAGCCAGTTTAAAACCCAAACAGACTTTAAGAAATAGCTTGGAGGAGAAAAATTCATCATATCACTATTTCTGAAGGCAACAGTTGATGCACCAGTATCTACTTTAAGTTTTGCAAAATCCTGAAAAAAATAGTGTAAACTAAATAGAGGTTTGTGAAAGGCCTTTCACCACATCTCTTGGATATTCCAACACAAAAATATGCTGGTCTTACTATCCTGACCCATTAGTTCTACTATAGGCCCTATATTGTTATGTATTACATAGTTATTCCCTCGTGGTACTAGATGATAAGATAATTGTTTGCAATTAAAATGAACTACTTTAATTTGTCTGTGTGTAAGTTTGTTTTTGTGATGACAAGAGCAGGTAGACTGTCAGGTAAACATCAGTTCAAAAAAAGAAAATAAATAAAGGCTTTACTTGGAGCCCACTAGGAATGGCCACTGAGAGTTTTTGTTCCTGATACTTTACTTCCAAAATTATAACCTTTACCCAGAGACTATGGCTGAAACTGAGAAAACAAAGCTGGACACCTCATAGTTTTAGCTTCTGGACTGGACTGATCAAATCAGCCCCTACTCCATACTTCATCATGGTTTCTTGATAAGTTAAAGTGCCCAACGTACAAGCAGCTAGACCGCACTCTATTTTCTGGGACCTCTCTTGGCATACAGATATCTATTCTCATTCTCTCTCTGTCCCTCTCTCTTCCTCCCTTCCTCTCTCCTTCTCCTTTTTTCTACAGTCTTCTTCCCCCCTCTTCCTTTCTCTCCTCTTTTCTCTTAATTTTCCACCTGTAAATCTGTATTGATCTTCTCTTTAAAACTCATCCTCCATGGCCCATGAATTTTATTCTTCAAGTTTGCAAGGTAAGAATCTGAAAGCCATTGACATAGGGTAGCTTTTGAGGTCTTTGAGTTTTGGGTGGATTCTAATTCCCTCCCCCCAAATACATACCAAAAATTAAGAAAGGGTCAGCCATTTTCAAGGACACCATCAATGTTTCCAGTATCATCTCTCAACTTATTCTCTCCTGTGTCTCTAGTTCTGAATCTGTCTCTTCCCCTTGAAATAATATTAGTTACAGTGTACATTGATGCGTCTGTTACTCTGTGCTTATTCAGGGTGACACATAAATGTTTCAAGGCTTCACAGCACTTGGGGTCTAAAGGTACTCTTTTTTTTTTTTCTCCCAAATTCAGTTAAATTGCACTCAGGCCGCCAGTAGCCTCAAGACAGGGAGTTAAGCATGTTATTTATCTTACTCCATTACTTTGCTCCTATGATTGATCTACAAATCTATAGATACTCAGAAATAAGACACTGAAGACCACAACTCTCATTCAAAAAAGGGAAACATCCCTGTGTCCACCTACTCTGTACTTGGGAATTTATTGGAATATGATACTACTGTTGAATATATATCCCTGTCATTTTGTACTTGTTTAAACACTGAAGGTTGTCACTAAATTCAAAGCAGTGTTTGTACAAATCATCTACATCTTATGAAGCTCATATTATTCTGAATTCTCATATTACAGGCAACTCCCTCAGTTTAAACTTATAATTCTACAGGCACTCCAAATTAAACACCCAAATCAAACAATTTGATCTGAAACCCACATATGATGGAAAACTCATGATTATTTGTATTTCTGAGTGATATTACCTGACACATTATAACGCTTCCCAACTTCATCAATTTATCTGAAATTCTTATAATTTCATTTTTCTTTACAAATGGATAACACTGAACATGAGTAATATGTTTTCATTATCAATTCATCACTTGATGGATATTTTGACTGGTTCTGTATCCTAGACAGGTTAAATAGAGCAGCTAAAAGCATGGATCAGCTTGGATCTCTGCAATAGGAAACAGAGACTTTCGGGCATATGCCAAAGAATAGTATAGTTATAGCAAATAGTCGATATAGTTCTTGGTTTTCTTTTGTGGAGGTGGGTAGGGACTATTGCACTGATTTCCATAGTGCTTACAGAAATTTTCATTCTTACAAACAGTGCAGGAAGGCTCTCCATTCTCAACATCCTTGCCCTGGTCACAGGACATGGAAAAATCAATTTACTACTAATTAGATCAGTTATTTGATGCTGGCTGGCTTTCATGGTCCTGGAGCATGTTATGCAGGCTGCTGAGGGAGAAAGTAATCAAGTTCTTTTGCTCTAAGATTCCTTCCTATTCACTGGTGTTTAAACCTCATGAAGGTTGATGATGAGACTCCATATTAGAACATGACTCCTCTAGACACAAACATTAGAAAGATCAGTAGTATATGCATTGCTTATAACATGAACTAACTGTTGTGACAACTTCAGGTGAACCAATCTGAAGAAACTGATGTGTCAAAAAGTTTCCTTAAAGAACTAACCAAGGCCAGCTGGCCTGGATCTGAAAAAGCCTGGGATAAAACCAGACTCACTGAACATAGTGGACAATGAGGACTACTGAGAACTCAAGAACAATGGCAATGGGTTTTTGATCCTACTGCATGAACTGGCTTTGTGGGAGACTAGGCAGTTTGGATGCTCACCTTACTAGACCTGGATGGAGGTGGGTAGTTTTTGGACTTCCCACAGGGCAGGGAAACTTGATTGCTCTTTGGGCTGAGGAGGGAGGGGGACTTGATTGGGGGAGGGGGAGGAAAATGGGAGGCGGTGGCGGGGAAGAGTCAGAAATCTTTAATAAATAAATAAAAATTAAAAAAAAAACAAAACAAAAAAAGAACTAAAAAGCAAGCATAGAGAAGCATTATTATATATACTGGGATTTTGATGGACATTGTCGTTAACATGCTCTCTTAAACTAACCATGAATTAATTACTGGTTTATCATATAAACATAGCTATCATGTTTATTTTCAAATTTGGCAATAATGAAGTCAACACAATAATCAATTTCAACACTTCAAGTCAGCTTTCTAGTACCACACAGAATTGTTGCTATTGTAAGTGTAGTATAAAGTATAAAGCTCTGAAATATGTGTGGCAAGGAAAATAGGTAGTTGAAGAAAATCAAGTGCTTCTAAAACAGAAAGTCACTTAAACTGAGTGTTTACTGAATGATAGGTTAGTGCAATTTTTCATTAATTTATAGAATTGTTTCTAAAATACAAAATGAAAAAAAAATGCTATTAAGTGGCTTAGCTCATTACAATGGTCCTAGCAATGGTAACATGGTAATATCTTCTCCAAGAGCATGGACAAATTATTGTGGGAATTGAAAAACATAAAGTAGTGGTATGTGTTTGTAACCTCAGAATTTAGGATTTCAAGATGGGGTGATCCTGAGTTGAAGAATAGTTTAGGTTACACAGCAGAACTCTGGGACAAGAAAAAAGGGAAAGTAAGTGAAAAAGAAAAGATAATATAATAGTCTAACAGACATCCAATCCCCAAAATTTAGGTTTATTATGCCCACATTTTAATCAAATAATAATCAGTAAAAACATATTCTATTTCCTTGAAAATTATATACAACATAGGTTAGGCATATTAAATAGTATCCCAGTATCATATAAATAAAAATTAATTCCTTCTTAGCTTCAAATTTGGAATTCATATTATTAACACAAGCAGGAGAAATGACTTCACATTTTTTAGAAAGATATCAGAGGACTTTGAATTAATGTTTAAAACCTTACCCTGTTTTAATAAACTCAAATTCAAAATTTTAAATTATCATTGACATCAGAAATACTTTTAAAAGTCCTTTAAAAGGAAGCATGTTCAATGAAGGGACCCCAGCCTGCTCTACAAGACAAGGGGAACTAATACTTTCAGGCAGATACATACTCATTTTATGATTAATTATTGTTAGCTGATGAACTAATTAACCAGATAAAAGAGAAGCAAGCTATCTTCTATCCTAACAAGTCAATAAAATGGAAGAACTTTAAAAGATGATAATATTTAGGCTTTTATTTGTTAATTATCTTGTCCATTTTAATAATTCCATCAGTCCAGTAAGGCAGCAGAAATTCTGAGCTTACTACCACCAAATAATATTGTATGCCTTAATAAGTGATTTGATGTGGAAAAGATTAATAAATCTTTGCAATCTTACATTTCCAAATCCTCTCCCATTTTTGTAATCACAGAATAGAGCTTTCGATGGATTTCTAGCATGTTGTACTTGAGAGATCTCAGCTGTGGTTGCAAACAAACCAGGCTCTCCTCTTATTAGCAATTATTTCTATTCTTGACCTGATTATAACATTCAGTCTCAGATGTCTCGGGCTCAGATTCCTTCCCTGTGAAATGGAATACTAATTGCATATTACTGGTATGTCTGGAAGATTATAAATATACCTCTAGAATAAATGAAAAGCTGAATAACTACTATTTAAATACTCCAGTGGTGATATTAATCATAAAAATAGGTAATTTAGTTTTTATTATCAAAGACATTTAACTGCATTCTCCATTTATGAGATACATTGAACATTGCAGACATTTACAGATTTAGGCCAACAATTTCTTAGATAAACTAGACTCTCTCCATTTGTGATTACTCATAGATATTAGTCTTGAAATTTGCTAGTACTCATAGTATCAATATTCTAAATAAAATAGCAATTTTTAGTATCTTGTAGTACATATCAAATATAACAAATATAATCTGTAGAAGAGTACCAAGTTAGTTTAAATAATAAATTTCAAAAATATCAGGGGCAATATTGCTCATGGAAAATTGATGTGGGATTCCCCTCTGTATACTGTGAATATCATTGGTTAAAAAAGAAACTGTTTTCAGCCAATGGCTTAACAGAATATAGCCTAGCTAGAAAAGATATAGAGAGTAGGCAGAGTCAGAGAGACACTATGTAGCTGCCATAAGAGACAGATGCTGGATGCTGGACATAACCTTAGCACTAGGCCACAATCATGTGTCGATACACAGCATAATAGAAATGGGTTAATATAAGATATAAGAGCTATCCAGAAATATACATAAGCTAACAAGTCAAGCAGCTCCCTGTTCTTAAATTACAGAAGAAGTTCTTGGTTTTGTTTCCTGTTAATCTATTTCAAATGACTTTTTCTTTGAAGATTATTTTTTAATTTATGTGTATATGTGTGTGCCGATGTACAGTATTTGCATTTGGGTGCTTACAGAGGGCACTAAAGGGAAGTCAGATCCTCTGCAGTTTGGCTTATAGAAAGCTATGATCCATCTGCTCTGAATGCTGGGATTAAAACCTCTATCCTCTTCAAGAGCAGCTAGTGTTCCTTACTGCTAAGTTATCTCTACAAACCTTCAAATTACTCCTAGAATTCATACAAGTCAATTCCTAGAAATCAAGACCACAGAGATCTCTCTTGTTATTTTTAAAAATATGAGTTTTGTAGATGTTCATGAGAGACACAACATGATATTTTAATTTGTGTACAAAATTGTTGGGAGCAGCGAGACCCCAGATCCTGAATTTCTTGTAATCCCCTGATCTGAGTGCCTGCAGCTGCTCTGAGCACGAGACCTTCAGGAGTTCCTGATGGCAGGAGAGTGGTTTCTGGTGGGTTTGGCTGGGGCGTGGCTATCTCTATCTGCCCCTGAACACAATAAAGGGGGCATTCTTGGGGAATTCAAGGATGAATCATGTCGCAGTCTCTCTGTCTGTGTGTGTCTGTGTATTTTAACCTCCAGCCCCTTGCCCGAAGCTCGGTAACTGGGTTCAATCACACAGAGCGCAGACACGGGGGCGCAAAAATGCAATGATTAATTCAGGTAACTAAAATATCCATTGCCTTAAAAGTTACCATTTTGTGGTAAATGCTTTCAAAAAAATCATTTCTTCTACTTTGAAGTATATCACTTATTTTCACTAATTAAATTTGTATTCTTTCCATACTCAAGGCCAATTAAAGAGGATATGATTAATTTCATATAAAATATATGAAATGGGTGGGCATAATGGTCGGCTCTTATAGTACCAGCACTGTGCTGCTGAGACAGAAAGTATCTCTAAGTTTGCATCCAGCCTGAACTATATAATGAGACACACAGTGACTCTCTTAAAAATATGCCAATAAATAAATAAAATATGTACCTTCAATATCCCTTTACAAATGTATTTATGATAAACTGAAATGCCTATGGACTTTCATATTATTTTATCAAATTTCTAAAACTTAATTTAATTTTTAAAAAATTATATTGAAATAATGTTTGTTCTTATACACTTTCCCCTTCCTCAGCTCCTCACCCACAAAACTCCATGGCTTTCTTTTTTTCTTCTCCTTAGAAAACAAAGACATGGAGAGAAGAGAGAGAGAGAGAGAGAGAGAGAGAGAGAGAGAGAGAGAGAGAGAGAATCCATATATACAAGAAAAGACTAATAAGAAAGGAAAGATGTCTATAAGGAAAGATGTCTATTTAGTCAATCAAGGACTTGACCAAAGATCAACCTTGGAGAGCAACATTAGTTTTTTTCTCAACATATCAACAAATAAAAGATTCAGAAAATATATTTAAATATCATTATCAAAATAATGCTTTAATAATACAATGTATCAAAATGAAGCATGATGTCATTAGTTTGTTTTGTTTTTGTTATCTGAACAGAAATTAAGAAGATGGCCTAATAGTTACAAATACTTATACCATGGTCATGAGTACCTGAAGTCAGATACCAATATCCATATAATAAGCCAGGCATCACCAAAAATATACTGCAATTCTAGCACTGAGAAAGTTGGACATAGGAAGATCACTAGGGATTGTTAACTTTCATCTTAAGGGAGAGATTCTGCCTCATAATAGTAAGTAGAGATTGATAGAAAATGAAACTCTCTTCTGGGCTTCCGTATATATGCATAGGTGCATGCCCCTTACAAAATTTACTCATAGACACACCCACACAAATCAATAAAAATATGTATTTCTATATATATCCAGGGTAAAAAAAAAAAAACAAAACCTCACGTAGATATAAGATAAAGTACACCAGGCACGGTGGGTGGGGAGATATACATTCAAAATCCCTACACTCTAGAAGATGAGGTAGGAAGATACAGAGTTTGGGGCCAGCCTAGAATATAGGGATAACTTACATTAGAAAATACAACCTACCAACCATACATACAACAACAGTCCTAAGAATAGTTAGTAAAAACATGTATAAGCCATTAATCAATCAAAAGTTTATATTTCATGTATGTTTTAGATTCAAGAAGCAAATGATAACATTTAAACTAAGAAGCTAGGAGATGTTCAATTGTAGGGAGGAGGAAATTTGAGCTATCCATTTGCTTTGTTACTGTCACACTACAAAAGAATCTTGCTCAGACATCTTTAGCTCAGCATTTCCTATTCAACTATCAAAGAGAATTGGCTTGTGTTGGAGGAGGATGAATCCAATGAAAAATCAGGTGTGTTTATTGTATCATTTTTTGGTTGATTCTATTAATTTATTTATTTTTGTGCATTAGTGTTTGACCTACATCTAGGTATATTTGAGCACCATGTCTAGTGCCTACCAAAATCTGAAGAGAACTTTTGGATCTCTTCGAAGCAGAGTTATGGATGGTGTTGAGACTTCATGTGGGCTCTAGGAATCAAACCATTCATCTCTACAAGAGTACCACGTCCTCAACCACTGAGCCATTTCTCTAACTTTTAACTTTGCTTCCTAAACCAATTGATACATTGCATTCCATTTCATTCTATAAAACATGAGTTCATCCTCTACCTATTGTGTTTTAAAGTAGAAAATATTGTTTCAATTTTAAATAAATTTACCTAATTGACTTGAAATTCTTTGTGCTTTTTTTTTCTTCAACATACCCAAAACTTAATTTTGAATTTCCTGAGAAATCTAATCAAAGATTAAACCGGGGAATGTTACAGTATTGAGGCACAATTTTTATGAAAAGATTCATTAGTATTTTTGATTGTTAAGTCTGTCTTTTGCCCAAGAGCAATTGGACTTTTATTAGGACTTGAGGTTTTCCTCTTTGCATGTAGCTGTGTTGCTCTTATGATTTCTGTATTTGAATCTTCTCCCAAATATTCAAGGCACTAAAACAATTTAATATATTACAGTTCAATTAAAGAAGAATGTGACCTCTAAAGCAAGCAACCCGTTTTTATATCTGAAGAAAAAATGCTAGTGCCTTCCCCATTCTCGTGGATATTAAGGAGTATATGGAGATGAACTGCCTAGAGTAAAATAGCCTGTGACTACATAGACAACTATGTCCCAGACAACAGGGCCTCAAATACCATGCAGTTGGATTAATTTTCTGCCTATGAATCTTTGAGGAGGACTAGCTAGCAAGGTATTCCATATATTGAATCATACTAATTTCATATATTCATAGTTTTGCTTGTTCTTTCTCTCTCTCTTTCTCTCTCTCTCTCTCTCTCTCTCTCTCTCTCTCTCTCTCTCTCTCTCTCTTTCTCTCTCTCTCTTCCTCTCTTTCTCTCCCTCAAACACACACACACACACACACACACGAATAAAACTACAAATTATTATCAAAATGACCACAAGAGATATTCTTGGCAGGGTCAGTTCTCAGTTTGCCTTTTGAACACCAATTGAACACCCAATCTCCATTTTGTTCTTCAAATATTCTTTTACATGTATACTTTTCGGGGTCCACATTTTAGTAGGTTCTTCTAAAGAATATTGAAAAACCCTGACTTCTTTGTAATACCCTCAATTGAGATGCTAATCCACTCCACAACAGATTCAGAAGACTTCAGCAAAACCTAAACACCTATGTCACATACTTGTTAAGTACCTCCCTCAGTCTTTCGTATGTTTTAGGTCTCAGCTTAGTGGTCTAATCATCCTAAGTTTGTTTTAGTTTTTTATCTTCCTCTGTCTCTGGTTTTTTATTCATTCTTCAGTGAGCTTACTGTAATGTCTGGTTATGTTTGATTTGTAATTTACATTAGTGTGTTTTAGAAACTTTTCTGGGGAGACACAGCACACACATCTATTCTTACAAGTTAAGGAGCCTACAACAGACCAAAGTACAAATACTGTCGAAATTCAGTTTGTTAAATAAATGATTTTTAAAGTTGCTTCCTCACGAGATGGAGTATTTCAATCTCAGCACAATGCTACAAATAATTAGTTTTCTATAGATCTAACTTTTGTAATAATACAATAATCAAAATGGTGTGCACTGAAAGATTATAGCTATGTATATTTTTACACCAGCAAGACATGACAGAAATAAGTCTACATGTTGTGGTATTCAATGGAAAACTCAAAATTTAAGTAAATTTGTCATTGTTCATTAAGGATCTTTGTAGTGACACTTTTCAAAAAGGAATATTAAAAGAAAGTATTTTGTCTCAGACTGTATTCAGTTTGTTAGTAAGTTATTTAATTTTGTAAACTAGTGATTCTATTGAGTAATATTTGTATAAGCCCTCAAAAGTTGACATAAAAATTTGTACTTTTTGCCATATGCATCTGTGCAGTTCATGATTAGTGACAGATATTCAGTAAATACTTAATATAATTTAATATTTCTTCAGAAGCCACTTTGAATGGAGGTAGAATTAAGAAGACTAAAGTGGGATATAAAGGTTTTTTTTTAAATAATTATAATATGCACTAGAGAAATTATGTCTAATATTGTATTCCACTGATTTTTTGTATGTCATTTTTTTCATTTTCATGCAATTCTAGAAAGTTTTATGTTTATTTCTTGCTTTCTCCCTTGGCCCATTTTTTTTTACTGAGTAGTATGTTGTTTACCTTCTTTGAATTGTTATGTTTTTATGTCTTTTTTTGTTGCTGATATCAAGCTTTAGTCTTTTGTGGTCAGATAGCACAGTGGGTGTTATATTTATAACTTTAATAGGCATCTCTTTCCTTTGATTTGGCTAATTGTCTTATATGATTTTGTTAAAGTATTTTCAGTGTCTTTGATCTAGATTTTTTAAATCCTACTTCTATACCTGTGATTTATACGTAAGTTTGGGCTTTTGTATAATGCTAAAAGTTCCTGAATATTCATCTTTAATTTTACTTTTGATTGAACATATATAGAAAGTTGTTAATATCTATAACTTTATTAATCCAAAGCTAGATACTTTTGAAAGTCATTGTTTTGCAAGCTTAAAAGACAAGGCAGTAGGAAATATGAAGGTGGTATAGCTAAATGAGAGACAAAAGTAAAGGGAGATCCTTAAGAGTAGTACAAGGACAGTCATGTGGAGGCAAGTAGCACTGAGAGACCGCATTTACAAATGGTTTGGAGCTCTGTGCATTCTGTATCATGGATCCCATTCTCCCCTGCTCTAACTCTAATGAGTTTGCCTTTAGTGCTGCTCAGTGACAAATGTCTCTGACACCTCAGGATATTCCACCATGCTCTCTAATTTTTTTCTGACTTTTTTCTATTTTTAAGGAATCATCCCATGCCTTCCTAACTATTCTCTCAGCTGACGTGCTTTTATTAGTTTGATTGCTTTTTTGTTTGTTTCAACTCAAATCTATTAAATCACAAAGTTATTTATAAAGCCCTTTTGGGTCAAATGTAGAATGGACAAGAACTTTTCTGTGTTCTTAAACTTTATTAAACTTTACTAAGCGTTTTATTAAACTTATCTACTCACTCATACATATCATTCTATTACACAGAAATCCTTAAGTGTCAAGAATTTTATTTTATTCCTCATCTTAGGACAGTGTGTAATGTCATTTAAGCCAATGAACAGTGAAAGTGTTTATATTGTCTCATCTCTATAAGTGGCTTAAGCTTCAAGGAAATCTCAATAGTTAATCTGAAATGGCCTTTCTCCAGAGTACATATCTGTGAATTAAAAGTGTGTGGTTATAAACAGGAGAAAAATCAAATGATTCTCAAAACAATTGTGCTACACTTTGAAAATCGATTGCATTTTAGTTAGAACTTGCATAAAAGCTGAGCCAGGACTCTGTTGATATCACTGTCATCCCCATCATAAAGAAAGCTGTTAAGTTCTTAATTGCAAGGGTTTATGTCCTGAATGTCAGCACAAAAATCAAAGATACTCTCATCTTAGGCAGTATAATCTCAAATGAAGCAATTACGTGCATGCACAAGCACTAATGTGTGTCTGTTTTTATGATGCTCTGCATTTCTGGAATGGTTTTTCCAGACACTTCTACCTGAATGAACCATACTGATAATTTATGCTTGAGCCCTTAGCCTAAAGATTTAGACTTATATCTCTCCTTGGATTTCAGTTGAATTTATAGTTAAACACAATTTTTTACTTTTCAAAACTTTTACTTTTTAAAAAACAATAAACCAATGTCTTGTGTAGGATAATTCTGTATTCTGTCAATTACACTTTAAATAAATGCTGATTGGCCAGTAGCCAGGCAGGAAGTATAGGTGGGACAACCAGATAGGAAGTAGAGGCAGGGCAAGAAGAACAAGAATATTCTGGGAAGGAGGAAGCCCATTCCTCCCCAGTCCTGCCCAGACTTCAAAGAAGCAAGATGTGACCTACCCCACTGAAAAAGGTACTGAGCCATGTGGCTAACATATACTAAAATAATGGGCTAATTTAAGTTTTAAGAGCTAATACAAAACCATAGCCAATAGGCCAATCAGTTTATAATTAATGTAGACTCTCTGTGTGATTTCCTTGGGATCTAAATGGCTGTGGGAACTGGGCCGGACAGAAACCCCAACAACAAGCAGGTCCTCATATTACAAATGTCAAGCATTTAATTTAAAATTTAATGACTAGAAATCTACTGAGTGAAATAGTAAATCCTCATTTCACATTGCTCAAATCTCATATTTCTACTCAGAGGAGCTACTTATTACTCTTATTTTGGCAAGTTTACATTGCATCTATGTGTCTGTATAATTTCAAGCACATTCATATATGTATAATATACAAATGTCATACATTTGTATTTGTAGTTAGGTACATTTATTGTCAAAGGTATTATTAGGCCCTATTATTCTACAATGTGCTTCCATAACACCACTTAGAGACTTGTCTTTATCAGTTCATAAAGATTAGCAATAATTGGTTAGATATTCTGTGATATGGATGTGCAATCTTGTCATACAAATATCTTGATAAGTATAAATATAGGCTTTCAAAAGCCTATTATTATCACAACTGCTAGAAAATAAGTGAGACATGAGTAAATGAAATATTCATATTTTAGCCACTTCCTCTCTAAAAGAACCTAGCCAAATGCTAGTTAGTTGAAGTCAGTTGTTATTCATTTTCATGACTTATTTACACTTTCAAAATTCAATAGCAAATAAAAGAAAAAAAACACTTGGATATATATCATGTGGTTGTGTAAAGGTTCATTTTTCATACTGAGGTATCCAATGGAAGTTCATTGAGGGGTTGATAACAAGAATGGCAATTTTCAAAGCATACCCAAAACAGTACCATGTCAAATCTTTATATCACAGAATCTCACAGAAACTAGTCTATGAATTAATGTAATAATATCAACAAGTGTCATTTCAAAATGTGAGACAAGATATTTATAATTCCCATAAGAAATGTGTATCTTGTATCTTATTTAGACCTTTACTGGTAAAATGATGAAACCGCCCTAGGGATGGAGCCACCACTTTACCACAGATTGAAAGCTAGCAAGAAAGAGCTCGGGTATCTGAACCCATAAAAACTGGTCTCCCCCAAACTGCATTCTTTCTACTGTAGCTCACTGTTACTTTGGATTTCAAACATGTCTCCTCCAAACGTCCAAACATTTGTGGACATGAAATTGAACTTCTTTGTCATCTGTGATAGGCAGAAGTTCAAGGCACCACAGATGCCGAAATTCAAGATGCCTACATCTCTGGAACCTGTGCATAGGGAACCTCATAGACGACGGAGATTTTGCAGCTCAGAGTAAATGAAGAATCTTCAGATGGAGCTCTTATCCCAAAGTTCCCAGTGGGTACAGTTTATTCAGATCTTTGTAAAAGGAAAACAAAAGAGTGGAGGATATGGGAACATGGTAGACAGTGAAGATGTCAGTGTTTAAGCTTCCAGAACCGTAAAATATAAAAGCTGTACTATGTTTATGCACTTAAAGTGAGTTGTAGTAATCACACACAAACCACTAGGGATGGGGTCAAAAACTCTTAGAATTTTGTTTCAACATGAAGAAAGTGAAGTTGGTTGTGCTGTTCACTGCTTCCTTATATGGCCACCAATTTGTGTAGTTTTGTTTAGGACCTAGTGTAATTTGGAACATTTTCAAATCTTCAAAGCCTCTATTGCTGCATCATATTTTTTTTAAATGTGACTGCCTCAGGGAAAATGCTTCCTATAGTTTCCAGAATTTACAGATGACGATTCTGGGGAGGTATAGCATTCAAAAGGAAATAAAAGCTGTAGATCCTGAGGTACTTAATGATTTTTATATATAAAATTGGAGTATATTTTTAAATGAAGTATAAAACTGAATATCACCATGTCTGGGATGCTGTCAAAGGAAAACTTAATTATGGTTTTAAATGGCAGTGTGCCTTTTTAGTATGAGCCTTTCTGTGTTTTCAAAGATCATTTAAATTTAATTTGATATTATTTGAGTTAAATTTAAAGACAAAATACTTCTTTTAATTTCCTACATTTTAATATGTATTTATTGTATTATTTAAAAGGGAAATCAAACTATAAGTTTATTTAAGTAAAGGTATCTCAGCCTGTTCTTTAAGAAATGTCATTTAAGAGTAAATTACAAAACTTTGTTTTCAATAATGGTGCTAAAAAATAATGAAGTTTCATTGCTTTTAACATTTTTTAGATCTATAATTATTTTTTTTTGTATAATTGGGATGGAAAGAGAAATTACAGTTAAAAAAGATGGCAGAGTATTTCTTTGTTTTCAGCTCTGAAACTCATTAGATATAAAACTGTTCTTTGACTATAAAACAGGTTATTTAGAGTTAATAATATCTATTCTTTCCAGACTATAATCTAAATTTACAATGTGTAAAATTCAAGACAGCTGAGTAAAATATACTATATAAAATATAATGAATCAATGCCATGTATACAGATCCAGAATCTCTCATTTCCTATAACACGTTTACACATATTTGCACATGTGTATACATGTGTATGAAGGTTAAGTATGCATTCTGAGAGTACATTCTATGTAACGGGTATCATAAAACTGTAAAAAACTATGTAGGTCTGGTACTTTAAACGATCAGTTTTCAAATAAAATCTCTGGTAATAAGAACACAGATGCTTGCTCATTAAAAATCATAACATGGGCAAATCGCTCCATTTGCTCTGAGCAGCTTATAGAAATGGACTATGGATTTCAACTGCTAGAAAAGCATGGCCACACAATCAAATAAAGCAAACTGTTAATTAGCAATGAATAATAAAGAAAGGTAAAGTCTGGCCATGATAGTGTATGCCATAGAATATGCCTTCACTCCCAGATCTTGTGAATGAAGAATTAAAGATCATCATCAACTACATTGTGAGTTTGAGATGATTCTCAGCCACATGAGACTTTACTCGGCAAAATGAACAGAACATAAATCAGTTGTTGCTTTTTATTTATTTTTTTACTGGTATATCTATCATTGAGAGCAAGATCTGAGAATTCTCAAAATAGCTAAGGTATTTATGTGCTGTAGCATGCATGCATAGGGTTGGGCATCTTACTTATGAAGCATGTATATGTCTCTTCTATTCCTGTTATTACATATTTTATTTGGTTTGTTTTGATTTGATTTCATGTGAGTTTTTGTTTTGTTTTGAAACAGTGGTTTAAGTAGCCCAGGTGTCCTCAAACTTGCTCTCTAGGTAAGTCTGGCCTGAACTCACTGAATCACATCCCAAGTATCATAACCCCAAGTGTACACTACCATTCTTGGCTTGTGCCTGGGGTCTCTCTCTATAGATAGATATAGATATAGATGATATAGATATAGATATAGCTTTTTCAAGACAAGGTTTCTCTGTCTTGAAACCTTGTCTCTGGCTGCTCTGGAATTCACTCTGTAGACCATATTGGCTTCAAACTCACAGAGATCTGCTTGCTTCTGCCCCCACCCCGCCCCAGTGCTGGGATTAAAGATGTGCACCACTACTATCAAGCTTGATATATTTTTTGAACTGTGCTTTTCAATTTTAATCTTACGTGACACATAATCATATAGATTTAGAAAGAACCATGTGACATTTCAATACCTGTATACATTGTATAATTATCAAATCAAAATTAACTAACTTAACTAACTTACATACACATCACTTTAAACACCACGATTATTGGGGAAACAGTCAATACATTTCTTTTGGGTACATTGAGTTAGCCATTTTTGGCTCATGTCTTGGACCAATCTCTCACTCTGATTATCCCTTTCCCCTTTTTTCTTTACTGCTTGCTTTATGGGCCACTTCTTCAAGATCAACTCATTTAGACTTGTTTCACATTTCAGTGGACTCATATGGCATTTGTCTTTCCATGTCTGGGTAATTATATGGATCATAATGTTCCCAAGGGTTCTAAATATTGACATTAAAAATATTGTTTTGATTATATTAACCAAACTTCAGTTTTAAGAAGTATATTTTACTGTCTAATTTTTTTTTAATTTTAAAAGCCATCCTTTAATTTTTAAAGACTATTCACAACTGCATGTGCTACATATATATGTATATATATATATGAATCACTATTTAAATATAATTTTGATTTAGTATTTGTGTATACATTTTAGGACTAGTTACTTGGTATTGAATAACCAATTAGAAATTTATCCCTAAGGAAGGATAATTTCCTCTTTTTCAAAGATCTTAACTGTCTATAGATCTTTGTCTCTGGGTGGGGCTCCTTGAGATTTCTTTTTTTTTTTTCCTTTCTTTTTTTTTATTGAGAATAAGAAAAAAAGTTTCCGCCTCCTCCCAGCCTCCCATTTCCCTCCCCCTCCCCCCAATCTTCTCCCCCTCCCCCCACTCCTCTCACCCCCCCCTCTCCTATCCAAAGAGCAGTCATGGTTCCCTGCCCTGTGGAAAGTCCAAAGTCCTCCCCCCTACGTCCATGTCTAGGAAGGTGAACGTCCAAACTGGCTAGGCTCCCACCAAGCCAGAACATGAAGTAGGATCAAAACCCCTTGTCATTGACCTTGGCTTCTCATCAGTCCTCATTGTTCGCCGTGATCAGAGAGTCCGGTTTTATCCCATGCTGTTTCAGTCACAGTCCAGCTGGCTTTGGTGAGTTCCCAATAGATCAGCCCCATTGTCTCAGTGGGTGGGTGCACCCCCCGTGGTCCTGACATCCTGGCTCCCAGGAGCCCAAGGCGATGTCCCCAGTTAGTCCCTTGGGAAGCTGAGGATAGGGAACCTGAACTGACCCTATCCTATAGCATTACTGACGAATATCTTTCATATCACCATAGAACCTTCATCTGGTGATGGATGGAGATAGAGACAGAGACCCACACTGGAGCACTGGACTGAGCTCCCAAGGTCCCAATGAGAAGCAGATGGAGGGAGAACACGAGCAAGGATGTTTACTGTCTAATTTAAATAAATTTCTAAACTAGGACTTAATTATCTGTTTGCTTTATGTTTGTTCAATGTTGAGCAATATTTTAAGCATTATTTGAAAAAAATTCTGGGTAAATATTCCAATTCTTGTCATCAACTCATTGAAAAGAAAGAAATTAAACAGACTGAAGATGAACAAACTAATTTGCTAGGAGAGAGAGAGAGAGAGAGAGAGAGAGAGAGAGAGAGAGAGAGAGAGAAAGTGATGATACTGGGTGAATGGGAAAGTAGGGAGGATCTAGGAGATGTTGGGAAAGGGAAAGAATATGATCAAAAGATAAAAACACATGTGGAAATGCACTATTAAGATAGAATTCTTTTTCCTTTAACTCAGAGTCCTTGTGTGTCTTCTAAAAGACTGATATAAGGTACTAAGTACTAAGTAGAGATGGTTTTGGTCTATCTGTGGTGTTGAAAAGTATATTTACCCTTCCTGACTAAACAGATAGAAGACTCAAATGTAAATGCCACATACATAAATGATAGTTCATTTGGTCACTGAGATATGGGAACTGCCTGGGATATGGGAACTGCACGTGATTGAAAAAAAGGAACATTTTCTCTAATCCCAAACCAGTTAACAGCTAATAGACACAGAATATAATAATGTAATGCTGATAGAGAAACACATAAAAATGTAAAGGTGAGGACTGTCAGTATGGAAATGGAAATGTATTATGAGACTTGGTGTTGTAGAAAAGTTGGAAGCAGATTGATAGTCGGACATGTCAGGAAACTCCTCAGCAGACTTGAAGCAATTTACTTGAAAGGCAAAACAATCCAGGCTAAGAATCGAAATACAACATCTTATGGGCTCAGGGAAGATTTGGGATCCAATTTGACAAGCACCAACAAAAGGTTCATATACTAATGGCTTGTTACCATCTGGTGTTGTTATTAAGAGGGGTGGTGTTTCTCTGAGGTAGGGCCTAGGTGAGGTAGGTCACTTGTGATGAAGTAGGTCACAAGGACATGGCTTTGAAGGCTATATCCAGTTCCTGTTCCCCTACTCTGATGCTGCTTCCTGTCTACGCTGACATACATAGCTTCTGCTACCATCTATTCGCAGAGCCATAACTATGGAGTAAATACTTTAGTACTGGAAGAAAGTTGCCTAATATCAAGGAATCTGGCAGAGACATTGCTATTCTGATGGATCTAGCCATCACTGAGGAAGTAAAGCAAAATCCAGGATCAATTTTACTACAACATGGATGGTTTTGACATTGACTCCACTGGGTGATAAGAAATGAAGAAAATGACAGATATACAGAAAAGCAGGGACCCTGTGGTCTATGTACTCTGATGGACACATACCAACAGCAGCCCCAAAACTTGGATGTGATTATTATATATAGCAAGAGGAAGGTTAGCTCATCTTGGTAGGAAGTCTCCATAGGGGAGTAATCTCAAGTTACACTGTTCAAGGAGAAAAAGTCTGTAGTTGATAATTTTTGCGTACAATACCTACATGAGGTGGGTGGAAGCTGCAGTTGATCCTTTCTGCAAACCCTGGTTTTAGTCAAAGTTCTATCACTTCTCAACATAAAGCTGGTAAAGCTTGTCATTCCTCTGAGCCTACCCCCATAGCCCTTGCCAACCTCATGGGTCTAAGGCATCAGGGTCATGACATGGTTGTGTTCATGTCAGTCATGTACATTCTCTCAGGACTTCTTCTACTCCCATTAGTTAAATACTGCAAGAAATTAGCAAATTGTCTGAATATTAGACACATATCTCATCAACTGTTTTTTCTGCTCTCCCTGAATAAAAACTAGTCCACACTCCAGCAGAGTGAAGAGGTAAGAAACAAGGTCATTTATAGTGGAGCCTTGCTCAGATAATTTTGTATTAAGAAATAAAAGGAGGTTTGTAGTTGAAGAGTGAGAAGAGTTTGAATCTATCTTTCCCTTATGGCTGAATTTTATGGAAAGCAATAAGCTGGAACACTTGCAGCATTTAGGAAGAAGGATTTATCAGAGAAGGCAGGTAAGAAGCCTGCTGTGAAAGAATGGGCAGAGACATGTTTATATGAGCACTATCACCTAGATAATTTATTGAAATTGATGATCAGTAACAGAAGATACAAGAACATGATTTAGCTTTATCAGTACATGCTGGACCCTGGGATGACTTACACAGAATTTTCCTGCATATCTGATAATTTCCTCAAAAAGTCCATATGGCACAAAGTACCCTAAGGTAGTCAAAGAATGTGCATGGTAACCAATATGTATGAGCAATCTAAAAGAAATAAAAAGAAGCAAAAGTTTCTTATGGGCTACATTCACCAGTTATCAGGGAAGTGGTGAAAATGTGGGCTTCAAGCTCTAAGGCAATGCCACACGATTGGCTTCAATTAATCACAGCAGTCCTAGAAAATGGACCTCAGCTGCTTTGGTATTTTTGGAGAGAAGAGGCAAAATTTTTAGAGCAACAGGGGAAAGCAAAAGGATTAGAGAATTCCCAAGATCAAATCTTTGGTGAGAGTCATTACTCTGATCCTCAGGAACAGGCTTGCTACAACAAACACACCTTGTCTTTATGTAGTGGAGCAGCTTTAAATGCTTGGGACAAAATTCAAGAACTAGAAAAGGGAACTGAGTGATGTATTAGGGTTAAACGGGGCTGGAATGAACCCTTTACTCAGTTCTTAGCAAGACTGAATAAGAACTTACAATTAGGAGTGACAGACCCTGAAGCTAGACATGTACTAATTGAATCCTTGGCTTTTGAAATGTCAAATGTCAAACAAGGCCCAGTCATTCCCAGTCACTGTGGAGAACATGTTTCACCAGGAAAATTAAACAATCCAGTGCCTACTATAAAAAAATACTATTCTGGATGATGGAATAGACTTGAAGGATGAGTTAAAAACTGAAGTAGAAAATAGGAAAGATATATTTTGGCAGACTTCTATAAATGACCAAAGACCAAAGCTAAGAATACTTATAATGACACTGTAATTGAAGGATTGCTAGACACAGATGCAGACATGACTATCATTACTCCAGAATGATACTCTGGGCATATAGATTGGCCTCTTCAAGAGGCAGATATTAGTTCTTAGGAATTGGTACCCTATCTCAAGTAAAACAAAGCATGAGATGGTTTGAATGCATAGGACTAGAATGACAGAAAGGAAGGCTGAGGTCACATGTACATTATAGTGCAGTAAATTTATGAGGCCATGACCTATTATAGCAATGGAATATGCAGGTTAACATTCCTGCAGTCCCCCAAACTCATGTTTCTGGGGAGGATATTATAAGATATTATAAACAAAGGTCACCAGCTATTCAGGCAGTATAAGAACACAAAACAACTAGCAAATCTACAGAGGTACTAACAACTTTGCCTTTAAAGTGGTTAACTGAAAAAAACCCATGTGTGTTAAATGAGAGCCTTTAACAGAAGACTAACTGCAGGCTTTAAAACAGCTGAAACAAGAGCAACTAGATGCTCACCATATTGAAGAATCAGCCAGGTCTTGGAATTTTGCTGTATTTGTTGTTAAAAAGAAATATAGAAAAGGTTATCAAACCTATGGGCTCTCAACAATCTGTAATTCCTCTGTCTTATCTATTACCAAAGGATGGCCTCTTATAGTTATTGATTTAAAGGATTGTTTCTTCACTATACCCTTACAAGAAAAGGGTAGAGAAAAGTTTGCCTTTGCAGTGCCTAATATATANCTCAGCCTACTAAGAGATACATAAATGCTCAATAACCCCATCCTGTGCCAATACTTTGCAAATCATCCATAACACACAAGCAGATTTCTAAGTCTATAATTTACCATTAAATGGATGATATTTTGTTGTCTGACACAAATGCAGGTACTTTAGAAAGGATGTTTGAAGAAGTAAAAAAAAAAAAGTTTTTCCTAAATGGGGATTACAAATTGCTCCTGAAAAATACAAAGAAGAGATTCTGTAAATTAGGAGAGACTGATTACAGACTCTTAATGACTTTTAAAAATTGTTAAGAGACATTTTAAGTCTATGACCAGTGTTGGGATAACACCTGATCTAATAGTTCCTTTAAACAAAACCTTAGATGGTAACAAAGACTTAAATAGTCCCAGGGAATTTATAGCTGAAGCTGAAAAAGAATTGATGTTTTTTGAAGAGAAATTACAGGAGACACATGTAGATAGAGTGAAACAAAATCTTAATTGTATTCTAGTCATATTGCCTTCTAGACTTTCCTCTGAAGGAATTTTAATGCAGAGGAAAGATATTATCATATAATGGGTATTTTTATCACATGAACCAAGTAAAAAATTTAAAACTTATGTGGAAAAGTTCTCTGAATTAATTATAAAAGTAAAATTGAGACTTTGTCAACTAGCAGGTATAGCCCCAACAGAGATTATAGTGCTTTTACTGCTGATGAAATTTTAAAAAAATATGGGAAGATAATGAACCATGGTAAAGAACTTGTGCTAATTTTTAGGAAAAATTACTTACAATTATCCCGAAAATGATAGACTTCACATTATACAGAGAACTGCTTGGATTCTTCCCCAAATTTTTCATGATGTACCAATATCTGGAGCCCATACATTTTATACTGATGCAAATAAATCAGTAAAGGCAGATTATAAATCAGAAGAATTAAGTAAGGTGGAACAAAGCCCTTATAATTTTGTCTAAATGGCAGAATTATATGCCATTCTCATGGTACTAAGGGATTTTAAAGAACCTCTCAATATAGTTACTGATTCACAATATGCAGAAAGAATTGTCTTGCATATTGAAACTGCTGAATTTATACCAGATGATACAGAATTGACTTCAGTAATAGGCTTTGTCCCATATACATAACACACATCTGATCCAATATGGGTTTCCAGGTCCTCTAGCACAAGGTAATGCAGAAATTGTTTGATTATTGATTAGAAGTGTGCTGAAGGCCTCAGAATTTCATAAGAAACATCATGTCAATAGCATAGTTTTAAAGAGAGCTTATTATTACATGGCAACAAGTTAAGAAGATTATGAAGAGATGTTCTACCTGCTCTTTCCATTACCAAACACTGCTACCTGCAGGGAGTAACCCAAAGGGTACTCAAGGGAATGAGATCTAGCAGATGGATGTGTTCCACTTTACATAATTTATGAAATTATAATATGTACACCACACCATTTGCACGTATTCAGGTTTTCAGTGGGTAACTGCCTTGAGCTCAGAAAAGGCTGATTCAGTAATCATACATTTCTTAGAAGTTATGGCCATCATGGGTATACCTGTACAAATAAAGAGAGACAATGGTCCAGCATATGTGTCTAAGAAAATGAAACAATTTTTCTGCTTATTACAATATAAAACATATTACAGGTATACCAAATAATCCTACATGTCAGGCAGTTATAGAAAGATCAAATCAAACAGTAAAGGATATGCTAATACTCAGAAAGGGATTGAAAATACCCCCAGAAATAGATTGCATAATGCAAGATTGCAAGGATAAGATTTCTTGTTCAGATCCAAAATAATTCCTGGAAAATTGTAGTGCTTTCTGCAATATGAGCTTATATTTAAATCCTGGGAGGCAACCAAGGTGATTGTTCTGGGGATCCCTTAGATTACCCTGATCTATAACTCAAACTCATTCTTGGTACTATGCTTTTTTATTAGACTGTGATGTAGCTTTATTGTGCATGTATATTTCATTCTCTCTCTCTTTCTCTGTGTGTATATGTATGTATGTATGTGTGTGTGTGTAATTTTAGGTAGAAAAAATTATGATCTCCTCTGTTTTTTTTTGTTTGTTTGTTTTTCCTTTATTTTTTATTTATTTATTTATTTATTTATTAAAGATTTCTATCTCTTCCCCACCGCCGCCTCCCCTTTCCCTCCCCCAATCAAGTCCCCCTCCCTCATCAGCCCAAAGAGCAATCAGGGTTCCCTGCCCTGTGGGAAGTCCAAGGACCACCCACCTCCATCCAGGTCTAGTAAGGTGAGCATCCAAACTGCCTAGGCTCCCACAAAACCAATAGGTGCAGTAGGATCAAAAACCCATTGCCATTGTTCTTGAGGTCTCAGTAGTCCTCATTGTCCGCTATGTTCAGCGAGACCTGTTTTAACCCAGGCTTTTTCAGACCCAGGCCAGCTGGCCTTGGTGAGTTCCCGATAGGACATCCCCATTGTTTCAGTACAAAATTTGAATACGGATGTAATATACACATACTTACAACGCAGAAATCCCATTTCTTTGTCCCAAGCATGCCATTTCCTTTAATATGTTACAACTTTCAAAGTCAGAAAATAAGACTCTCTTTCTGAATTTATAATCCCAACTTTATTCTGATAATTAATAATAGTTTGTCACATCTATGAGATTTGTTTTCCTGCCAAATATTTCCTTGGATGATCACTTATGTTAAAAGCTTCTAACTTCCTTTTGGCAACTGCAAATATGCTTAAGTGAGAAAGAATCAAACTTTAACAGTTCCAAATTTTTTTGTGTTTTGCCTTGAATTTGTTGTTAGGAGTAGGACCAAAGAATGTGGAAGATTCTGTACCTTGAACAAGACTTAAGTGTACACGTGAGTGAATCTCTCCACTCCCGTAAGTCTAGTAAGTCTAGAGGGCTTACTTAATGCTTGGTTCAGAAGTAACCCACACATGAAGGAAAAGGCAGGAACTAGAGTTTGAACTTCGTTTTGTTTCTGGGACGAGGAGAGAGTTGCATTTATCGAGGCCAAAAAGCAAGGTCAGCTAGCTGCTACTTAACCTCTCTTAGCTAGCAGGTTTTCAATCCAGCCTTTGACTCCCAAGTCTGATTGATAAATAGAATAATAGAGACTTAAGTTAAACCTATATATCGGGACCAGAAGCCCTGCCAGGCCATGGCCTGAGTGGCTAACGGGCACTGAGTGTGGAACCATGGGACCGCAGACGATAATTAAAATATCAGCAGATTCATATGCAACTGCTAAGCAGAAAGAAAAACATCACCTCTGAGATAATGTGCTACATTATCGTAAACCCTCTGAAGTTAACTTCCTGTAACATACCTTACAATCTGTTACATAACAGTAAATTAGAGGCTTTGTTTGTATGCATTGGAACTTGCAGTTCCAAATTCTTCGCCACTGTGTTGTGACTTGGTTTAGCCTTTAAACAAACACATTCTGCTCTTAACAAAGCATTGTGCTCACACAAAACCACACAAGAGACACAGATTGTTTTAAGAATTATTTTCCACCAAAAGTCACACCAGCTACCCAATGTTTGCTGAGCCGGGATATCTGTAACTCAGAACAATACACCACTATGGAAGAAAACTTTCAAAGATTTAGAATCGTGTTGATTGACTCGTTTGAAACTGTGGTTCTGTGTGGGTGGCTAGACAAATTGCTAAGTATTTCTGTATTTGGTAAAAATAGCCAAAGACTTGCTTCTTTTTCTAGGACTTGTTCCACATCAGGCAGCGTAATTCCACTATCAAGGCTGATCAAATGTACAGAGACGGTCATTAAACTCACAGACCAAATCTGAAAACATTTGTAAGTGTTTAACTGTTCCTGAATAGCTCTCCCAGCTAGCTAAATCATTTTCCCCAAGTAGTAATTGTCTCAATGTCCCCAGACATTAAAACCTATTAAAGGCTAATGACCCTAGTCTTGTTTTCCTTACATAGGTGGAATTTTTTTGATGCTCTAGTTTTTTTTCTTTGTTTGAATACACCAGGTTACCAGTTTTACAAATGTGAAGTTCTGTATATATAGATGACACAAACCAAATAAATTCTGTGTAACTGTAGACTGGGAAGGTTATATTTTTTTCATTATTGAGTTTACTAAAAAAATTATTTATCAAAAAACTATTTTAATATTTAAATAGATTCCCTAAGCATATAGGAACTACCATTCTCATCCCCACACTCATGTATTCCTTTTTAAGTTTCATTCTTCATATTTATTGCAGACATGAAGATTTTAAGCATTTGTTTCTTAGACTTGTTATTTTAAATGCAGTAGAAACAAATTATAGCAAATTCTATCTTTTAAATTTATTAAATTGTTGAGAATTTTGTGTAATATATTTTCAACACATTCACTCCTCCTCAAACTTCCAAGATCCACTCTCCTTTCCCTGCCCACCCAAAAACTTGCCCTCTTTTTTTTTTTAATATCCATCAAAACTGGTTTGTGATAGCCACACATTCTTCAATATGCAGCCTTCCACTGGAATATGGTTTACTCAGCAGAGGCTACTTTCTTAAAAAAAAAAAACTGACTTTCCCTATCCCAGGTGTTACAAGTACTGTTTTTCAACAGGCAAACCTCACAAAGAAGCCTTCAAAGACAGTATAAAATAGACATCTGAGGAATTTGAGAGAGTCCCATATTCAATCAGCTTAACATCCAATAGGAACATCAGGATATTTTTGGAAGGTCTCCCTCTATGTCTACAAAGAAGTGTGATTCTGATGTATTGTGACTTGGAATTAATAGCAGTGGGGAGGAGACTGATTACATTTAAGAAAGTCAATCACCACAGTGACCTGAAGACTACTCCATACTTAATAGTTTTTTATATATGATTTCTATTATCACCAACTCTATTATCTTTATTTTTCTTTTCTTTTAAAAATTTATTTCTTTGAGAATGTCTTATATGTATACAATGTATTGCTAAATATTTACTATTTTCCCCATTTAATTATCCCTGGACTTCTCAAATAACTCCCTCCCAATTTCATTAGTTTTTTTCTTTAATTACTTGCCCTAATTAGTGGTGTATGCATGTACATGGGTATGGACTCATTCCTTAGGGTGTAGAAAACCTAGCATGAACTCATTCCTTAGGGTATGGACAACCTAGCAGTGGCTATCTTGCCTCCCCCCAGAAAGCACTGTCCCTCCTCCAGTCTCTGTCAGTCGGCAGTAGCCCCATAGCTACAGGTGGGCTTCATGAGTATCTCTTCCATGCATCTGTAAATTTCTGTTAGGTTGATCTTCTGTAGGTCACCACAGCTGCTGTGAGCTGATGTCTGTCAGAGCCATGTCATGCCTGTAACATGGCATTTCATAACACTCTACCCCATCCTTGGGCTCTTACAATCGTTCTTCCTTCTTTTCTGAGTTCTCTAAGTGCTTGCCTTTTAGGAAAAAGGAGTTGAAGATGTCCCATTTAAAACTAAACATTCACAGTCCGTTATTCTCAACAATTTAACAAGCAATAAACTTGTTCTCTATATTAGTTCTCACATTAAAAATAATCTTTTGTAATTGAGATTTAGAGCAATTGATGTATGTGGATAACATAAGCATTTACACAACAGTAGGATAAAACAACCCTTTGAAAAGTGAAATTGTAGACTCCACCCTATGGTCAATGATATTTCCATCCATATACATCTAATCAGACTCAGTACCAGACATGAATTCTTTCCTGTGAAATGGACCTTAAATCCCATTAGAAAGTGGTTATTTATGCCAATAATCTACATACCATTATTATATCAATAGGTGCATCTTGCATGGAAGTTTTAAATTGTAACATGCTATGCCTAGTACTTGGTAAGATCATTGATATCTTTTTCTCTTGCAAGAGTAATCAGAACACCTTCTGGCAGTAAGAAAGCTAGACATCCAGAAGAAGTTTCTAGACCTATTTAAGGTTGATTTCTCTATGTCCTGCAAGCAAAATGTGTGACATCTTCTGCAATAAGGTAATCCACCACTTGACTGTGGTAGATAACCAAGAACAAGGGCAATAGTCTATATTTGTTTAGGAACTTCTGGGCCTATCTGACTCAGAGATATATCACATGCTGCTCTCAATCTTAGCCAAAGAATCCACATGTAGATTGGAAACTGTTAAGAGTGGTGAGAATAAGTGCTTGTTGAGTACTCAGCCCTCATTGAGAAGTCTACATCTATCTCTCTACTCCAAGGAACACTGTAAAAGATAGAGCAATAAGAATACAAGGGCCACGTGATAGGGACAAGTGTAGTAAAACTGTTATCTGGGCATATAAGCCAGCTGTAGTCATGAACTCATAGGAACTAAGGTTGCCTGCACAAGAACTAACACAAGTTTTTGTTAAATGACTCAGAACTGAAGTGACATGAAGTCTCATTACAATTGAGAATCTATTGCCAGTGAAGGCTTCTGGGGAATAGATAATCATTTCTCTCTCTCGCATGAAAACAGGAGGACAACTGGTTGGAGAAAGGAAGAGTTCCTGGGTAAGTGGGAGGAAATAAGGGGATGAATATGAGGGCAGGGGTGAATATAATTAAAATGTATTATATTAATGTAAGAATTAAAGACAATGGAATCAGCTGGAGAAACAGGAGTGATAATAAAAGCTGGGCGGTGGTGGCACATGCCTTTAATCCCAGCACTTGGGAGGCAGAGAAAGGCGGATCTCTGTAGGTTCGAGACCAGCCTGGTCTACAAGAGCTAGTTCCAAGACAGGCTCCAAAACCACAGAGAAACCCTGTCTTGAAAAAAAAAAAAATGTTGCATTACGAGCGGCAGGGCTGTGTCCCCGTCACCCGGCCGCCCGCATGGCTCAGTTATGCCCCGAGATAATTACACAGAAACTGTATTTTTTTAAACACTGCCTGGCCTGTTATCTGTAGCCTCTTATTGGCTAGCTCTTACATATTGTTCTAACTCATTTCTAATATTCTGTGTAGCCCACGAGGTGGCTTACCAGGGAGGATCTTAACCTGCATCTGTCTGGAGTGGGAGAACCATGGCGACTCCTGACCCAGCTTCTTTTTTCCCAGCATTCTGTTCTGTTTACTCCACCCACCTAAGGGTTGGCCTATCAAGAGGCTTACGCAGTTTCTTTATTAATAAGAAATAACTCCCACATCAAAACAAAAACAAAAACAAACAAAAAAAACAAAAGAGTGATAATAAAATAAGGAGAATTATGCATTTATTTTCTAGAAATAGGATGAAAAGAAAAAGATTTAAAATATCTTTCAAAAATTAAATTTTGAATATTACCCTAGGATTTATTCATTTGATGATTAAAGTAAATTTTGAAAGGTCTATTATCCTATCCCCTTCAATGAAAAAGTGAGAAACTGAACATATTAAGTTATGGAATAATGTCACTGAAGATTTGAGTAACAAAGAAAATAATCTAATTAAAATTAAGAACATCATCACTTCAGATAATCAATAAAATCAGCAGAAAAAGCTCAGACTTCAGAAACAGGCACAGTGACATTTTTAATGTGAGCTACCCTGCTGCAGAAAAGAATACATGCGTGTGTCCATGTTTTTATGTTTGTATGAAATGCGTAGCAAATATGTGTGAAAATTATGTTTCCATTAAATACAATGACTAGAGAACTATTTTTATAATATAGACTTCAAGTAGTTGTAAGAAATACTATATTTAGTACTATATTAAAATTAAAATTAAATGTGTCCAGTATATGATAAAAGCAGAATTATTCTTCCTTGTTCCACTTCATTCAATGCTAAGCAAAACCAGACCAAATAAACTGTATCACCACTAAGAAAAAGGAGAAAGAAAGAAAGAAAGAAAGAAAGAAAGAAAGAAAGAAAGAAAGAAAGAGGGAGGGAGGGAGAGAGGGAGAAATACTATCTAGAAAATTTTAAAAATGCTATAAGCATTCGTGAGTCTTCACTTCAGTCAAAAGAGTGAGTGGCAGTCATACACCTGTTTCATTATCTGTACCCAAACAGCTGCCACAGAACTTTGGGGACTTCAATATCATGACACAGTGGTGGGAAAGTCAATGGGACAAAGTCCTTCCACATTTACTCTGTGCAAATCTATCTGGAGCTCCAGCAGCACAGATAACACTTCTGTACATTCTGATATCAAAACCTTTATCGAGCTATAACGGCTGAGAAGTAGAAAAGTCATAGAGAGGAACTGAAAAATGAAAAGCACAGGTTCAGGTTCAGTCCCTTTCATTAGATCACATTACAGATAAAACAAGATTAACATAAACATCCATCCACACATTCTCATGAAAATGTGAGGGTGTGGGAAGTTGTGATATAGACACACAATAAATGAAACCAAAGTGCCCAGAAGGAGTTTTTCTATAATCTTCAAAATCTATCAACAACACACTGGATGCCTTAATTTACCCACATCCCTGCTTCAAGTCAAACTCTGAGCATTTTTTGTAGCAACCACATTAGGTCTTAACTAAAATCTTACCCCAAAATTTGTAACAGCAGTGTATTTATAAATAATTGCCACTCTATCACTCTGGCCATCCCTTAGTAGCAAGTTGTGCTTAATTCATTTATTTCTATGAAAACAAATGTTGCACGAGCAATAAACTCACCATTGATATAAGCTAATCACTGCCTTGCCAAAGCAACATCTAAAATCTGAGTATGTTTTACTTTGCTAATATGAACTTAAAGAGGCCCACTATTTTTGTCCCTGGTTTTCATGTTTCTGTAGAAGGCTGTTTGTACCTCTTTGGTGCTTTCTTTCTATAATAGAAAGAGATGTTACATCAGCACTCTGGCCTTGTGTGGAAGGAAGCAATAGTTAACTTAAATGGAAGGAAATGTGACATTTAGAGAAATAAAAGGCTGCCAAAACATTGAGGAAAGTTGGGTATTCTCATTTTGTTTCCATAAATATAGAATGGATTATCAAATGTCTATTTTGCAAGTCAGAGTTTAAAAACAAAGGTCCAGTGTGATTTAATACATACCAGATGTGAGCAAGAGGCAGAGAGAAGGAAAGGGTTGTGGTGTTATGCATGTCTATGAGGAAAATGAAATGGAAGCATTTTATTTTATTCTGGCACAAACCAAAGGTAATTGTACTCTTGAAAGCCAGTCTAAGAACGAGCTAACTTTAATATCAAGCTTACAATATGATAATTATTTTCCAATGAAAGAGAAAGCACTTAGATGAATACTATTTCCAGTTCTATTTCCAGATAAATTTTTATGTTTGATATTTTCACGCAGTTCCGATATCACCATTATATTGCTCTCAATGTTGAAGTATCTCGATGAACTTTACAGTTTTATTGCTTGTTTGTTTTTTTTTCTTTTTTATTATAATTCATGGAAGAAAACTAGAAACTTGAGAAATTGTTTTGCTGAATTATTATTAATTATTATATTATTAGTGAAGTTATCAATTATCACTTCCAGTGTTTATTGTTTACTTTAGTGTCTATGCACTGATACCTTGGGATTTTTCAACAGACAGCCAAAGGACTGTAGTAGTAAAATTTCTTTGTGGCTCTCTCCTTGACATGCTTCATTAGCATTTTGTGGGACACAAATTTATTTTGAGCTGATTCCTCTTAGAATATGAAATTGATTAATTCCTGAGAGAAACAACTCTTAAGGAAAACAACAGAGAAATTAAACAGAGATAATAAAGTAGTAATATGTTTTGAGGAAACCATATATACAATTACTTATTTATACTTTACATGTCACCAGACAATAAGAAAAGAAATTAAACATTAGGAGCTCAGTTAACTATTGTCAGAGGTTTCTGTCACCCCAGGTTCCACATTTTTGACACAGGTTTATGTCCCGCCTGGTCCGTCAGCCCTTTAGTCCAAAATAAAGACACAGAGGTCTACATTAAAAATAAACTAGTTGGCCTAGTAGCTCAGGCTTCTTACTAACTCTTACATCTTACATTAATCCATTATTCTTGTCTGTGTTAGCCACGTGGCTTGGTACCTTTTTTGGTGAGGGAGTCACATCTTGATCCTCTGTGTCTGGGTAACGACTACATACTGAAACTTCTCTCTACCCAGAATTCTCATTGCCCTGCCTCTACTTCCTCTCAGGTTGCCCCGCCTATACTTTTTGCCTGGCTACTGGCCAATCAACATTTATTTAAAATATAAATGACAGGGTACAGACCATTGTCCCACTGCAGTTAACTACAATACCTTTCTGTAATGAGACAAAAGAAAATATAGGAAAACATGTAAAAATAGATATGACATGAAATAATATTTCCCTACATTATTAATTGACAAAAACCATGGAAAGAGAAAAAATCAAATAATCTATAAATATTATGTTGGGTCAACAGGAGTCACACAAAGATGGGGACAAACCACTGAAGTTTAATAAACCATAAACAAACTTTTTTCCAAAAAAATTAAAAATTAAAAAAATAAATCTCCATGAAGCACAAAAAGCTTACCAGCTAGCTGAGACCACAGCCAGAGATGGACTTGTAAGGCTGTGGCCAAGGCTGGTTTTTGAACTCCTTCTTTTTAGCAATTTTTAGGCAATAACAAAAGAATATTTACAATCTCAAGGTAAAACTCGGATTCAAATTGCCCTTCTTTGCAATTTCCATTAACAGAGGTTTTAATTTAAATTAGTGTTTGTATTTAGTCCATCATTTTTCCTTGTCATTCCTTGATACTGTTCACCAAGTCTCTGCACCTCCTCTGACAATGCCAGTTTCTCATAGCAGGAAAGGGTATGGAAAAATATAAAACCAAAAAGTGAAAAGTCGCATATATCCCATCAATAAAAAGTTAACACAGCCCACATCAATTGCTGGTCATGAGTGGCGGGGGGGTTTATGTAAAAGCAGATCCTCAGTTTTCAGAGGACTGCTTCAGCCTTGCATATTGAGCTACGGGTTGTAAAGCAGAGTAGCCCACTGTTAAAAGTTAATCCTTAAACTGCTGACAGTTTGCTCTCATTTCCCTAGGCTTACAACTTTCTTTTGTTTATTTCTACGTTTTTATTTCTGGAATCTACATTTTTATATTCTTATTCTTGGACTACTCAATGTAACCATTTATAACATATAAATAGCAATTCATGTGCATGTGTTTTTGTGAGGGAGTGCACATGTGTGTGTATGTGCATGAGTGTGCATGTGTGAATGTACGCCTCTGTGTGCATGTGCCTGTGTATGTGTGTATGTTTGTACATATACATGTATGTGGGTGTGCATGTGTGTCACTCTGTGTGCACGAGTGTAGGAGTAGGTGTGTGAATGTGTATATGCATATGATTGTGCATGTGTATATGTGAGTGCATTGTGTAATAACTTTTATGTTTCATTTTCTAATGTTCTCATAGTGTGCATCCATATTAAAAACTGAAAACCAACTTAAATATTGAGCCTTTTAATATGTGTCATTTTCATTTATTGTACTGTATACTTTCTATTTTTTATATTTCTATTTATTTACCTATTTTTTGTTTCATTTTCTTATCATGTGACATTCTTGGAGCTAACCTTTTCTTTCTCTCCAGCACAGGCTGAATTTGACGGTGAAGAGTAACAGCAATTTGAAAATCTACCTCTTAGTGCCTGTTTAATATATTTATATTGTTTCATGCGTTTTAAGAAAAGAATAATTTTGCAAACTATTGTTTCCTGAATTTTGTCTAGAATGAGGTAAATTATGAGCAGTGGAGAAAATGTGTAAAGGAGGATAATTAACCTTAGACTACCCTCTCCAAACAAATAACTTTGATTGATATAAACATTCCTTCTTGGGCTTTAGCAGCAGGGTGCTCAGGCTGAGAAATTCTTTTGTGTTGCATTTATTAGTGTTGCAACATCAGACCTAATGAAGACTTCTCTGAAGTGCTATTTTCTCACATGCATTCAATATCATGGTGAGGAGAAGAAAAAAAAAGCAGCAAAGACAGACAGAGGTTGCAGTGGCATAAGGGGTGAGGCCAATTGCAGCCAACACTTAACAGCTGCTAAAGCATCCATCTTAGAAGCTGCTGGGTAGCTAAGATACTAAGAACTTTGAGGGAGCATGATAAATGAATAAGTAAGGGTATCACCTGTGGGCCCCATCCAAACTTGCTGTCCTGGATGTTTTCCCAAGTGCATACACATGGTTCTAATACCACTAGCTTTTGATATCTGGTGCTGGGCTCCAGAACAGTCCAAATTGCATCTTGTATCCAATTTACAAGACCTAGCCTCCGGTTTCCAAGAGCAGAGAATTGGCAATGTTCTTGATAGTTGAAACTTAGCTAACTGATCCCACCTACCTGCTGTGTTTCTGCCCATGCCTATCGAGTCCCCCATACCTTGTTCCAGAGCTTTCCACTCCCAACCTCCAGAATGAACTCTGGACAGAATCAGGTACCCATATCTTCCTCGCAGTGACTGCAGCATCCTTGAAGGTTGAAGAAGCAGCTGAACTGTTGCAGAGCACCCCAGGCACTGAAGCAGGAGGGAATCTACAATAGAGAGACAATGACAATGAGAGAGAGAATGAGAGAAAGAAGATGATTGGGAAAACTCTAAGGAACCAGAGAACAGAAACCACTCTGCAGAACTAGGGCCTCTGACTACAGGCTGAAAGGTGTAATAGTGGCTACTGCCAACAAATGGCTAAGGATCCCCTTGGTAAATCTTACACGGGAACTATATGCCAGAATATGGTATAATATTGCACAGAAGGACATGCAGACAAATACTCATACTCTTTGAAAAGAAAGAGAATGAAAAAAAAAAAGACTAAATATTTAACAAGAAAAAAAAACCACAGAGTGTAAGAAGAGATGTCTACTTTCTTTTTCTTTATTGTTTCTGAGGCATGGTTTCACCACGTACACCTGGTTGGCCTCAGACTCTGAGATCCTCCCCTCTGCCACTGCAGGGCTAGGATTAAAAGCATGAGCCAACACTAGGAGATTTATACTTTCTGTTTAAAAAGCTGCATATTTATCTACAGCATTGCTGTTGACTTACTGGAAGAGGGAAGGAATCAAGATGACTCAGCAGAGGTGAGAGGAGTGAGCAGTAAGTGCTGATGAAGTCACAGCAAGATGAAGACTTGGGCGACGTCAGTAGCCTTGCTGAGTATCACAATAAAGTGGGAGATTGACCTTTATTGAGTGGTATTTTCTACACTTGACACCAGACCACTTATCTGCTCCTAGCTACATGAAGTCAATTCTGTATTTATAGCTCTTCAGAGTGATGTTCTATGTATTTCTGGAGCCTTCAAAACTTATTTCTACTTTTTAAATTATCATAGAAATGTATTTTATTACTTTCAATGATAAATACTGAGGAGGGAAGAATGGGAAGCTTTGGCTCTGTGTTGAGACTTAACCACATCCCTGGCCTCTAATTATTTGCAAAAGGTCAGCATAAAATGAACTTTTCTTTTGTGGCCACAATGTTGTATAAAAAGTTGTGGCTAGTCCATACTTTTGTATCCGCTGTATTGGTTTTTTATCAACATAAGAAAAAATACCAAATTGTTGCATATGATACATAGCAGAACTAAGATACTTTTGGAACACATGCTACCTCACCTACAAACGATTACTATAAAAGTTCTTTTAGCGAGAGTTTTTGAGGTTCAATATTTATTGTGTGGCATTGGAAATTATGAAATGTCTGCTGTACATCAGATGTACTGAAAGCTTAATTTGTGGAGCATAGTGTGAATTGAACCAACTTGCAATCAACGTCTGCTTCACATAACCACTTGATCTGGTTATGTTGTTGCCTGTGTACAAGCACACACAGCCGAAAGTGTGAGAGTTACTTGCCTGAGGCCAGCCTGGGCTAAATAGTGAATTCTACATCAGTCTGAGATATAAACACTGTGGGCTAGGAGTGAGGCTCAACAGCACAGCTCTTACTCACCTAGCATGTTTAAGGAAGGCTCTGCATTCATTTCTCAACAATGTTGGAAGGAGCAAGGGAGAAGGGAGAGAAAACACTCACCTTCCAAATAGATACTGATGAACTATAATAAATCCCGAGTAAAATACATAGTAAAATACATTACCTTGCTCTAAAACTATACATTACTTAGAATGGTTTACCAACCACATTCTACTAATTCTATTTTGTTATTTTAAGACTGTTAATGACAGTTACAATATTGTATTGTAATAATAATCTGCTCCCAAACACTTGTGGAAAATCAGGATAGTACAAAAGAATGTAAACATGAGTAAGTAGGTGCCTAATTGAAAAGTAAAGTAAAATACCCAAGGAGAATAAAATTCCAGAATTCCAGTGTGTTCATTCCCCTGCAAAAGACGACATATTTGCTACCTACTTAGATACACACACACACACACACACACACACACACATTACATATTATATAATGTCACCTATTTGAGACCAATGAACACCTATTTGAGATGGAAAATAACTGATCTCTGTCATCACTACGATATATGCTAATGTATGAGAAACTGCTAAGCAAACTGTTCCTGATTTCCAAACCAGGGATTCAGAAGGACCAGGAGGGGAAACGTATACTGAAAAACTACAGGAATTTGTTGAAATGGCTCATTTAAAAATATTTATATCTTAATTCATCTCCAAATAATTAACAACAAATATATCTCAGTAAGAATATTTCTAAGCTTATATAAAGACCTTTTAATTTTAAAAAGATTTCCTCCAGGCATGAGGCTATATTAGACAGCCACACCACAGTAAGATCCATAAGAATGCTCTTCCAATGGTCAGAGAGGCTCTACCCTGCTTTGTAGACTTCATTCCAGAATGTTATCTAAGGCAGGCTTTCAGCGGTACATAGATAATAAAAGATTGTTGAGATCTCAAGCACTGTCTTTACAGAAACCAGCTCAAAGGCCTCCTACTGAGGAAGAAGTGGATTTCTCAAGAAAGAAAAAGATTAACTCCCAATAGATCACTCCCACTGTCACAGTGGCACTAGGTTTCGATCCTAATACATGAACTGGTTTTGTAGGAGTCTAGCCTGTTTGGATGCTCACCCTCCTGGACCTGGATAGACATGGGAGGACCTTGGACTTCCAGCAGGGCAGGGAATCTGGACTGCTCTTCATTCTCGAGGAGGGGGGGGATGGAGTGGAGGGGAGGAGGAGAGGGGGCAATGTGTGGGAGAAGGGGGAGGGACATGGGAAATGGGGAGGAGGCAGAATTTTTTTTCAACACCTAAAAAAAAATAAACAAAAAGAAAAGAAAAATAAAGAAAAAGATTTAGTATCTGTCCAGGGAGATTTGCAAAGAACATCATAGTCAAAGTCTATATGTAGGTTAGCATAGAACACACAGTATTTATTTCAGGTAATTTACAATGTCAGTGGATTGCATGTGGAATATGCTAACCAGGGATAATGTAAGTAGTAGATTGTCAAGTTACTGGTACAACGGTAATTTGAATGAGTTGAACGTGACTTCTTGAGAATATTTTAATAATTAACTATCATTTGGTTGTAAAGTATCTTCCACAGGTTTGCCTCTTTGATGTTTGTTCTGCAGGTGCTGCTTCTTTTGGAGATTATAGAACATTTAGTTCATGGACCCTGGCTTATAGCAATTGGTCATTGGTGGGGGCCTTTGAGAATCACAGTTTCCAGCCCCATTTTGTGCTTCCTGGTCCTGAAGAGCAAACAAGCCATAATACAAGCTCGTACTGCCACTGACCAATACTCTTCTGTGGCTAAGGCTTCTTCTCTTCTAACGTGGAAGCCAAAATGAACCTCTGCCCCTTTAATGTATGTTCATTAGTGCTAAGAAAAGTAACTACTAAAAAGAGTTTTAAATTCTTGATTATTTTATGTGATCTGGGCCTGAAAAGACCAGAAGAGGGCATCAGAAATCCCTAGAACTGGAGTACTAGAAAGTTGTTGAGTGAGGGTACCAAGAATTGAACCTGAGTCTTCTGGAAGGCCAGCCAGTGCTCTGAACTCCTAAGCATCTCTCCATACTTCTTATATGTAGAAAATGATGGCTCCAAATTAATCGAAGAATCTTAAGCCAAATCAAGGCTTTAAAAGATTAGAAAGCACAAGTATATAGGAAGAAAGGGGAGGGAATTTATAAATTTGTTATGCAATGAAACTGTAATTTATATGTGACAACATAAAAGTAGGGCAGAAAGAGAATAGTAAATCCTTCCACAATTTGAAATAAAGGGACAATTAAACATTAATGAAGCGCTTAAATGCATATTATTCAAATACACAAGTATTAGCAAAGCTAAAATTATAAGCAATAATAAAAACTAAATAAATATTTAATAATTATAAAACTTATAAAATTATAAAATTCTTCCACAGTTTTATAGAAATAATAGTATTGGTATGACTTATTTTGAGTAAAATATAATTTCAGCAAATTTGGGAAGAATTAGGGGCCATTTTACCATTTAGCCTCAAATACTGAAAGATCAACAAAAATAAGAAATTAGAATATTCAAAACATCACACAATAAAACCTCTTCAGAGACAAGAATTGAACTCTAAAACTATTCCACCATCTTTCCTGGAGACAGCTTCAAAGACAAGGATTAGGTAAAGAAACCCGATAGGACTGACTGGACTCTCACAGGTAAGGAGACAGTGTTGATGGGTCAGGTAACCAGTGAATCTAGGGTTCAGAAAGCATGGCATCAGTAACAGAAAACTACAAACCAAAAGGCCTCTAATGAACTCCAGATGATTTTCCTCTAATATGAAGCTGAATGGTTTATGCTAACATAGAAGAGGATATTAACCAGGGATAGAAAAAGATAAGATCCTAGAGGAACAGAGAGAAGCAGAGTCTTTGCATTTAATGCCTATAAAAAGTGGATGCACCTCAAAGGAAAATTGGTAAGATTCTGGATATTAATTGGAGTAGCCAAACCATTTTCTGTAAAAGTTGAAAAGGAAAACTTAATTAGCATCCTAGAACAGCCGCAACACTGTTTCCATCCAACAAATTCAAAGTCCAAACCAAAAGAATAAAAATAAATGCCTTGATTATAAGCCAGGAGGAAAGGGAAAGTCTATAATGCATATATTCATAAAAAATCAAGTATCCAATGCAATGAAATGAGACATCCATAATACTAAAAAAAGAAGTTAAAGCACACAGGGATGGGGAATTTATAATTTGTATTAACTAATACTTTCCCAGGAGTAAACTATACTGATAATAGGATTGTAAACAGGGTTATCAAAATAGTCATCATAGGGCTGGAGAGATGGCTCAACGGTTAAGAGCATTGCCTGTTCTTCCAAAGGTCCTGAGTTCAATTTCCCAGCAACCACATGGTGGCTCACAGCCATCTGTAATGAGGTCTGGTGCCATCTTCTGGCCTTCGGGCATACACACAGACAGAATATTGTATAAATAATAAATAAATATTTTAAAAAATAGTCATCATAGCTGTAATCCATGTGTCCAAAAAACTGAGTGAAATGCTGACTATGTGAAGGAAAGACAAGGAAGAGTTCTTAAAAGCAAATATTGCACTTCTAGAGAACAAAAAAGACATCAAAACAGGTGGAATATTAGGAGAATATTGGACATAAAAGAAGAAAAAAACAATAAACTTAGTGACAGAAATACACACCACACCACCACAATCTCAAATAAAATATGAAAACCGAAAACCTGAACACGTTGTAACTGAAAGTATGTGGTGTGTGTGTGTGTGTGTGTGTGTGTGTGTGTGTGTGTGAAGTAGTCTCAAATGAAAAGAACCTGAGATATAAGGACATATACTAGGTTTCAGAAATAAAACATTCCTATAAGATAAAGAATTAAAAATTTGGTTCTCAGTTCTTCGTGCTTTTGACCGAAGATTTGACTTTGAGGATACGAATCTCATAGGTGGATAAACCCATTTATTCATCTATCCCCTCCTAGTGAAGTAGCTATCAGTAAGTAAAGCCACTAGAAGGAGAGACTGTGTGGAGTGTGTCTCACCAGCAGGGCATTCCTCTTAGCTGCTGTGAAGTAAAAATCCCTGTTTACTTCATTTTTCCTTTTGAATGACATCCCGCTTGACTCATATTTAAAGAATCAGATGACCTGGTACAGAATCTCTTCCTCTTTCTGGTTGATTTCTCTTGGGTATTTTATTGCACCAATGAAAACCAAACTCAAACAGAATATTGGCAAAGAATTTTGATAATGTGGTATAAAAGCATCAAAAATAGTTTATAGCATCAATTTGGAAATATTTTGAGAAGCAAGACAAAAAAATCTGAAATGATATGTCAAGACTAATGGGAATTTTGTGAAAGTTCAAAAGACCAGGATTATTGGGGGCCTTGAGTACCAGCCTCAGGACCCCCTCAGGGCTCAGAATAGGATGCCTATGGCAAGTGAGAATCTGAGGGTAAAAAAAAAAAAAAAAAAAAAAAAAGATCAAGCACGTTGCCTCTGCATGTTTTTTAACTTTCACGTAAGGAGAAGAGTAAAGAAGAAGGAAGAATAGGGGTGATCTCCAGGAGGTTTCTAGTTTTTATAGACATAGTGGAGAATTCCATAGGTAAAGACAATGATAATATGCATATCAAAATCACAAAAAGGGTAGGTAGAACCTGACAAAGCAGCCCTCCACCAAGGAAAGAACCAAAATCCAAGGGGAAATACCTGACATTCCAAACCATTAGATAAAGTTACTAAACACCTCTGAACCTAGACTGCACCCACACTCTGACTATCTGGTAAGGGCGGGGCATGCTACCTTTATGCCCAGTGGTCTGTTATCTTCTATAGAAATTTCTATTGTATACTTTTAGCTCCTTTATCGAAAATCAGGTGTTCATAGGTTTGTGGGTTAAAGTCAGGGTCTTCTATTTGATTCCATTGGTCGACTTCTCTGTTTTAATGCCAATACCAAGCTGTTTTCAATACTGTAGCTCTGTTATAGAGTTTGAAGTCAGGGATGGTAATGCCTCCAGACGTTCCTTTATTGTATAAGATTGTTTTGGCTATCCTGTTTTTTTTTTTTAAAAGAAAAAAGAAAGGAAAAAAAAAAGAAAATATGGGAAAGAAAAAAATTTAAAAAAATTTATATGAGGTCTGTTAGTAAACAATTTTGCAGAATTGATTCTACATAAATTTGACAGAACAGAGAGTGAATGTAATTGTTCTAAGGCCTCATGGTCATTCCCTTTTTAAGAATCTCATTTTGAAGGGAGAAGCATGGTCTCACAAGGTTTCCAAAATATGACAGTGACTTTTCCAAAAAAACAAGTATTCCCACAGCTCTGCAAAATGGGGTGCCCCATAAGCTGTACATTTGTGGGTCTACTTCTGTGTATCTGTCAGCTCTACGTTTACTCTATAGTCGTGTGGGCCCCAACACAGGATGCTGATAAGAATGCAATTCAAGAGAAACTGTGTGGTCTTGATCCAGGAATACCTTAGTGGCAAGAATAGCCAATTATTTCGACATTCACGTGCAGCCACTTTGGACACTAGAATTCTTGCCATAGGAATTAGTGATTTGCCCTCTTGAGTTTAGAGCCTGCTTTGGTTAGTGATTGCTTAGCATCATCATATTCTACATGTTAGAATTAGAGTCTTTGCCCTCATCATGACATTTTGGAATTATATCATGTAATTTTTTTAATTAATTTATTTATTTATTAAATATTTCTGTCTCTTCCCCACCTCCGCCTCCCCTTTCCCTCCCCCTCCCCCAATCAATTCCCCCTCCCTCGTCAGCCCAAAGAGCAATCAGGGCTCTCCGTCCCGTGGGAAGTCCAAGGAAAACCCTCCTCTCTCATAAGGTGAGCATCCAAACAGCCTAGGCTCCCACAAAGCCAATACATGCAGTAGGATCAAAAACCCATTGCCATTGTTCTTGAGGTCTCAGTAGTCCTCATTGTCCGCTATGTTCAGTGAGACCTGTTTTAACCCAGGCTTTTTCAGACCCAGGTCAGCTGGCCTTGGTGAGTTCCCGATAGAGCATCTCCATTGTCTCAGTGTGTGGGTGCACCCCTCGCGGTCCTGAGTTCCTTGCTCATGTTCGCTCTCCTTCTGCTCCTGATTTGGACCTTGAGATTTCAGTCCGGTGCTCCAATGTGGGTCTCTGTCTCTGTCTCCTTTCATCGCCTGATGAAGGTTAATATTCAGGAGGATGCCTATATGTTTTTCTTTGGGTTCTCCTTCTTATTTAGCTTCTCTAAGAACCCGAATTATAGGCTCAATGTCCTTTATTTATGGCTAGAAACCAAATATGAGTGAGTACATCCCATGTTCCTCTTTTTGGGTCTGGCTTACCTCACTCATTACAATTTTTTTTTGTATATTTTCAAGAGATCATATTTAAAAGTTACCACACTCTCAGGAGAAACTTGAGATTTCCACTCTTACTAATTAATAAAGTTATATCTATTAGTAATACAAGGGATTCTTGGAAATAGACTAAATGCGTTTTGTACCATAAGATGGACATGAGTATTTAACATTTAGAGAGGTGGATTGCTATGATCGGTTTATGTAGTTCATATGTTCATGAATTCATCAGGAAGGCTCAGATAGTTAATGTTTTACCTATAACTTTTGACACTCTTAACAGATGATAGCCCTACTGAGGCTGTTAACCTCGTAAAGTGGAGTCTGTAGTTGGAGCAACCATTAAGGCCAAGAGGAAAGAATGGATCATTGATGGTATCTTGTCTCCTGACTCTTCTTTTTGGATCTCTGTGTAGGTGAGGTGAGAAGCCACCTTCACCATATACATTCCTGAAGCCCTTCAACTAGGAAAATATACAATACAATCAGATAACCTCTGAAAATATTAGATGAAATCAATTACTATTATTTTAAGTTTATTTTCATTGGTTTGTTGTTACAAAGATGAAAAGCAAACTACCATAAGGAAAAAAGAAAAACAATGTATTTCAAAAAATCAACCCGTTGCCCTTTGTGAAAACGTAAACACAAGGAGCTTCATTAAGAAGAAATAGTAAGCAGCCAAGATCCAGAAAGATAAACACAGTGTGTACTAACTCACAAATAGATGTTAGATGTAAAGCAAAGGTTAACCAGCCTATAGTCCATGACTCCAGAGAAGCTAGGTAACAAGGAGAACCCCAAGAGAAACATGCATGGATCCTTCTGGGAAGAGAAAATAGATAGGCATTCCTGAGAAAATTGGGAGCATGTTCGGGGGTTCAGAAGGGAGGCAAGATGGGGAAGGGGAGGGGAGTAGGGGAAGAAGGAGGATAACATGGAAGAACAGGATTGTCAAGATGGATAAGGACAGAGAGGGAGAGCAAGGAAAGAGATATCTTGATTGAGGGAGCCATTATGGGGCTATCGAGAAACTTGGCACTATGGAAATTCCCAGGAATCAACAAGGATGACCCCAACTATGACCCTAAGCAACTGTGAAAAAGGTGTCTGAACAGGCCATCTCCTATAATCAAATTGATGACTATCTTAATTGTTATCATAGAACCTTCATCCAGCAACTGATGGAAGCAGATGCAGAGATCCACAGCTAAACACTGGGCCGAGTTTCTGGAGACCAGTCAAAAAGACGGAGGAGCAACAATATGAGGAAAGAGGTCAAGACCATGATGGGGATATCCATTGAAACAGCTGACCTGAGCTAGTGGAGCTCACTGACCCCAAGCTGACAGCAGGGGAACCTGCATAGGAGAAAATTAGGCATGAGAGTTGTATGATTGGGCAGTCTGTGGGGCCACTGGCAGTGGAACCAGGATTTATTCTTAGTCCTTTTTTGAATTGCCTTTTTGGAGCCCGTTCTCTTTGGTGGGATACATTGCTCAACCTAGATATAGGGGCGAGTGATGTGTCAGACCTTGATGACTCCCCATGGGAAAACTTACTTTCTTTAAGAAGTGGGTAGGGGAATATGAGAGGAGAAGGAGGAGGGGAGGGAGTGGGGACTGGGATAGGTATGTAAAATGAGAGAAGACTGGTTTAAAAAATAATAAACTTTAAAAAAAATCTTTAACAAGAAAGGAATACCATGACAACATTAATTAATGTAACAACCAAAATGCTTACTGCTAGCCATAAATAAAGAAATCAGCACCAATGAGGCTCCCTCCCCCATTTTTCTAGGGAAAAGCAAGAAAACAGTGACGCTGAACACCAGACTCTGGAGTGCGAAAACAAGCAAGCCTCAGCAGGTTACTTATCAGATTTCAATCGAGGATGATTTTGAGAAGATCCACCTGTCATCTTTATTGGAAGAAACTGCTGGGAAGCTTTTCTGGACAAAAACAGTAAAAGGCGCCGAAATAAACACTTTCCTTTTGAATTATTTTCCCTTTCAAACACAAAACATTTTCATAAAAAAGTCGGTTTGCAAAATAAGTGTATTGAGCATTTGCAGTTGTTGCAGAAGGAGAAAAATTTTATGAGAAAAAATATTTTCCATGTCACAATAATGCAATATTGTCATGATGTCCAATCAAAATGCAAGCATTCCTTAGAAGAAAGTTGCCTTGCTACCAAGATGAATACCATTTAGAATGGAGGAAATAAAAATTATATAATTAAATTATCCATTCAGACAGTGTTTTCTAACACATAAGTCATTATGCCATGTATACATAGTCATTTAAAAGCAGTAGTGTAGGCTGGGAACATGGCTCTGTGGGTAATGTACTTGGAATGCAAGCATTAGAACCAGATTCTAGATCCCTGGCAGCCATGTAAGAAGTTGGGCATGGCTGATTACAACTGGATGCCTAGTGGGTGGCACTAATTGGGAAGGCTATGGACTGTTTTTAGGAGGTAGAGTCTTTTGAAGGAAATTTGTTACTGGGTTGGACTTGGAAATTTTATGCCCTTTTCTACTTTCAGCTTTCTTTCTCTCTGCTTCCTATGTGTGATTGAGTTTTGATCTCTCAGTATCCAGCTCTGGGCATCATGCTTGCCTGCCTCATGCTTCCCTTGTCGCAATGGACTTTCCACGTGAAACCATAAACCAAAATACATTCTTTCCTTACACCAATTGCTTTGGGTCAAGGTATGTTATCTCAGCAACAAAAATAACTAATGCAAAAATAATAAATAAAATGAGTTCTATATAACTGAGAAATTTCTGTTCAGTGAAAGTAGCAATGATCAAAATTAATAAGCAGAGAAACAATTTGTAAAAAAAAAAAACAGGAAAATTAGGCATGGTGATAAGTAGAGTCATGAAGGATCAAATGTAAATGGCCCTGAAACTTAAGACTGAGCAGCCTATTATACTACTAATAAAACAAGTTAAAACCAGACCTGTCATACTCTTCTGTATGGTTGAAAAAATGTAAAAATATAATGCTGAATTATTTTGGTGACTGGAGGAAAGGTCTCTCGGATATGAGTGAAAAAGCACAGTAGTATAAATTCTGCAGATGATAAATTGGTTTCATCTAACAAAATTATAAGTATTCTAATAGGCTTGAGCTTTTAGAGCAGTGATCTGAAGCTATCAACTCACATATGTACAAGCCTGTTGAAACCTGTGAAACATTAGACTATTCCACGTGATACCAATAAATAACTGAACCACTATTTACAATCAGCCTACACACCTCTCTGCCAAATTTAAGAATCAATTTAATCTATTGATTAGAACACAGAGCATAGAGCTACCTGGAATCTGTGACAAATTTGAGTCCCTATTCTAACCGCAAACCTTAAGTTTATTTACCCTCATATGAGGGAATAAGCATACTATACATTATTTGTTGCTTCCGTGTACTGGGGAACAATTAAGCTACACTTTTTTTTTTTTTTAACCTTTCAAAATGAGAGCACATTGGAGGCGAGAATATTGGTAGCTGACAGTTTTATCTTCCTGACCCTCCTCTTTCCATTCTTTTATTCCACCATTTACCAGACTGAATATATCTGCCTCTTGGGTTATGACAGGAATAGCCCTTAGATTGTGTTTTCTTTCTGTATTCAGTGGTATCCAGTCTCTTCTCTTGCACAGATGGCATGGCTGCTGCTGCTTTTGATGAGGCTGAGTTGGGCTGCACTATTTGTTTTTAAATTTCTACTTGCATTGAGCTCACTTTGAGAAACTTTATATTATTAATAGTATAGCTACCATCCAGTGGGAAGAGAACACTGTCATTACTTAGCATAAGAATGGCAGCACTCACAAGATTGAGGCAGGAGCCAGGTTAGGGCCTATTGTTGTCTTTCCCTATCTTTCTCTCTGGGTGAGTAATCAATCCTTGATTGCTAAGGTAATAGTCTAGGACTTGCAAGTACTAGGAAAGTTACCATGGTAACTCTTTCTCGAGAACAATAGAGCTGCTTCTGTTCTGAAAAACTTTCTTTCCTATGAATGTGGAGGAAATTATTGCTTTCAGTTTTATCTGAATATCCTTCTTAATTTTTGACGCCAGCTTTGAAATGTATAGTATATCAATCCCAATGCATGCATTAAACAACAGTTTTTGTGTTTATGACTATCATTGTAAAAAATAAAACTGCATATTTTGATGAGCAGATATTACCATATTTTATAAGAATAGGTAAATATTACGTAGCCTTTGTGTTTAATTGTACTTTAGATATTTCAGAAGCAACTCAGCAAATGCTAAAAGATTGGTGAATAGATGGTTTTCCTGGTATGATCTTGTAAAGGATTCTACTTCATTCTTCTAGCTGTTTAAGCAACTATTCGTTTATGGTAAAAGTTAAGATCTACAATTCTGGGTATTTTTTTAAATATTCATATTATTTTCCTTGCATAGGGAATGTGTATTTGCTGATCAGGGTACTGTATGTCCTAGTTTCCTTTCTAATCTATGATCAAACATTCTGACCAAAAGCAACTGAAGGAAGGAAGGATTTGTCTGGTCTATATTTCCTGTTCACCATCACTGAGGGAAGAACTTAAGATAGAAACCTGCAATAGACATTATGTTGATGGCTGGCTTACTTGCTCTTTCCTGCTTATGTAATTTTATTATTCAAGCCAGAACTGCCTGCTGAGAATGAAGCCATCCACCATAGTGGGTGAGAGCTCCTACATTGAATAGCAAAACAAGACAAGCACCCAACCTGCAGAAGTGTAAACAGGCCAATATGATCTGAGAATGCCCTCAAGTTGAGATTCCTTACTCATGTGACTCCAGACTGTGTCACTTTGACTAAGCTAAATGTGACACCTGGTCACATAAAGTGGGCTGCTCTTTTGCTAATTACTTGAACTTGTTAGTGGCTTTCAGATGTACATCATAAGGACTGACCACGCTAATCCCCATATTCCTATGCACCCTTTCTATCCTCATTTTCCCTGCACATCTTTCTCATGTTCATGTTTATTTATGTTCCTCTGAGGTTAACCAATGCTGTTTGAAGCTATCTGTTGGAGCTCAGTGTAGTGGGTACAGACCAGAAAACAATGAACCCCCTTTCTCAGATTATATTAGTAGTCAATAAATCAGCAGAGAGGGTAGTGTCCCATAGTCCTTTCAACCACCCATGACTGATTGTTTTTAGCAGGGCCAGTTTTGCTGTGGCCAGTACAGGTAATGTTGATTGTGAGTTCACTATTGCAATCTCTGTATGGAGTCTTTATTATCAAAGAAGACAAAATGATGCCACCCACCCTATACCAGAAACCTGAGAAGCTCCATCTCCCTTAGGAATTTTGTCTTAGGTACTGCCAGATCCTTGACTAAATCACAAAAAAAATATAAAATAAGCCAGCATGAAACAGCTATTAAATTTATTAGGCATAAGGACAGAGAATCATATAGGAAAAGAATGGAATACCTTAAAGGAAAGAAAAGAGGAAGACGATTTATAGAAAGAAGTTGGCATGAAATTCCCTTTTAGAATAAGCTCTACTAGGGATGACAGCCTTATGACCATGGGCAGGAATGATAACAACTGAAGTGGGAGTATACTAGAAGTGATAGACGTCATGTATGATGTGAAGAATAATATAATGGGAAAGATAGTTCCTCTATTTCCAAAGCATAAAGCATGTTTGGGGCGGGGGAGGTGCAGGCAGAGCGGTGGGTTATGATCATTGCCAGTTCTGAGAGAGTGTAGATGCTGCACTCTACATCACGTGAGCTGTCCTGGACTAGAGTATAAGCCAGGAGGAGCAGATATAGACCCCAGGTAGGACTGTGCCTCACATATGCAAAGGAGAAGGACTGTAAGACCAAAGCACTGCACACTGTCTACTCAGCTTTCTTTCCAGCTACAGAGCTGCAAGGTCCTTGTGTGTGTGGCCTAATTTATAAGAAATAGACACAGGTAGTTAAAGAGTTTCTAAGTACATAATGTTAAAACATGGATATGGGTGTCTCAAAAGAATTACTTTTCGGTGTCTTTTAAATGACTATTTTTTTTTTTTCACAGAAACCACAGTGTGAGTCACACACTGTATACTTGAATCCATGTATCTTTGCTTGTTCGTTACAATGATTCTTTAGTTTGTTCAAGACCTCTGAATTCTGTTGCACCCTCAATACTAAGGACTCCTCTTAAGTATTGTATTGTTGCCCTGTATCATGGAGATCCTATAGCTTTGGATTTCTAAGTTCATTTTTTCCCATGCTTCAGCAGTTCATAGATGAGGTCAGTATTAGAGTGGGCTATCTCATAGTCATGGTTCTGATTTTGATCCACCACACTATCCATATTTCTCCCTACCCATCTCTCATTCTCCTACATGTTTCTGTTAAAATTACAAAAGTGCATGGTGATAGACATGGATCTATTTTCATTCTTCTATATGTTGATATCTAGTTATGCCAGCACCATTTGTTAAATATGCTTTCATTTTTCCATTTTATAATTTTTGCTTGGGTTTTGTGGGAGACTAGGCAGTTTCGTGGATGCTCACCTTACTAGACCTGGATAGAGGTGGGGGGTGGTCCTTGGACTTCCTACAGGGCAGGGAACCCTGATTGCTCTTTGGGCTGATGAGGGAGGGGGACTTGATTGGGGGAGGGGGAGGGAAAGGGGAGGCGGCGGTGGGGAAGAGACAGAAATCTTTAATAAATAAATAAATTAATTAAAAAAATAAAAAAAAATTAAAAAAATCTTTAAAGAAAGAAATTGAAGAAGTCACCAGAAAGTGGAAAGGTCTCCCATGCTCTTGAGTTGGTAGAATTAACATAGTAAAAATGGCAATCCTACCAAAAGTGATCTACAGAGTCAATGTAATACCCATCAAAATACTAGCAAAATTCTTTACTGACCTAGAAATAACAGTACTCAACTTCATATGGAAAAAAAAAACCAGGATAGTCAAAACAATCCTGTATAATAAAAGAACTTCCGGCGGCATCACAATCCTTGACTTCAAACTCTACTACAGAGCTACAGTACTAAAAACTGGTCTTGGCAAAAAAATAGACAGGAGGACCAATGTACCCAAATCAAAGACCCACACACCTAGAAACACCAGATTTTTGACAAAGAAGCAAAAATTAAATGACTATTTATATATGTTCTTATGGCTGGTAAGTTACACTACTCAGAGAGTCCAATTTATAAAAAGATGTAAAGATTAAGCAAAGCTTAAATTTTTAGTAGTTTTAAAATTAAAGTAAGATATGTGAGCTGATTACTTATTTCTTATAAAGAATTTCTTTCTGGAAATTACATTGTAAGGTGTTTCTAGAGGTGCAAAGATAAGAAAGGAACACTGATACATTAAACTAAAGATTGAAAATGTTCTGGTCATAAGTAAGCATGGTTTGTTTTTAACATCTTGAAGATGACTTTAGGTAGCTACATGCTATAGCCCATTGGCAGCTTTGGGATTTATCAATTGTGCTAAAGTTTCTCAACTCTTGGTTTGTAGGGAAAACAATGTATCTCTGAGGTTGGGTACCTTGTTCTAGCACCTCAGCTTTCCCTATGCCAGTTTATCCTTCCTGACTCATTATTAGTAATTAATCTGATGATGGTATTTACACCATATTAAATGATTGCATCTTCAGTAGATTTAGTCACAAGGAACAATGCACAAAGAAAGACTGTTTATTCCAGCCAGAGAAGAAGACTGATGACTTGCTCAGCCATCATTAGAGAAGCTTTCTCCTGCAGCAGATGGGAACAAATACAGAGACCCACAGTCAGACATTATACAGAGGGTAAGAATCTTGCGACACTCAGCCTTAAATGTCTTCATCAAAACTGTCCTCTCACGCACCTTGGGCTCAGAGAACCCAGAGGAAAAGGAGGCAGAAAGATTGTTAAGAGCCAGAGGGAATGGAAGACACCAAGAACACAAAGCCCTATAGATCAAAATGATCATTGAAGAGAGGCCATTACAGAGCTGTGGATGAGACAAGGCAATTGGACTTGGAGGATTGGAGAGAGCAATTGTTCATCCTGAGAATTGTGAAAGAAAAACCAATTCCACAAATTTGAAGCAAGCTTTAATTAATTAAATACTGACCAGGATGGAGTCTGGGCAGGACCACTCTCCTGAATCTCAGCAAGCAACTATGAGAGACTTGTGTTGTATGGACAAAACATTCAGGCCACAATATTTCCCATGTGGCTTTGTTAATTTTCAAGAACTACAACTTCCAGCATTCAAATCCCACCAGCATACAAATCCCATGATTCAAAAGAAAGGCCAAATGATGTATCAAAGCCATAATTACTGTTCTAAAGTAACAGGGTTAAACAACAAACCTGACAAGACATAGTAAAAGCATGGAAGGATCGGCACCACAGGTGAAAGGGTACACAGTTATTGAAGAGATACTGATGGAGGGCAGTTTGCAGACATGATAACCCTCAGCTGCTGTTTTGATTTTGAAAGATAATCCAAAATTCTTCAAGCACATGAGAGAAATAACAAGTAATTTACACATGCTAAAGATTAAGCTCCATTTAGGCTTATACAAAACATCATTTATTGATGAAAACTTACAGAATCCCATCCAAAGGTGCTAAAAGTAATGTGTTATTCTGCAGTCTCATTTGTAACCAAGTTCTTATTCAAGTGTAAAAATAATGGCAGGCATTTTAAAATGTGTCCTATCATTTATTCATATATATTGTCATATAGATAGAATTATATGTTACAAATACCTTCTTGATAGAAGCCAATTAACTCTGCAATGGAGTTACATCAAATGTGAGTGGGTACATCATGTGAAAAGATAAGGCAATCTTCAGTGTCAGAAGACAGTTGACAGCTGAGACCTGGAGTAGAATCGTGGTGAGGTGGCAAGTGGCTAATTCGATTCTACCATTTCCTTGGAATCGACCTCTGCCTGCAGGGCATTTAAGCATAGTCTAGAAGTAGCAACCCTGCCCTTCTTCCATCTGCTCTTCTCCCTAGGGACTGCACTACATCTAGCTTCTCATTCTCACCATGACACTTCTCATTTCTGTGCTTCCGCTCCTACTCTTTGACACAGTCTTTAAACACACTTAAATGTCAGGACTCAGTTATTGCATTTAGTACAATGTATAATTGATTACATAACTTAAAGTTTTCCAGGTCAGAGATTTTGAAGTACACATTTAAAAAAAAAACTGGGTCTAATTTGGTATTAGACACCAATTGTTCTCTTTCAAACTTAGGAGTCATACAAAAATAATCAGAAAATTTTAAAAATTTGACAGAATTCTCCATAATATAGTAGCTATGAACTTTAACACTACACCCTAAACACTAGTTTCAGGCATCCAAGAAATGATTTTCAAAAGTCTCTAATGGCACACACTTGTAATCTCAAAAGTTAGGGAATAAAAGTAGTATGATCACTGATCCCACTACAAAACTGGTCAACATAGTAGATCTCTGCCTCAAAATAATAAATAAATAAATAAATACATACATACATACATAAATACACCCTTATGGTAAAAGAAGAGGTGAAATGCTAAAGTACCATATTAAACAAGTAAGTATGGAAATTATGATTAGGGAGGAGAATGAATTTTTATTAATTCTATTATATTTTCATAAATGTAAAAATAGTGTTTTATGGCTTTTTCATACACGTGTGTCATTGCACTTTGCTCATATTTATCCTTCATGACTCTCTCTTGTCCGTCCTCCTACTTATCTTCCTCTATGTTTGTTTTCTTTTAGTGTTATTATTTTTAAACACCAGAGCCAAAAGCAACTTGGGAGAAATGGGTTTGTTGGCTTACATGTCTTGAACACAATCTATCACCGAGGAAAGCCAGACAGGAATTTGAGGCAGGAACTAGGATGTTGGGTTTCATGGGGCTTGGACATGAGGCCCAGTGTAACTTCCTGAGCCTAACACAAGTTTGGTGACCTTGTCTTTGGTCATAACTTCCACATATGAGTGACTCAGCACAGCCTGACCTAAACCTGCCTCTGCCCAGCCACCGTAAATGTGGCAGGGTATTATTGGCCTTTATTCCTTACTCCACCTCACCCCATCTCAAGACTCCCACCCTCTATCACAACCCTATTTAAGTTCCTGCCTAATACAATTAAACAAGATCCTGCTTCTACAAGACTCCCAACTCAGTGTTTCTGTTTGGTCGGGATCGTTGACACTGAACATCCCGCTTAGCCCCAGGGAGAGAGTGGTGGGGCAGTCTCTCCCACTGCCCTATCTGCTGGACCAGGAGGCAGGAACTGAAGTAGTGGCCACAGAGGCATGCTCACATGCTCAGCCTGCTGTGTTTCAACAACCCAATTCCCATGGTGGTCAATGTTGTATCAACCACTGTCAACTCAGCTGCCCCACATCAATCATTTATCAAAATCAAATCAAATCAAATCAAATAAAAATGTCTCTACAGACTTTTCTATAGGCATGAAGTCATGGTCTTAATTGAGGTTCCACTTTCCAGATGTCCTTTCCGTATGCCAAATTGACAAAAGCTTACTAGAATACCTTATTTCCTCCAATATTCCCCATTCTTTCTCTCTCTCTCTCTCTCTCTCTCTCTCTCTCTCTCTCTCTCTTTCTCTCTCTCTCTCCTCCCTCCCCCTCTCTTTCTCTCTCTCTCTCACACACACAAACACACACATGCACACACACACCCCAAACTCTGCCTATGTGATTAAGCATAGGATATTTATATATTTAAATCTGTTTTTTTTAGCTTATTCCAAAGATACCAGTTCAAACCATCTTCATTCAAATGCTATAATTTTGTGCTTCACAGCTGAACAGACTCCATTGTGCACACAATGTGGAAACGTGTGTATCACGGAAAAGGCAGTTTTAAAACATTTTATGAAATAGAAATAGTGCCAGAAAGTAGGAAATAGAGGGGAAATGCATAAAATATTTTAGCTTTTTCACCTTTAATGTCAGGATTTAATTGTTACTGCTTAAAAATGAAGCTCAAAATTATAATAATCTCAGTATAATCCATCATTATTCTCAATGATAGTATTTCATGTACTAATAAACTTGCCTTTATGAAATGCTTAAAGTTCAACAGCACTGTTGAACTTATCCCAATTTAATTTTTGCTGAATAATTAGGACTTACCACATTTTATTAGTTAAATAATTATAATATGATTCCACTTCTCAAAAATAACTGCTTCTTTCCCTACAGTATATTCTTCATATGTACATATGTGTTAACACATTTATCAAAGTTTGACATGTATAAAAACTATATTTTATGTACTACTGCAATTCTTATTTTTAGTTAATATAACTTAGCCACCATTTATTCTTCAGTTTTCTCGTAGGTACAGGCATGGATATTCATTTTTTATGCCATTCAATGTGTGTGGGAAAAGGTCAGGTTGAGTAGTAAACCTTGGAACATTTTTATACCATTTTTTAGATATTTAAATTTCAGCTTTAACTGTCATAAATTATGTAAGAACTCCAATCAATGTTCACTGTAAAATAAAATGATTTAATCTGTCCCAAACTTTTATGTAGTGAATTTAGTATTTCTTAAGTACTTCTGTCTGAGATAACTTTATTTAAGGGCAAGCTGTCATGTTTCACAGTTTCTGATTTATTAAGGGAATTGTTTCCACAAACACTCTTATATTACTTTCTTATTAACCAAATATGAAATAATTAATTTATAATTTTGTGAACATCAACAAACACAAGAATTCATTCAATATTTTTACTGACACACTACTACATGTACTATGTAAAGCTGTGATATGTTGTGGTACATAATTATATAACTCAGGACTGTTTGCGAGAGTAATCTGTCCTAAAAACAGTATTAGAGGCCTGAATGAGTAACTCTCAAGGTGGAGAGAAGCAATTTTATCACAGAATGAAAAGAACATGTAAAATGATATTTTATAATAGTATTAAAGGGAGATGGACTATATTTAATGGAACCAGCACATGACACAAATTATCCTAAATACATATCTTTAGTTATGAAATTAAAATTGTGCTGAATCAATGAAATATTATTTTTTCCTGATTTTTTTTAAAAATGAAAAAAAATCATGAAGAAATAAGATGTCTATCAATATGTAACTCCTGTAAGGGCAGAATGCAGGAGCTACCATTTTAAAAACAATATTTTATTGATTCTTTGAAATTTTCATACATTTGCATAATATATAATATTCTTTACCCAGTTCTATCCAATGTCTGCTGTCACATATATATCAATTCTTCCAACATCCTACCTTCAATTTTTTTTGTTATTCTTGATGAGCCTTTTACTCAATTACTACTGCCTATATGTGCTTGGAAGTGGAGCTACCTAGTGAATCATGGGCAACATAGCAGTCTTCAAAAAAGAGTGACTCCCTAAGTTGATACATAGGTTAGTATAGAAGACAATAGCAAAAATTTATACATTTAAGAAAAAAACAATCATAGACATTGAAAGATTTTCATGATTCTTCAATAAAATTATCACAAAATTTTTTATTATAAAGATAAATAAATTCAGAATGGTGGGAGAAAAGATGGCTCCATGGTTTAAAATAATTCAGCTCTTGTAGCAAACCTGTGTTTGGTTTCTATCTCCCACATGGCAGCTGTCAACTCTCTGCAACTCTAGTTCTAAAGGATCTGAAACCTCCAGGGGTGATGGCAAAACACACATACACATAAAAATTAACAATTTTTAGAATATAAAGAAATGTCGGTAACCTAAAGTGCATTGAGATTTTTCTTGGCTTTCACTAAATTATAATTTTATTGTGTATTTCTCTTTCATTAGGGGAAGAAACAACGCATCTCATTTTATATTAGAACATGCTCAAGTAGCGCATCTCAGTTTACATTCATACACACTGATTCATTTCTCTTCACAACAATAAAGACAAGCCATAACTCATAAAAAAGGATAAGGGAGGTCTCAGCCTCTTTTTTTTTTTTTTTCTTTTTATAATTTATTTCTTTATTAATTAATTAAAGATTTCTGTCTCTTCCCCACCGCCGCCTCCCCTTTCCCTCCTCCTCCCCCAATCAAGTCCCCCTCCCTCCTCAGCCCAAAGAGCAATCAGGGTTCCCTGCCAAGGACCACCCACCTCCATCTAGTAAGGTGAGCATCCAAACTGCCTAGGCTCCCACAAAACCAATACGTGCAGTAGGATCAAAAACCCATTGCCATTGTTCTTGAGGTCTCAGTAGTCCTCATTGTCCACTATGTTCAGTGAGACCTGTTTTAACCCAGGCTTTTTCAGACCCAGGCCAGCTGGCCTTGGTGAGTTCCCAATAGAACATCCCCATTGTCTCAGTGTGTGGGTGCACCCCTCGCGATCCTGAGTTCCTTGCTCGTGCTCTCTCTCCTTCTGCTCCTGATTTGGACCTTGAGATTTCAGTCCGGTGCTCCAAAGTGGGTCTCTGTCTCTGTCTCCTTTCATCGCCTGATGAAGGTTAATATTCAGGAGGATGCCTATAGGTTTTTCTTTGGGTTCTCCTTCTTATTTAGCTTCTCTAAGAACCCGAATTATAGGCTCAATGTCCTTTATTTATGGCTAGAAACCAAATATGAGTGAGTACATCCCATGTTCCTCTTTTTGGGTCTGGCTTACCTCTGAGAAGCTTCTGTAAAGCAAAGGACACTGTTGCTAAGACAGAAAGGCAACCCACTGACTGGGAGAAAATCTTCACCAACCCTGCAACTGACAAAGGTCTGATCTCCAAAATATATAAAGAACTCAAGAAACTAGACCGTAAAAGACTAATCAACCCAATTATAAAATGGGGCACTGAGCTGAACAGAGATCTCTCAACAGAAGAAGTTCAAATGGCCAAAGGACACCTAAGGTCATGCTCAACTTCCTTAGCGATCAGGGAAAAGCAAATCAAGACAACTTTAAGATACCATCTTACACCTGTCAGAATGGCTAAAATCAAAAACACCAATGATAGCCTTTGCTGGAGAGGATGTGGAGAAAGGGGTACACTCATCCATTGCTGGTGGGAATGCAAACTTGTGCAACCACTCTGGAAAGCAGTGTGGAGGTTTCTCAGGAAATTCGGGATCAACCTACCCATGGACCCAGCAATATCACTCTTGGGAATATACCCAAGAGAGGCCTTATCATACAACAAAAGTATATGCTCTACTATGTTCATAGCAGCATTGTTTGTAATAGCCAGAACCTGGAAACAACCTAGATGCCCTTCAATGGAAGAATGGATGAAGAAAGTATGGAATATATACATATTAGAGTACTACTCAGCAGTAAAAAACAAGGACTTCTTGAAGTTTGCAGGCAAATGGATGGAAATAGAAAACACTATCCTGAGTGAGGTAAGCCAGGTCTCAGCCTCTTAAAAAGCTTCCTAGGCATGTGACTAGTGACCATATAAAGTCTTCCTACTGAACTACCTGGCATGATGTGGAGGAGGGGGTTTTGCCTTGAGCTGAAAGTAGTCAGTTTCTGTTGCGAATGCTTTCCTGTAGTATAGTGTGTGAGCTTGCTAGAGTCATTACTTAGCAGCTTACTGTAATGGTGAAAATTCTGACTTAAATAGCACTTGAGTCTTTAAAATTGTTTTGACTTTTACCATTCTCAAAGAGCTGAATGTATTTGGGTCAAAGGCACTGACCAAAGGAGTTCTTGCTTGGTGCCAGCTCTCATGAGGAGCTTGAAAACAAAAACAAAAAAAGACACAAAAAGCAAACAAACAAAAACAAAAACTTCAAACACTACAATAACCAGCATTCTGTACTAATTCTGTCTGTTCAGGTGAAATGGCACAGGTTTAGTGTGAAGCTAAAAAGGGTTAAGAAAGGCAGAAAATCAAAGGACATCTGTGAATTTTCATTCTTTCTTCTTGTTCCCCTGGCTTTTACCTATGAAGACAGTGAGAAAATAGAATACAAAATCAGAGAATATTTTGATGCAGAGCAACAGGGATAAGCAGCAATGTCCCCAACTTTTCCTCCAGGCCTCTTATTAATGTCCAACCATTACCGGCTTGGACTGGATTTACAGATATAAGTCAACGTGGTTTCAGATTCTTGGCTTAGAAGAGAAATTGTAATGATCAAGCTTGCTACTTAACTGGAGACTGGCAAAAGGTTGAACTCTTCACCAGGTTCTTCATCTTTAAACTGTGGCAGTCTTATGGAGGTGAGAATTCAATTATAATAATCTAGATGGTTCTGAAGCTCAGTTAAATGTGATTTACCAGAGAACTCCAATGACTGCTCATGTGAAAGATGGGTATGAAACTTACAAACTCAATTTAAATTAAAATGTCAGTTTGGCATTGAGAATTTCTTAAAGCTAATCTTACCACATTTGAAAATAGCTCATTTAGTTTTAACCTTTACTTTATTTTATTTTTCCCCATACCTAGCACATTTTAATGTTGAAAGTAGTTGTATTGGATTTTACTTGTTCACTTTCATTAGCCCAAAATTACAATGCCTGTTTGCTCTTTTCTTTTTCTTCATTTCCTTTTCAATTTTTTTTTTTTTGGAAGCAGATTCTTCACTTATACAATAAACCCCAACCACAGTTTCACCTCCCTCTTTGGCTCTTTCACTCTTAGGAAAGAATTGTTTTAGAGTATCATGAGAACTCACATTGCTCTGCTCTAAGAGCTTCTATCCATTATTCAAATGTGTTTGGGAATGGGTACACTCAGAAATTAAACACAGGGAGGTATGCCAGCTTTCTGGTGATGGTTACCTTTTTCTCTCTGTGTTGGGAAACATCTTCTCTCCATATAGTCACAAGAGGCTACTTAACATTTCATTGTATCCCATTACAGGAAGTTAAGTTGCTTCATGGGAGTTCATTTAATGAAAGAAGCCAAGTTTTACAGCTAAAAAATAAATGAACTCGATAATCATAAAAGAAAGCAATTCCATTAGATGTTTTGAAAATATAATTGTTTTAAGACTATGACACCCAGGCTGTACTGGAACTACCATGTAGAGCAGGCTGGCCTGAAATTCAAAAAGATCCACATTCCTGTGCCTTCCTAGTGCTATGGTCAGAAGAGCAACTGTCGTGCCCTTGACAAATGTAAAATCTTTATCAGAAGCATTAGTGAAAGATGCTGGGTGCCAAATTTCAAATTTTAGAATAAGCGATTTTATTATATTATTTTCTAAAATTATTATAATATTAATCATGTATTTATAAAACTTAATATCTGTGTACCAATAGTAAAACAATTATCTTAGTATGTTAACAAAAATAAGGAGGTCTGACTACATCAAAAAGTTAATGCGTTGGTTTTAATTGACTTGACACAATATAGAATCAATTGGAAAAAACTGTCTCAGTGAGGAATTGTCTAGATCAAGTTTGCAGGTTGATGTGTCAGTTAGGGATTACCTTTATTAAGTTGTGGTGGAAAGAAGTATTCAATGTAGGTATTATCATTTCCTAGGTAGGCAATTCTAAATTGTTTATTTTTCCATTTTAGTGCTCATCTGACTTTTCTGTGGAAGAAATCATTATTGCCTCACTGACCTTAAAATCAGAAGAACATGAAATATTTCTCTGCTTCACAGGAATGCTCAAATACTCCATTACTTTATGAATAGGTTCCTCTTTGTTGGACCAACAACTAAGTTGTTTGTCTATTATCTTTATCGGTGGGATAAAATATTTATATTTGGGGGTCATTGAATATCTGTTAAAGATTTTTATATAAAATTGAGAACAACCTGTGCTTTTGGTCCATATTCCATCTTGATTCTTTCATTTAAATTCTTTTTTAGATTTGAAACCTTGATAGAAACGTATTATTAAGAATATCACATCTTTAATGACATGTTTGTAGACTCATGTTCAATTTCAATTTGCTTTCAGAAAAATGACCTTCAAACTAAACATAAGAATCTCCTTTAAAGGTTATATAAAACATTCCCACTCATACACATATGACAATCTGTAAGACACTTAAATATACTTACTTAACAAAATTAATATTTCACCTTTGAAGTAAAAATCTTTTTATCATATCTTCAATAGACATCTGCAAATGACTTACTATAGACTTCATATGCACTCAGACAAAACATTTTTCTCTTAAAGTTTTAACCTCCATGTTGTAGGAGGCTGCTTGCTTGTTCCCGGCTGCTCAGCCCCAAAATAACCACACAGAGACTGTATTACTTAAATCACTGCTTGGCCCATTAGCTCTAGCTTTTTATTGGCTAACTCTTACATCTTAATTTAACCAATTTCTATTAATCTGTGTATCACCCTGTGGCTTTTGCAAGGTTCTGGCTCATCTGTTCCTAGCGGCAGCTACATGGTATCTCTTTGATTCTGTCTTCTTTCTCCCAGCATACAGTTTAGTTTTCCATGTCTAGCACTGTTCTGCATTGTGCAGTCCTAAGACAGTTTCTTTATTCATTAACCAATAAAAGCAACACATATAAAGAAGGATTTCCTACACCACCTCCATGTTAAGAAGCTAGCTTAGAAAACACAAAGTCTTTGAATTGACACAGGTAATGGTCTCATTTCATATACTGTTCCTCATTTCATTTTTTTTCCTCCTGTGTCACCAGCTTTCCCCATATATAGATGTGGTATCTGTGTATGCATATTTATCGAGTAGAGTGATAATGTTATATATGTATCAACATCTAATCATAAAATCAAAGTAATTAGTACTACTACCTTCTATTTTGTAGAAAAAAATGTAAAGATTCTCAGGACATAAAAATAATAAATGATGGAAGTGCTAGAAGCTATAAAGTGATTGAGGAAACTGAATGATATTCCTGGTATTAGCATTTAAACACCAATATCATATTTGACATAAAATACTGGGACTTATTGTAGTTTAATTGTTTTAATAAGGTCAATGAAGTTTAATGATCCATCAAAGGATTTAAATCCTGGCAGACCAAACCATGTTCAATGAGAATCAAATCTAAGACTCTTCCCAAATAGGTGAACCAAAAGCCATTTTCCCAAAAACTTTGTGTGTAATAATAGTGCATGATGTCACTGTTGCACCTGATAAAATTCCACTCAGTTTCCTCTAAGGAATAGCATCCTCTCACTGAGCCACCACTTGTCCCCCTCATAATTGTTCTGTCCTTGGAATACTGAGAATCTGTCATTGGAAAATTCTTATCTGACTAAGAACTGCCTCCTCTCCTTGATACCTTATCCATGAGAGAATGCTAAAACTTCTTCTTTTAATATACAAATATATAATGTTTAATGAACTTCTTTATTTAGTATACAAATTTATATCTCAGCACAGTGCTTTGTTTATGTAAGGAGAGTCTTATCCATTTACACTACCTCCTCTACAATTAGAGATTTCATTTGTAATTAGACTAGTAGACAGCACAATGGAAACCTGCTTTTCTGTGAGCTGGAGGTGGCTAGAGTTTCCAATGAACTTCAACTGTAATCATGTGGTAAATGATGCTGAATAGTCATTCCATCAGATTCTAAATATCAGTGTCAGGGTCTTTCCATACCTTAGTGATGGCATATAGGACTGTTTCTTTTGAGTAGGACTCCTAAGAAATAGAGCACAAAAAATTAGCATAGTCTTTGAAGTCCTTCTCTTGACCTTTCTGGCCAATGACAATGTACATTTTGAATAGAGAAGGACATAGAGTAACCTCATTTCTTGGTTCTTGGATAGCTGGCATTCGTACATTTACCACTTAAGGCGATTGCTCCTTCTAGGTATAAGTTATGTTCTCATCCATTTTGCTTGCCCAAGTACTTATTCTTGATGCATAATTTAGTCACTGACAGTACTTGAGAAAATGTTGGGGTAACCTCACAATCCACTCCACTACTCTTTCCTCCACTTCGACCAGGGCTCCTCTGAAATTGATCTGGTATATGGCTTGAGCCCAGAAACTTTTAACCTCTGCAAATGATTCTAAAATATATCAGAGATGACCAGTATGTTGCTTACGATTTTTCTTCTAATGTAGTAAAACCTGCTATAGGAACAATCACACTAGGCACAGTAAAAAAACAACCTGAAGAATCATTTATTTCAACACTGGGGAGGATCTGGATAGTATAATGACAGCGCAATTAAGACAATGATAGGACCTTCATAAACATGGACTACTGTGCAGAGGCGGAATGCCAGTGTGATAGCCTGGGACCCAGTGATAATCTTAATGCTTTTACCTCCTATGTGTTATGTTCTTTTGTATAATTTCCTTGAACCACCTGTGGGTTATTTTCTTGTGTATAATTTCCTGCCTTTCTACTCAGTGTTATTAGTCCAATTGCTGATACCTAAGATATCATTTTCCCACACTTACCTCCTGCTTTGGTTAGTGAAGGCTCTATTAGGGCCATCTTTAATTGACAGACTATCTCTTCAGCTAACTTTTCTTCTTATTTTTTAAAATAACATTGTCCTCTTAATGTTTTGCCGAGAGTTCTAGAATTAGTATATTTTAAATCTGGTATGGAAAACTTTCAGAGAAAGTCAGTTCTTAGACTTGGCTTTACTATAACATTTTTAACAGAGAAAAATTTCTCTAAACTTAAATTTCCATACTTTAGTATAATCTTTATAAAAACAGCTATTTTACAAAACAACTGTAAAGTAAACAAGAACCACAATAAAAAGAGCTAAACAAAATTCTAAAGCCTTTGTTTCACAAGGGATGTTGTTCCTAAAGCAAATGATATCTTAGAATAAAGAAAATTGGAGTACACACACACATATGCAGGCATGCATGCTTGTGACTTTCTAGATTCATTTCTCCTTGACACTCATGTCCCATGCAATGACAGATCCATCTTATGCTTATAATTTTAGAAACTTTAAAACAGGACCACACACATCACGAGATTCATCTTTGGAAGTACAGTTAAGACCTACAGAAGCATAGTCCACAATCATCATTCCACACTTACAGAAGAAAGCATATTTGACACTTGGACCAAGATTGCAACTGAATTGCAGGACTGAGCTTTCCTGTTGCCTCAGAAAAGATGGAGCTGTCAGCACCTCGGGCAGCCCCTGCGTGTTGACCTTGTGGTGTGTGAAGGATTTATAACACCAGGAGTAAGGAAGAAGCCAAGATCGCAATGATGGAGTGCCGGTGTCAAATGAAGTGCAAGAACCGCTGCTGGGAGGACCTAGAGAGACTTTCATCCTCGCTAGGCTGGAGCTGAAGTTTATATGACAAGCGAATGTGAAACCTCCTGTGGGAATTCAGCTGCCTGGGGGCACAACAATAGAGGGAAGAAAAAAATTAATCCCACTATGGAATAGTGAGCCTAATATGTTAGTGTGGTTCTTTGGTCTGGCCACACCCTTTAAGATATAATTTGCTAAAATATCCCTTTCATGTGTTTTTAAACATGTTCTCCTTATAATTCAAAACAGCCCAACTCCCAATGTCTAAGGAAAGGTTTCCTGATGAAATTGATGTCTTTCTTTTCCTTTTCTGGAGTATTTATTCCTACTCTTTTTTTTTTTTTTTTTTTTTTTTTTTTGGTTTTTCAAGACAGGGTTTCTCTGTGGCTTTGGAGCCTGTCCTGGAACTAGGTCTTGTAGACTAGGCTGGTCTCGAACTCACAGAGATCCGCCTGCCTCTGCCTCCCGAGTGCTGGGATTAAAGGCGTGTGCCACCACCGCCCGGTATTTATTCCTACTCTTCTTCTTTAATTAAGATACAGAACTAGATAAACAAGCCTAAAGCCTATACAATCTAATGAGCTTCTATCACGTAGAAATGGCTTTAAAAGTAAGCTGTAGAACTTCCCATTAAAATTTTCACTTCTAGCTATTTTTTGGTTAATTTTGGTGTGTGATTATTTTAAATAGAAAAATAAATAAATACATGATAGATATTGTTGATAAATCTCTACTATGTAAGTTAGAATTGTGAAATGTACAATGGTGGCTTAATATGTATAATATCCATATCTACTAGAATATAAAAATCATTGGACAAGTCATTGTGGGTTTCATTATCCTAATAACTCTGTATGGAGTCCTACGACCCTGCCACTCAATATCCAGTACAGCTAATGGGGAGGATAGGTTTGCTTAAATAAGCAAAATTCAGTTCCCATGAAGCCTTGGTAAAACTAATATTTTTAAAACCAGGTTTGAAGGTTTGTGCCTCTGTGGCGGTCTGAATAAGAATTGTCTTCAGAGCCTTATATACTTGAAAGCTTAGTCTTCAGGGAGTGGTGCTATTTGAGAAGTAGAAATTGAAACCAAGGAGTTGCTGTCTTGCTGGAGTAGGTGTGGCTTTGTTGGAGGAAGGATGTCACTAGGAATGGGCTTTGAGATTTCAAAAGTCCATGCCAGATCCAGTCTCTGTCCCTCCCCTGTCTCTCTGCATGTATTAGATTGTATCTCTCAGCCACAGCTCTGGAGACTGCAAGTCTACCTCCGGGCTCCCCACACTGATTCTAATGCACTAACACTTTGAAACTATAAGCCAGCCCCCAACTAAATGCTTTCTTCTATAAGAACTTGCTGTGGCTATGTGGCTCTTCACAGCACGGGGACAGAACAATGACTAAGACAACTCCAAAGGATTGAAAAGTAGCAAGAAAGAAATACAGAGAAATTAGGAACGCAGAAACCATGACACTTTGGAGGCAAACAGAAATCAAGAGCATGTGCTCCAGATTCCAAAGATTATTTTTCCTCCTAATATAATAGACATGTGCTTTTAAGATCTGTACAGACATATAACATCGTAGAATGTGTTTCTTGAAAACGGGAGAAAGATATTGGAGTGGGAATTTTGAACTACCAGGCAGCACAATAAATACTTTTACCCAGCTACACACTGACCTTGTGATAAACTTTATTCCCCACAATAAAGTCAAAGACAGGAGGCAATCCAGTTTTCCCCTGTATTTACTGTAATGAATTAAATGAGCTCTAATTTAAAAAAACACCATTTCCAGGTTTCAAAGAAAAATAAAACTACAACATTTTTGCTTTTTTGTTGTTTTTCTTTTGTTTTGTGTTGAAACAAGGTCTTGAAATGTACAGGCGGATCTCTGTGAGTTTGAGGCCAGCCTGGTCTACAAGAGCTAGTGCCAGGACAGGCTCCAAAACCACAGAGAAACCCTGTCTTGAAAAACCAAAAAAAAAAAAAAAAATGTAGTCCTTACACTCTATACGCTCTTGCTTCTGAGCTCCAGCATGCTATGATTTCAGACTTGTCCCACCATGCCAAACTCTTTTTTATGATATTTTCAATCAAGTCTGTTTTTCCCATGTATTTAAACATAATATGAAGAGATCCAAGCAATTTTTCTTACACTTTAAATTTATAATATTCTCTATTCTAAAGATCAGAGTTATCTTTTATAATCATTTTTCTTCAAGTTTAGTAAACAGATCTATCTTTTATAATAATTTTTTATCCATAAACCCCATAACTCAATTTTTAAGGACAGGCATATGCAAACCTATTTTGGGTCTGGTAGCTTGCTTTTGTGGCTTTAAGGATACTGGCCAAAACAAGTAGCCTGGATAGATTGCCATGTCCCAGGCAGGGTATTATTGACTCTTAATGGTTAAAGTGCCCAAGAAAATTTCTCAGGCCAAAGCTGTTGTAGTTATTATTCAAATTATGGCATATAATTTTTGTAGTTTATATCTTTATAGAATTTGTTTATGTGTCTAATCTTGGCATTCTTTAGTTCCTTGGTCATATGACACCACAGTGGCCCTGAACAAGCTGACATTGCTAAGAAGCAGTGGTCCTGACACCTCATCCTTTTGTCATCTTTATACACCATGTTTTGTCCATCAATATAAGTCCCTGTGTAGGGGAGTGGTAATGCCAGCTGTATATACTATGCAATGGCCTGAATGTATAGTAGGAAGAGGATGTGGCAGAGGTGATTTGAGTTGCCTGCTCTACATATTTTTGCATTGCTGGACCAGTGACTTAGAAAAATTAACACCTAAGTACAACAAACCTTAAGTAGGAGCACAAACTAATCTAGTCTTATTAACCTAGTTATGGGAAAGAACACTCTTTAACCCTAGCCAGAGTCCCAGAATTGTAGGTTTATATACCTGTGTGGATTCAACCACATGAATTTCAATGTTTGTGGCAGGATGTAAAGAAAACTCACTTTCAAATAACAAAGCCTAGGATAAAACAAAATTCTAATGTGAATCTGGCAGTATCTTGTGCATAACATTTGAAAATCTCTCTCTCTCTCTCTCTCTCTCTCTCTCTCTCTCTCTCTCTCTCTCTCTCTCTCTCTCTCTCTCTCTCTGATTTTGGTTGTCTTAAGAAAGGATTTCTTGGTGTAGCTTTCTTGCCTGTCCTGGAACTAGCTCTTGTAGACCATGCTTGCCTTGAACTCACAGAGATCCACCTGCCTCTGCCTCCCGAATGCTGGGATTAAAGGCGTCCGCCACCTCTGTCAGGCTGCAAAATTTCTTAAAGCTTTTGAATATCACACTTCATTTCTGTTTGAAAATATGAGCAATCAAACTCTGAGGTTTATTTTAAAGTGAAATATTCTTTGATCTCTTGCCTCTTTCTATTAGTTTGAATCATGTGATGTGATAGGTCATTCTCCTATCCTTGGTCTCTCAGTGGGGAAAACACTCTCCAACCTTCTCTTATGCAGGTACCGCTATGTGCCAAGTTCTTGCATAGCTTCTGGGGTTTAGATGAAGGAATGAAGAAAGGATAAACATAAGAACATAGAAAAGCTTGATTAGGCTGGTATGGGTAGACTGAGTTCTCTGATGGAGATGACCTCAGCACCCCAGAATTTCAGTATTTTAATTATAGAACTGAACAGAGAGGCAACGTTATTACATATAGCCAAATACAGTGGCAGGGATATTACATACAAAACAAAGAGGCAGAGTTTATGGGGTATATCTGAACACCAAGATAGGATTCTTAGTGCAGGGCTGGATGTAGAGATTTAATGACTAAAGACAGTTCGCATTTGCAAATGACTTTTAAGCCAGAACATATTGTTTTCAGACTTGCCATTGACAAGATTCACGTCACCATGAACCGAAATAAATAGCAAAGAAATTTCTGTTTATAAAGAAAAGTGTCTCTCTTTCAGGACCTTTTTTTCTGGACATACATCTCCTTTGTAAAAATTGTTCAGTTTTAGTTCATCTAACCTCTGCTCCTACAGTCATAGTAAATTCCTCTTAAGTTGAGATACTGTCCAACTCAAGACAAAATACCTAGTCAATCAACTTTATATCAGGTTAAGTTGATTTTGCAGCTCTAGGTGGGTCATTGACCTGTTAAGAAGCATTCATTACCACCATTAAAATCATGAGAGCTCAGGCAAAAACCAACAAAAGTTCCTTGGATCTCAGCAGTGTTAAATTTCCAGGACTTTGTGAGAGTCCTGGAAGCTCTAGTGTGTTATTGCCTTGTCAGTTCAGCACAGGTGAGAATAATGTATGATGAATTTTGAAAGTCTGGAAGAAAGGGATTTAAATGTTTTTATCAAGATGAAACAATTGCTTGAAGACAAATTTGACATCCACGCGTGATTTAAACATTACACATTGTATGCACTTTCTGTGGTATTCAAGAGAGATGTACAACTCTTTGTATGCTGCAAAATTTAAATTAGTCTTTGCCTGAAAGCTAGATAATTACGATAAATTAAACAATTTCAGGACCAAAACTTTTGTAAACTATTAGCAGAAAATACAACTCAAAATAAAGACAAACTCAGTATATAAGCCATATTAGGTCATGAGCCAAAATAAAATAATATTAATACTATTCTGAGTTAATTTTCATTTTTGATGTCTCCTTAAATTTTGTCCCTGGATATATCTCTCATCTCATCCTACTCTTGGCTCTGTTTTTTTCTTTTTAAGTTAATTGAACTTGTAAGCAGCTGAATCTAACAGAGTAAGAGACTCTGGCCAATTAGAAGCCAATAACAGCTATTCTGACGCTGACAATTTCTACCCAAGTGAACATATGCTCCCTCTTCCTGCTTAAATCCTCTCTCTTTTCTTTACTTCCTTTCCACTTATTTGACATTATTTTCATCGGTATGATATTTGATATCTCTCTTAGGCCTGAGTAGTTTGTCGTGTACTTCAAGTTATCTGTTTATCTATCGAGCAGGTAGTTGGTCTATAACAGTAAGATTCCAAGAACAAAAGGAGGGGCGATATCCTCTGCCCCATTTTTTCACCCTTCTGCTAATGAGTACATGAGAACTTGAAAACAGATTTATTGTTTTCTTAATACACTATGTACTATGCTTCAGGCCTTCTGAGACACAGTTAAGCTATATGTAGAAGAACTTGGGCAAACCATGCCCAGATGATGAATAAAAGACAATGAGGAATTTTTTTTTGAGACAGGGTTTCTATGTGTAACATCCCTGGCTGTCCTGGAACTCTATTTGTAAACCAGGCTGTCCTCAAACTCACTGAGATCTACCTGCCTCTGCCTTCCAAGTGCTGGGAATAAAGGCGTGCACCACAACCGCCTTGCGACAATGAGGATTTTCACTAGTTTACTAAAGTGTTTCTGAACCATGGGATAGCCTTAAAATTTTCTTTTCTTGATAAAATATCAGACAAATATTTTCAAAACTATAGAAACTAATATTCCTTTCTCTGAAAATTTAGTGTAAAAAGTGGTGTCACTGCCCAGTGGTGACGCACAACTTTAATTCCAGCACTCGGGAGGCAGACACAGGTGGATCTCTGTGAGTTTGTCCACAGAGGGAGATACCAGACAGCCAGAGCTGTTACATAGAGAAACCCTGTCTTTAACTCCCCCTTTCAAAAAAAAAAAAAAAAAAAACCAACTAACTAACCAAACAAACAAAATGGTGGCACTATGGATGGAACCCAGGGTCTCTTGCATTCTAAGCAACAGTTCTACCACTAAGCCAGATAACAGTCTTTTATTGTTCAGTTGATTTCTTTATTGGATGATTTTATTTTGAAACAGGTCTTGATAAGTCTTCCAGGGTGAGATCCAATATTCAGTTCTTTGGATTAACCTCCCTAGTAGCTGGGATCACAGGAATGTGGTACCTACCCTGGTTTAGAAAACTTTCCTTTGTAAACTATTTTTCTGCTTCCTTCAGATGAAAATTACGGTATTGTTCCAGATTAAAACCTGGTAATGTTCTTCTCAAGAAACTGGCAGATATCTGTTTTGTGTATAATCATAATATTGTCGCAGCTCTGGACCAGATGGTGTGATTCTCGATTCTCATGGCTTTACTGAAGAGAGGGCCTGAAGTAGTTGATTAAGGTGAAATGAGACATGAAGTTAGTACAATAAAACCTGAGTTCTCTGGAAGAAGAAGCATTGTAATCTTCCTCCCTTTGTCTCTTGAAAATTTACTATGAAAATGTGGTAAGAAATAGTCATCTATACTCAAGGAGAGAATGCTCTTTAGAAATTGACTCTTCTCGTAATTTGATTTTCAACTGTTTGGTTTACGAATTTTTGTTGTGTAAGCCAGAGTCTGGTATTTTGTTATGGCCACCAGTTAAGGTGGAAATTAGTCTCCTTATCTCTTCATTTTTTTCTGAGTGGTGTGTGTGTGTGTATGCTGGGGGGAGGTCATAAATTCTATATAGATAAGTAACAACTAGAAACAAAGGCGACTAATTGTCTTGCAGTTACCCCCTTTCAGGAATCTCCCACTTTTTTAGTGTTTAAACTTTTGCCTCTCTTGTTTCAGTAGCACTGAATGAGGTCTTGCTCCACAGTTCAGCTCAGCTCAGCCCAGTTCTTTTTTCCTTTCACAATTTCATTTTACCAAAAGGTTGTTAATTCTCTACAATCTTTTTTCCCCTTCTCTCTTCTCCTCCACTCTCTTCCTCATCCCTCTTCTTTCATATTCTCTTCTCTTCTGTCTGCTCTATTTTTGCTGTTTTTAAGACAAATGTTCACCAAGTAGCCAGGGATAACCTCAATATATTTATTCATGGGTCTCTGTCTCCAGAGTGACAGGATTAGATGTATGAGGTACCACCACATCTGGTACTATGTAATTTTTCTGTTTTTCTTTACTAACTCAAAAGTATGACTCCCTTAGTTCATTTGTTTACGTATTCATTTTAAGTATTTACAAAAATGAAAACATTCTGCTTAGGTTGCCTTGGTTGATCTCTAATTCTTGGGTTCAAATAATTTTCCTTCCTCTGTCTCTCGAGTCTTAGAACTCAAAGGAATGTCCACTTTAACAAACCTATCATAAACACATACAAAATCTATAATTCGGGTTCTTAGAGAAGCTAAATAAGAAGGAGAACCCAAAGAAAATCATATAGGCATCCTCCTGAATATTAACCTTCATCAGGCGATGAAAGGAGACAGAGACAGAGACCCACAATGGAGCACCGGACTGAAATCTCAAAGTTCAATCAGAAGCAGAAGGAGAGAGAGCACAAGCAAGGAACTCAGGACCGCGAGGGGTGCACCCACACACTGAGACAATGGGGATGTTCTATCGGGAACTCACCAAGGCCAGCTGGCCTGGGTCTGAAAAAGCCCGGGTTAAAACCGGTCTCACTGAACATAGTGGACAATGAGGACTACTGAGACCTCAAGAACAATGGCAATGGGTTTTTGATCCTACTGTACCTATTGGTTTCGTGGGAGCCTAGGCAGTTTCGTGGATGCTAACCTTACTAGACCTGGATGGAGGTGGGTGGTCCTTGGACTTCCCACAGGGCAGAGAACCCTGATTGCTCTTTGGGCTGACGAGGGAGGGGGACTTGATTGGGGGAGGGGAGGGAAAGGGGAGGCAGCGGTGGGGAAGAGACAGAAATCTTAAATAAATAAATAAATAAATAAATAAATAAATAAATAAATATAAAAAAAATCTCTTAATAAATGCTGTCTTGATGCAGGGGTTTGCCTCAAGTTTTCTGTAATTCTTAGTCAAGATCAGTATCTCCAGAAGTACCCACTGACTATTTTTGGCTCTCTGATTGCAGTACTCCCATTTATACATAGTTTTGGAAAAATTCGATGATCTAGCGAATCTGCTATGAGATAAATAAGGTAAATGTTTTCACCTAAAGATTCATAAAATGGTGTGCTTTTCCTGTTTTTTTTTAAGATCTGCCTATTATTCACCCCCAAATAACTGCTCAGCAAGGTGACCAAAAGTCCAATTGAACAATCTATTCTTAGAAATAAAAGAATAAGGCAAATTCTTTTTAACCCATTCCCTTTGTTTCTGGATATTCTCTTAGACAAGCTATCCAACGAGTTCAACGAGTTCAATACCTATTTTCAAATATATTTTCTACAGAGCTGACAAAGCTGAAAAAACAAAGACAATAAAAATATAAGAGCAAAAGAGACATATTGGGAAAGTAGAACAAGAAGAAAAAGTGAAGACAGAGCCTTTGCCTGCACCCATAGCCACATAGGGAGATTATCCTCACCGTATATATTCACAGTGATTAAGTCACTCTACACGCCCATTGCTTATTGTTATGTATAGAAAATGGCTGTGTTTAAATACATTTTCCAAGTTCCCTTATTCTCATTTAATGCAAAAATACAGTACATTTGAGAATAAAGACAGATGTTTCAATTCCAAAGCCACTCTGCATGTTCACGCTGCACAAAAGAAAAATGAAAGACAAGTCTAATAATGACACCAATCACCCAACAATAATGCAAATAAGGGATGTGTTGGAGTTATTGCTTCGTTGAATAGGCTCTAACATTTTCATTAACTTCCAAATGCAAAATAATGACATTTCAGGGAAATCACCATATTTAGGGACAAAATTTTTTTAAGATGGAAGTTACTCTCTCAGCCCAGATCTACCGCTTTCCCAGTAAAAAGAAAAAAATTTCCCACTATCTGGAAGCCCTGAGTGGACCCAAGTTTCTCCTACCTTCAGTGTCACATAGCCAAAGACAGCATCATGGACACTATGGAATTTAAAATTCTGTTGCTGGTGCAGGGACTTTCTTCTCTATATAAAATGAAAGATGTATAGAATATGTGTATTCATTTGTTGACTTTGTCCTTTTCAGTTCTATTTGTTTTGTTCTATTCTCTGAGTAAAAACTTTACTAAATTAGATGCATGAGTTAAAAAATGAATATTGCCATATA
>NW_026067946.1:4034395-4040727 GCF_014885135.2 Alexandromys fortis
ATGTTATTTTATTGAGTAATACCATGTTTGCTTATTTATATCTACTCTGTTCAGTTATAGCACACACAACATTGACAATAAAGTTTCTCTTTTTTAAGTTTTATTCCATAAGAGATCGAGGAAGCAATGAATAATGCTTGAAGAATCACAGGTCTGAAGGGGTTTTCTTTCCTTTGTTGTCCTCAAAGCACCTAGTCCCCTGTCCAGTTTGTCAGTGGGTCCTTTGGATGTGGGAAGGGGGAGCATCACATTCATAGTCTGAATATTCTTTATAGCTTTCCACTTCCATGAATTAATGGTAACCTTTCCTTTCTTTGGGGCTTTTTGTCACCAACAATAAGTTTCTATTACTCGGGAACCCGCTGGGGTAGGCCTTTATGAGTCGAGCACAGCATAAAATGCAGAGTAGATGCAAGTATCCATTTTTCTCCCTGATAATCAGCAATTACAGGAACAGAGAGACCCAGTTCCATGTATAGAAGGGGCTCACTTTGCGCTGTGCCTTTTTTGTGTGTTTTTTCATCTCTAACTGATGATAAGAGTTCAACCAATCTGCTATACAACATCACTAGTTATCAAATTTTATCTTTACTAGATGTACTTAGATAGGAGAGCTGGCTGCTGAACATGCAGATATCTGGCCCAGATGGGAAAGTCTGACCTAATATGCAGGTGTCAGTGTTGATGATCAAAAAAGCTACATGCATTACTAAATGTTCCTCAAGAGGTCTAGATGACTTTATGGGTAATAGAAAATAATGTTTTATTATAGTTTGAAACAAGCAAGTGCCAGGAGCTAAAAACTCTGAGGTTACAAAGAAAGAAAAACACACATATACACAAGACAGATGCATTTTGTGTCAATTTTGCGTGTATCTTAGTCTTTACTAAAATTTCATGGTTTATGAACTGGTTAATGAGCAACTGATTCTGCTGCAGAGGACAGGATGGCTAGGTGGAGAGTCAGTCTTGTGTGTGTGGTAACAACTGGATGGTGCTATATAATATGTGAATATTATACCAACAAAAAGGAGCTGCAGGTCACAACTGGCTTCCAGTCTATGATGGGATGGAAAGTAAAAAGAAATGAATGGCACCTTGGGCTACACAGATGTGTGAAGTCCAAGGAACCCAGAGATACTAGATCTGTATTTGCACACATTGCTGGGCTTGTGGATTTTTAAGGAAATGTCTTCCTGTCAAGGCTGCCTTTGATATACCTGTGGTATGACTTTGCTATATTTTGTACTGTATTTTATTGGATGGAAACATAAGAAACTCATATAGGGTAATGAATTTTTTTTCACATTCTGCTCCTATTCAATCATTTTGACTGTAAACCTACCTGCATGGTCATAGAGAAGATAGTGTTCACTTGCATGTCATTACTATACAGTGTAAGATGTTTTAAATGCAGAAAACCTACCTGTCGTTTCAGAACCTTGTGATTCTGTTGTGTTTGTGGGTGTGTGATTATGTTATGTACACATGTGTTTGTAGATGATCTTGCCAGCGTGCTGTATACAGAGACCGGAGCATTACATCAGTTATTCTCCATAACTCTCTACCTTACTGCCTTTAGTCAGGGTCCTCACTGAGCTCAGCTTTTTATCTGGATGTTAAATATTCTAAATGGGAAACTTGGGTCCCCTTACTGAGAGAACAAGTGCTCTTACCACTGAGCAATCTCTTTAACCCTTCTTAGTTTCTTTGAAACAAACAAACAAGCAAGCAAACACTATTCTTCTCACACTAGAGACTTCTTTTAGTGGAAGAAATAAATTTACAACCTAAAACCCTACTGAGCAGAATGTAGAAGTTTTGTTACATGGCGCAGGGATAATGTACAGACACCATTGTCTGTCTTCTTCTTCCATATCACTTATCTTGTGTGTGTTTGTGTGTGTGTGTGTGTGTCTTTTTTTTTTTTTTTGCCTATGCTGGTAGGGAATCTCTTTTGAAAAGGAGAACAAAGGGAAAATTTGCTCTCTTACAATAATGACAGCCAAGAAATAAAGGGAACAACCCAGAAAGATAAACTAACAAAACCAAATTGGACTTATTCAAAATGTATCCTTAGGGCCATGGTCCAGAAGCCAACAGTGAACAAAATCCTATAAGCTTTGAATTCACAGTACGACTTGTAATCAGTGGGGATCAGTTTTAAACTCAAGTATGAAATATTCTATGGTTACTTCTTTTTTGAAATTTAGTGAAAATTTTCTTTTGTAAACGTTAAAATGAACAGTCCACATATCAAAGGGAAAATAGGTAACTAAATCCTTTGTATTTCTTTTAGAAAATCTGAGGGCCTTTTTTCTAGCTGGCAGAATAAAGTATATCATCAAGGGACCTGTAGTCATCATCAAAATGTGTACATTTAGAATTTTTAAAATGTAAGGGTTTTCTGATTATTCAAGTTCCTAATTCAACATGAAGAATCTAACTGGTCATCTTACATTCATTTTGTGAATATCAATCAGTTCATATCAATTTCTTATCCAAATTTGATGGTGCTGCACCTGATAAAATTTATGAAATACACAACATTTCAGAAGGAAACCTTCCAAAGCAGTGGCGCCAGTGACAGAGATGAGCTGTATTCCTCTAAACGATGTCATAAAGCACATAAACCAAATAAAATCTACTGCATTGGTTTCATCAGAGCCTTGAAAGTGCATCCTTTTGGAGAAGACAGTTTAGACTCAGAACAAAATGATTCTTGAATTGAAGTTTCAATTTAAAGAATATTCAACTGTCAAATAAAACATTCCGGAAAAGTAAAATGTTAAAACATGGTTAATTATCCGCTGAAATCATACAGATGAAAGAGAGCATAACTTATCAGCCTGGCAGAGATTCAGTCTCTTTAGCAATCTACTATATAAAAATTTCAAGTGATAGCATTTAATCCTATTTGTAAGTTCCATTTAACTGCACATTGCCAATGTCTTTTAAGAATTTTTTTTTAAAGGAAAACTAGGCGCTTCCACAACAAAGTAGCAAGTAATAATGGAAAAATGAAGGTATCTGAAAGACAGAGTAGGCACTGTGGCTACTGATGGAAATTTCATCCTAATTATCAAGTTAGGTGTTGCATTGACAAGAACATTGTTATTTCCTTAATTCCAATTGAATTAATAGTTTGGAATTATGTGCACCAGGTCTTGACAATTCCATTTATAATTATGCCAATGTGATCTTAACCAATCAGTATGATTTTATAAAATTATCCAGAAGACAAAAGGCCTAAGGACACATAGTTTATAGCAAACTTGCAACTTACTTGTTGGCTTTGGTTATTCAATTATTTTATCCTCATTTCTCATTAATAAGGAAAGTCGTCAATTAAATGGCCTCAGCTCTATGTCCTAAGTTTATTAATTGAGGTTTACTATGTAAAAGATATACCCCAAATTTCAAACTCAGGAAAACTAATAAGCTTTATGTAACCAATATCTCTGAAGCTAGGGTACAGATTTTTCCACCTTGTCCTTGGATAGCTATGAGAAGAACTTTTCTCCACACTAAAAGTAATAAGAAGTGTTTCTTTTTCTAAGAAAACTGAACTTGAGTGAAGTGGAAGTGGGAAATATGTGGCTGCCACTTAGGAGATGGGTCTCTTATTGACAAAGGGATTAGAGAGAATTCTTATTGATGTCTGAAATGCAGTATCTGTGCCCTGCCTATTCTGACAACTCTGTCAGTCAGAGCTATGTTTCCATAACTACAGTGGATTAGTTCTCTCAGAGATATCTGACTAGCCCCAGTGAGAAACCCAGTGAAACAGATAGTTGGGTATGTGTCATTGTGGGGAAAAAAATTCCCTGCCTATAATCCTCTGAAACAGTCTATAAGTCTGTGAGTTACCGAATGTCCAAGACCTTCCAATCTGTTGTGTTAGTGCTCCATGAATTTTTCTAATGATTAAAAACAGGCACTTGGAGACTAATACAAAAATAAACCCAAAAGAAAAAGTATTAAATGGTTTAATAGCTTATGAAAAATAAAGAACATTATGATATCAGTAAATCTTAGTGATATGCAAAGCAATAAAGCAGACTGAGAATGGAGTTCAGTTGGCAGAGGTCTTGACTGGCATAACAAAGCCCCGGATTCATGTAAGGGGACATCAATATGCAACCCTGGAGCAGCACCCATCTGTAACCCTAGAACTTAAGAGCTAAGATAAGATGGTCAGATATACAAGGTGTACATTGTGCAAACACCAACCAAAATGAAATAGTTAAAGGACTGTATAGAAAAATAAAGACAATGGAGATCTGAAGTATAAAATCAGATACCTTTCTGTAAGAAAAAAAAGAGTCAAATTAACTAACAGCAAGAATTAAATTAACAACAAGAATTAAAGTATATTAAAGTATATACTAAACCATACAACCTGAAAAGACAGGATTAGACAGGATTAAAGTTACAAATGAGTTAAACTAATGGACCAAAACATTAAGACTATATTCTATAGCCCTTCCTCTCTAACAGAGTATGACATGAGGCTAATAGTCAGTAACAGCTGATAAATTTCATCCAAGGTGTGTGGATGTACTTTACAGCAACATCTTTTATCTCTCCCTTCAAGTTTCCAATGGAAATAGTGAAACAGGTCCTACAATGCTTAGCTCATTACCTAGAATAAAGAAGAAGAAGAAGAAGAAGAAGAAGAAGAAGAAGAAGAAGAAGAAGAAGAAGAAGAAGAAGAAGGCAAGACCTTAGCTAAGCAGTCCCTGATTGGTCCAGCACTGATGATATTTTCGCAGTGTTTCAGGAATGCTCAGTTTTATGCGATGGTTAGGAAAATGGCTGATGCTAATTAGCATACAAAGTGAAAAAGTACAATAGTCCAAGTGGGTCTAAGCCAAGTCTGAGTGGGGCCAAGAGAGATGGCTCAACATGGAAAGGTGCACTGTCAAACTTCACAACCTGAGTTCCAATCTTGGACCCATCTTGTAGAAAGAGAGAACCAGCTACGCCGCCCCTACCTCAGCCTTATGATTGAATGAGTCCTGCTCTCCACCTCTGGTGAGTATAGCACGTTGTGTTGGAGCTACTGTGTGGTTAAAGCATGTCACTCCCTCCTGTTCTGGGAAGCAAAGTGAACTTGAGAAGAGCAAAGATTGTACATTCCTGCTAGGATGTGTTGCCATGCCCTACGGTCTCCCACTTCCATAAAGCCAGGACTCCCACAGGTCCTAGCATTTCCTAATATCACCATCCTGGAGACCAAGACTTGCACATGGACATTTGCGATACAACCTTCCAGTGGGTCACATCCTGGGATCAAATGAGATGATTAGCAGAAGTCAAAATAGGAACATTAGTAGGAACTGGTAAGAAGTAAGAACATAATCCTGATGCTGTCACACTAAGTCAGTAACGCACTATTTCTTAAATACCATCTTCTCTGGATAGAGTTTTCAGACTGAGTTTTCAGACTCTACACAGAAGGTGCCATTATCCTTCGCCTTAGAACTTTATGGTGCTGTAAGGAATTACCATGGTCATTTAATGAGAGCATTCAATCTCAGGGGCAGGGGCAGGGGTGGAATGGGGAGACATAAAACACAGTTCAAATTATGGCAAATAGGTTATAACTACCGTCAAGTCCAGATGGAATGGTCTCAGAACTCATCTGCTGAAGCAGGGAATGCTGGCCTGATTTGCTGAGTCGGTTAAGGATTCCTTAATGCAACTTGGGAGCTTCTGGGCTCCTGTTTTTACAGGACGAGGTCTTGTAGCCTTGTTTAGGAGCTCAGCTGAGACTGAAAACAAACACAAGCATGGGCATTTGCTTTTTGGGCACGCAATGTAGTGTATTGATTGGGTAACTGTATATTCTAATTTCAAAACAACTCAAAGACAAACATGTGAGAAACTGCACATGTTTTCTACATTTCACTCCTTTGAGCTTCTAAAGCTGGTGTTCCACATGTTTTACTAATGATTCTCACCATTGGTCAACCAGAATCCCTGGAGACTACAGAGGTAGTAAACTGAGGCAAATTCTTACTACAGCACAAAGTACAAAGGCTGTAGTTAACAACGAACAAATCTTGCCTATCACCGATTTATTTTGAGATGCTGTTAACAATGCAGTGGTCATTTTCATTTGGCAGATCCAATAAATACCCATAAGTCTTCTATTTCCTTTTGACTTGTGACAATTATAATTGCAGCACCTTTTGAACTGACTTCTTAAGCCGGGCGATGGTGGTGCACGCCTTTAATCCCAGCACTCGGGAGGCAGAGGCAGGTGGATCTCTGTGAGTTTGAGACCAGCCTGGTCTACAAGAGCTAGTGCCAGGACAGGCTCCAAA
>NW_026067946.1:4040959-4052312 GCF_014885135.2 Alexandromys fortis
AAAAAAAAAAAAAAAAAATTGACTTCTTTATAGATCTCTGTATATTGCTGACCTCCACGGTATGGAAGAAAGACCACGAGCTGAAAGGTCCGAAAAGAGCCAGAAACCAGATGAGAAAGCCGTTCAGTATGTTTGTCTACTGTCCACTGTGGATTTTCAAATGTGAGACTAAGTTTTACAGGCTGGATGTCAAACTGTCTATTGTAATGAATCATCCTTCTTCCAGAGAAAAATGTAAAGAACTTCTCAAGTATTTTCTAAAGAGCATATGTGTTGCAATAAATCTGCTGGCCTGCCCTGTCACCATGTACCCAGTCCCTCTAAGAGACAAGCCCACCCACTCCCAGTTTCTCCTTTCCCACCAAGGCAAGTAGATCTTCTGCCTCCTCTCCCTCCTCCCCCATTTCCTTCCTTCTCTTCTGCCCCTTTCTTTTTCTTCCCCACCCCATCTATATCCTTACTTTTACTCTTATATCCTTCATATCCTTCCCAATACCCACTAAATAAACTTTGTACCCAAGTTTTCCTCTGTCTCCTACTGCCAAGGCCCCTCATGAGACTGGCTTCAACTCATCCGTGTCTTGAATCATAATAATATGTCTTTTAAAAAATTAATCAACTAAATGGTAATATACTTTTATTATTTTATGTTTTAGCAGAGCTGAAGTTTATTAAGAAAAGGTTTAATATTAATTTAAAGGTGCAGATTCAGAGTGGGGGGGATAATATGCATCAGTAAGAATAGGTTGGGGCTAATGACGGTATTTTTATGCTTATTGTCATTATCAATCTAATAGCAAGATGAATTTAGTCAGCAATAAAGTCCGAATCCTGTATAAAACCATATTTCTTGAAGATTCTTGTATGATTCATATGGCTGTTTTGATTTTTTTTTTTTTTTTGAGAACATACAAAATCTGGCCATGGACTCTCTTAATCCCTCTGCCTCGGTCAATTAAATGTTAGAATTTTAGTTAGGTGTCATGCCTTCCTTAGTGCCTAATAAAGATTTTGATTATATTTTATACCCCCAAATTAGTTTTGTAAAATATCCTTTGTTTTAAAACCTTTTGTATATTTCAAAATATAATGTCAAAGTCAGTACACAAAGAGTAACAAGTTACTTGATTTTGACATTCCTAATGGAAAAAAAATATAATATTAAAGTAGAAATTTGAGCAAAAGAACTAAACTAGAAGCAGTGAATTTCAGTGGAGCATTGACTAAGCTGTTATTAGGCAATAAAATAAAAAGCCATTCTTTCTTCACAATTGTTGTTCCTTTTCCAATATCATGATGAACATAAAGAAAGGTTCCCAAGATTAATGAACAGGCAAAGGTCAGACTTACCAATGAACGATAATTATCATTGTTTTATGTCGTAAATTTATGTAAGTCATAATTTTGTTCACAAAGATCATAAGTATGCATTTTAAGGTATCATCGATGCTCTTTATATACTAAAGTAAAATTTTCATAGTCAATATAGAAATGAATATTTAATGTTCTGTATTAATACTTAGGAGTTTCTTATGATGAAAAACAATGTATATAGAAAAACTCAGAAGCTATTTATTTCAAAATAAAAGCTCCCATTAGGTAATAAAAACATGCTTATAAAATCTGTTTTTTATAAAGCAATACTTAAGACATAGAATTGAGAACTTTTGTGCATCTTATCCAATCTGTAGCTTATAACACAAGTGGCAGAGTAAAAACACAATGACTTCAAGTGAAAAGGAAATTCGCAAGTGCTCAATGAAAATAAAGCTGTGGTTCTTAAAACTATTATTTTTGTGCTAATGAAAACTCTCTAAATTTATTCCGTCACATTCTGCCGTTTCTCTCATTATTATCTGCTTCTGATTTCCACTGAAACCGTGTATTTCACACTGCATCCATTGTCTCATGCATGCTTTGCTCACTTGATGACTCTCTCATTGATTTTCCATCTGCTCAAACACTATGTCACATAACTTCAAGAAACAATAAAGAGAAGTTTTCATTTTTAAAATTTTCATTGACAATATTTGCATGTATTCATGGTGTATACAGAGTATTTCAACATATGGATACATCATTGAATCCTCAGAGCTGGATAATTTCTCTCTATCACCCTACATTTTTATCAGTTCTTTAATCTGGGAGGTTTTGTCTTCAGTACACACTACTATTAAATGTACTCTCTATAATAGAACAGTACAGTTTAACCTTTCTATATAGCTATGGTTTTACAGTTCTTGACCAGTATTTTTCCTTTCCTGGATCCCCTATATGCATTGTTTGTAATTTTCAATATTACCTGTAGTGTTTGTCCTTGTGGCACAGTTCTGTATTGTATGTTTAAAACTGCCAATTAGGTAGCTACTGATAAATATATTCTAGATAGTAACAAAACAGATATGAGGATTGCTCTACGTGAAAAGATTTTAGGCCAGAAAGTACATAATAGCACAGATATCCAGCTGCTTGATCTAGGTAAATAGCAGCAGAGGTCATTTCTTCTAACTCTTGTTTTCTTTTGCTATAGCTGTAACAAATTAACAACAGCAACATGAAGCAAACTTTCATTTATCAGTACAATGAGTCTTCTTTATTTTTTTGTTAATATTTGTATGAAAGCAAATTGTTATTGATATAGTTTAAGTAAATTTTTGTCTATATGTCTCTCACATATACATACATACATAATTGAACAATTTCATATAAATGATTCTTGGAATGGGTATTTAACTATACATAGGAATATAAATATTTTAAAAACTGACTATTATTTCCCCTACTTATTTAACTGGTAAAAAATATAGATTGTGTTCCAGAGCTTACATTGCTTTTTATCAAGATCACACTATGCGTTTATTTTTGATGATGCTCCCATAAATGAGATTTTAAAGTGAGAAAATATGAATTTTATGTAAATGGGTTTATTAAATTTCACTAATGTCATAATTTTCCTTTGTGACATTTCTTGCAGATCATCAGCTTTTTCTGGGACTAGAGTTCACCTTCTGGAGATGGTGGCTTGACAGTGATGATGATAAACAGAGATAATGGTCCTGGAAATATCAGCCAAGTGCAGAGATATGAGCAGCACATTCGAGAGACGAAAGTGCCTTAAAATTATTCACTAGTTCTTGGTGTATTTCTTACAAAAGCGAAAAAAACTCTTTCTTTTTCATAAAACACTTCTAAGCGTGTATTTCCAAAGCCAATGTCTCTAATCTAATCAGTTCTGTTTTTTATAGATGTCTTAGAAGTCTCTCTAAATTACACACATCTATTTTCATTCATCTGGAGACAGTATTCAATAGCTATTCATATACATCATGATAGAAATTTTCCATTTTTATTTTCACTAGGATTAGAAAGTGAAGAGCTTTGTTTTGCAGTCATGATAATGTGGTCTGATTTCTGAAGTGTGGAGGTTGGAACCTAGGGTTTGGTACATGCTAGAAAATGTCTTATATCTTCCAACATTCCTACCAAGTAGCATTTGGTTAGGATTTCCTATTATTTTAACTATTCAAAATGCATGTTGTTTGTTTAAATTTCCTTAGATAATTCATTAGTTTATGCTGTTTGCAATATTTCTAAGAAAGTAGATGATAGGCATATCTATCCCAGGGGCAAGCATGGTTCCATTCATTTTCTCCACTCATAACTGTCAGATAAGGATGAGAAAATGAAATATTCTTATCCTGTCTTTGTTTTATGCTTTAGAACCATATATACAGAATCATCTGAAGGCACCAGAACTTTTTATACCTTTGAACCTGATGTTGAAGTTTCCTTTATTATTTTGCCTTAAAAGATAATTCAGCTGGCATGATGGAAATACATAATGCTGCAATGTCTAACATCTAACCCCTTAATATCAGCTAGAAAGAAAAAAAACAAACTCCTGTCAAGAAATACCACTGGGCTCCATCTCTGCTCCCTTGAAATCTACTCCAATTGCTTCTTATTAATTTCCTATTCTCAATTGGTATTCCAGATGGAACACACATATCTGAAGATTCAAAGATAACATCCTATGATAAGAGAAAACATGATGTTTCTGGATTTGGGATAGCTCAATAAGAATTTTCTGTTTTGCAGCTCCATTCATTTACATTCAAATTTCATAATTTGATGTTTCTTTAGAGCTCTTCAGCATTTCATTGAGTAAATATGCCATTTATTCATTTTCCTTCCATAGTTGGACATTTAGGATGTTTCCATTCTGTGTCTATTTTGAATGGAGCAACAATGAATATGAATGATAAGATATCTCTATAGTAAGATACAGAATCCTGTAGGTGTATGCCCATGAGTGGTGTAACTACATGGGTGCTATGGAATAATCCTTCTGTATATTGTGAATATGTATTATTCTCACTGGTTAATAAAGAAGGCAGTACAATTAAACTAAGGATACAGGAACAAAGAAGGGCAGAGTCAGAGAGTAGCTGGCAGACACAGAGAGCAAGATGACAAGCAGTACTGAGGAAAGGTACCAAGCCACATGGCAAAACACAGATAAAAATTATGTGTTAAGTATAAGAGTCAGCTAGTAATAAGTGGGAGCTCTTGATTGACTATTTGTAACTAATTGTAAGTCTCCAAGTCAGTCATTTGGGAAGCAGCTGCTGGTTATTTGGGAGCAGGCTGTCAGGGCAGGAAAACTATGCCTACATCTGGGTTATGTGATCAATCTATTTATAGTTCCTTTTATTAAAATATTTTTCTGTATAATATCTTCTGAGAATGGATTCTCTTCCCTTATTGCTTCCCAGAGCCTCCCACTTACCTAGATATCCAACTTCATGCCTTATTTATTGATGAATCTTTGCCATCTTAAAATCAGCATATATATTATTTGATAAACACTGATGTTTGTAATACTGTTGGTTACCTTGGCCAATTGGAGTCCACGATTTAATGCTTTGTGAAACTTTGTTAAAGATTTCTGCTGTCATCATAGAACTTAAATCCAGCAATTGATAGAAGCAGATGCAGTAATCCACAGCACTGGTCTGAGCTCCTGGAGCTTAGTTGACAAGATGGAGAAAGGATCATAAGAGTAAGGAGGTCAAGATTATGGTTGGGAAAACCACAGAGACAACTGATCCGAGATAGTGGGAGCTTATGGTCTCTGAACTGACAGCTGGGCATCCTGCATGGGACTGAACTATGTGCTCTGAATGTGGGCGACAGTTATGTGGCTTGGCCTTTGGGAGAGGCTGGAAGTGGGATCAGGATTTATCCTGGGTGCATGAACTGGGTTTTTGGAGATTCACTCTGGTGGGATACCTTGCTGAGCCTTGATACAGGGACAAGGGGCTAGGTCCTTGCCTCAACAAAACTTCGTTGACTCCCTAAGAGAGGCGTTACCTCCTCTGAGGGGTAATGAGGTGGCATAGGGGATGTTGGGGGGGGGGCAGGAGAAGTGGAGGAAGAGGGAACCATGGGTAGTGTGTAAAAATTTTTTAAAAAATTAATGAGAAAATAATTCTGCAAAGTATCCTTCATTCCTTCCTAATATGATGCTTTCTCTGCTGTTCAATAAAACATAGAGAAATACCCTTTGCTAGTGAAAGACACACACTCAGAGACATATGTTAGGAACAAGACAGCCTTCAAGCAGACAAAGGTTCAAACTCATAGAGCAGACCAACATGAGAGATTGGAAGAAGAAAGTCACAGGGAGAGAGAAGTAGAGAATTCCAGTCTGGGCTTGTTCTTGGCTAAATGACACCAAAGGAAAATGCTTTGACTTATTTCCTTAATATGACACCAACACAGTACTGGTGGTGACTCAGAGATTATTTTTAATGTGTAAGAAAAAAACCCTTATCTTTCTTTCTTATTAATGTGTTTAATCCACACACTGAGGTCCTTGGCAAGAATATGTAAGGAAGTTGTTATATCACAAAATTCATTAAATGGTAGCATCAGCTGTTTGAGAATTTATTGTAAAAATAAATTCTTAAAAAGCTCTTAATTGACTTTTTGAGGTAAACAAAAATATATAGCCTTTGGTAAAAAATACATATATCAGTATAATTTTTTTAGCATACATGAAAAAGTTCATAGAAATTTTACTTTCATTATAACATCTCACTCATATCAAATCACTGGTAGTTTATCTAAATCTGTCTTCAATGTTTTTAAGGAATCATTAGGAGGCTCAGCTCTTAGTTAATTGGATAATGGTGTGCTGGAAAATCTTAAATCCTGTTTCTTATATGCTCCTTCACACACACAAATACAGCTATCATTATTTTAAAGAGTTAGTCTGAAAATTAAATGAGATTGTATCCATAATCAGTCTGACATTGAATCTTAATACCTATTGCGTTACAATAGCGCTCCAGCGATTGCTACTACCCTAAAGAGTAGAGCTTTCATTGGTCTTTCTAGAATTACCTATTCATTCATTTCCCCTTAGCCCCTGATGAGAAACTGTCTGCTCTGCAGCTAATACTCTGTAAGTTATTATGCTACAAGTGAATAAAGAATTTTGTGATTGGCCTTCCTTTGTGGTGATGAGTTTAAATCAGTTCTCATGCCTATAATTCATCTAGCTTTGCATCTATTTCCCAGCCAAGCTCACAACTTAGGTGAATATTACAGTTATATTCTGCTAACTGCACTTTATTTCGGGTTATTTATCATTCAGAAGCCTTGAAGATTTAAATCTGGTGCACATCTAGGAATGGGACTATTGCTAGAATGACAGCTACATTGCATCTATCTCTTATGTTAGATGTGGTGGGAGCACAAAATACAGGTATCAGGCAATTCTTCATTTTAAGAAATTGCTCGTGTCGACCGTGGCTAGTGGCACACCCCTTTTCTCCTAGCACTTGGGTGATTGAAGCAAGAGGATTATGAGTTTCTTGCAAGTCTAAGTTACACAATAAGGTCTTGTCTCAAAGGCAAATCTATTACCAATGTTATTAACATAGAACACATTGTCAAGGAGAAGTCCAGGCTCAGAATAAAGACTGTCAAATTGTAACTACTCATAGCCTGGTTGGATAAGTAAAGTTTCATTCATGTATTCACCTGTGTAGATCAAGAGCTGAGTTTTCACTCTAAGGTCAAAATTGAGCATTTGTTACAGTGAACATGGAGCCTGGAAAGCCTAGCATACTTATTGCCTGGATATATAGAGGAAGCATGTAGTGATAGCTCCTCTACCATTCAAATGAGAAAAGATTCCTGTAGCTGGAGGATTCTCTCCCACCACCAGTTTGCATATAACCACTCGGAGGCTTACTATTAATTGCAAACTGTTTGGCCTATTAGTTCAGGCTTATTATTAACTAGCTCTGGCAACTTAAATTAACCCATTTCTATTATTCTATATTTTAGCATGAGACTAGATTTGTTACTTCACATCTTGATTCTTCAGTAACTGCTGGCATTTCCCAGACTCCTTCTTTCTCCATCTGTCTTTGCTTGGATTTCCCACCTAAATATATTCTGCCCTGACGTAGGCTAAAGCAGTTTCTTTATTAACAAGTGGTAATGAAACATATTCACAGCATACAGAGGAACATCCCACATCAGGTTTCTCTATTCTTCCTGGTCAGAACAGACTACTTAGGAGAAGGAAAGCTGACCTGAGCAGCTCCCACTTTCTCAAATAAGATAATTTGCTTTTGTCCTTCTGCAGAGAAAAAAAAAAAAAGCTATAGAGCATATGGATTCACTGGAGATGCACTGCCCCTGTCACCTGCTTTAACAGGAGATGTTCCCGGCTTCCATTGCCAAATATAGGTATCCTTGTTCTGAAATGTAGAGATCTTTTCTGTTAGCCACGCAACTTTCTGAAGTTATCACCATTTGATATCTAAATTCTTTAACGGTGGCAGATTAACAAGTGCCATACCAAAATTAACGTTTTCCTTCTACACACACACACAGAGTATACTTTCCTCTTTATCTGTTGAAGATAAGACATGAGTATATGTTAAGAAATTCTTGATGCGGAATAGATTGGAGCTAGATAACGAAATCAAATATAAAAACTTATTGAACAAAAACATACTAATCCCAGTGGTATTTTTTACGTGCTTCATTAGAATTCATTTAAATTTGAAACATTTCTTTTTTTTTTTGCTCATGCCTTGCATTGCTCTGTAAAATATGATAAAATAAAACCAAATAACTGTGAACATGGAATTTGTGATATCTTCTCCAATTGATAGCTTAGAAAATTAAGTTAGACTGTCTGAATTTTTATTCTTTAATATTCTTTATAATTTCCTTAAACATGATGTTACATTTTTGCCTGAAGCACTGGCAATAAAAGGTATGAGATAGAACTGGGGAATTCCTCTACCATTTGCATATTGTAACTGTCTTTTCAAAAAAGGTATGTCATAAATCTGCCTAGTTGAGTAGCTAAGTCTTTAAGAACATCACAATTGAAACGACAGAGTTTGTACCCATCACACACACAAATAAGTGACTGGTAAAGGAGAGAACTAGAGAGTATAGCAATTTACCTAGTGATCACACCTTTTACTTGCCTATGGACTAAATATGGACATGAGGGCAAATAAAACAAATTAGTCCAAGTGTAGAAATTCCACAAATAGTGACCATTATTGGATCACAGCACACATAGAGAGAAGAGAAGCATATGTACTTACAAAGGATCGCTCACAGCTTTTTGAAAATAAATCCATGTAGAAATTGCTAACATATCGGTGTGTTGAGGCTTACTATTCAAGAACCACTTTTTCTCTTCATTGCTAACATATCTCTACCCATGTTAAAAGTAATCAGCACTGTTCCCATATATCACTTTTGCCTGGGAATTTTGACGAATTGCTGTCTTGGAGTGTGAGAAGGAAGTGGAGACCCAATGCTGATGGAAATACTGTTCACTAAACATTGTAATTACTCTTATACTGCTTTGTCTGGGGTAGGTGGGAACAATATTTAATGAGTATTAAAACTATTCATTCCTTAGTGTTAACACTGTTGTGCTTTCAAGAACATTCCTTTATATGTAGAAGTAAGATTCATTAAACTGTCTTTATTGAGTACTCTCCCCTCGGTTGCACCTTCACCCCAAGCACTCATCACACCAGGTGTGACTGATGAGGAATGAGTCACACCTGCAATGACTGGACCATTAGTGAGACAAGGTCCAGGAACGGCCGGCAGACACTTGACATTTACTTTCCACATTTATTCAACTAACATTCTGACTCTTTTTCCCTGGGGATATACTTTTCTTTCCTTCCTTCGCAAGTCTCAACTGCACTTGAGCTGATGCCCTCCAAGGAATCTTATTTTGCTGAGAAAGGCAGGTGTGATTTAAGCCATCATCTGCAATATGAGCAGAAACGCACATGGGACAGAAACGAGACTTGCTAAAAAGCTTTATTACATGTTTTTCAAATAGCACACTTACTGATAGACAATTAGTATTCTGTCTGGCCTCCTTAACTACTGTTTGATCGATTTTTAAAGAATGAATTAGCACATTACTAATGCATAACATGATTTAGTCAATCAAACAATCATTTTTTCTCAGTCAAATTGGAGTTTTGTTCCCATAAAATATCAAAATGATACCTGGATAGAAGTATATACTCAATATAACCATAATTTCCAACATCAAATGGGAATTTTAGTTAGAAAGTAGGGTAGGGTGACTTGTCAGTGATCCCCAAGAATCATCCTTTCTCTACTTCCCCAGAGGTAAGATTGCAAAGGCATCCCGCCATACTATACTTCCAATTTGGTTCAGGGCCTAGAATTTGATCCAAGGCCTTAAACCAAATGCTCAGCAGCTGTTTACCTCTTCAGCACTGTGATCAGTTTTAAGGTGAAGTAAGGTAAAGAAAATGTCAAACTGCGTTCAGCATACTTGGTTATAGGACAACTTTGGACTTGGAATCTATCTTTATTTAGAGAGGAAAAGTGCAACTTCAGCAATCTAGAGTAAGAAGAGCAGAAAGTACAGAAGGATGGGGACCATTTACCATGTACCTCCTGACACCATGTTGGTTACTGATTCACAGTGGTCTCTTTCGTATAGTCCTCTGAGAAGACGTTTAGAAGGCAAAAGAGGAGATATTTTTTAGATGGATAGCTTTGAGAGAGAAAGAGCTTGTTCTTGACTTTGTGGAGGCTAAATACAAAAATTAGATATGAGCTTTGATAATAGAGTTTTGATGATTAAACTCAAGAAATGTTGCTGCAAAAAAATGAAGATAAATAAAACAAAAATCTCCTTTATTCTTTCCTAATTTCTTTTCCATGCTGCCATGATTTTGGTATTTGGCAGTGCTACCCCTAGACCTCGGGAACACGTGTTTATATTATGGGGTAGCCTAAGTTAGCCTCAAATTTAATAGGGAAGAGAATGACTCAGTTAAGAACATGAAGAGAACTGGATTTTAAGATTAAGAGAGAAGTTGAGACTTACTTTTGCTTAAATACTCCATCCAGATAACAGAGAATATTTTGGAGGGAGCAACTGACCAATCCACTGTCTAGGTACCAAGGCCTTCAGTCTTGGACCTAAAGATGGACCAGCGGTATCACTCAGCGATGAAGAAAATATTAAGATTCATGGAGTTAATTTGCTGCAAGGATACTTGGAACTGAACAATAAAAAAGTTGCTCAGTGGACCTAGCAACAGCTCCCCCACATCTACCTACGTTGCTTAATTCTAACTTTAGTGTCTGTAAAGGAGGTTTGAAAAGCCACTAATATCAGGTTTCCTGCCAATTATGATGGACGGTGTTATTACGTGAGCTAGAAAGGTAAACAATGGTGTTAACAACAAAGTATCAGTTCACTTCAGCCCCACTCAGAGCTCAGAGCAGCTTTAAATTAAGATAGAAAATTATGGGAGAAGTAGTATTGCATCTCACATCTAACCTGTTACTAAGCTTTCAAGACTGGAATTTAGATTTAAATATAATTTTGTGGAAGCTTATTTTCCCATAGAAGTAAACAGCATTTTGTGCATGAAAATCTCTGTGATCACAGTTCAAAGTGTGAACAAGTCCCTGACTGATAGAAGACAAGGTTCTCAGTGTCATTCCAGAGCCACCATGCAGCTCAGAAATCGTCTTCTGACACTCATTCCAAAACCATGCCACCTTCATATTTAGAAATGTACTGATTTTAGCTCAGCATTCTTTTTTTTCCATTTTGAGGTTAATGTTTATTTATTTATTTATTTATTTATTTTTAAATTGGCATACAAAGCATGGGAATTCACCCTAGCATCTTTGTGCACACCTGCTGTGACATGTTTTCAGTTGCTTCCCTCTCTACTCTGCCTGACGCCCCTCCTCACAATTCTTTTTTTTTTTTTTTTTTTTTTTTTTTTTT
>NW_026067946.1:4052917-4063416 GCF_014885135.2 Alexandromys fortis
TCCTCTTTTTGGGTCTGGCTAACCTCACTCAGGATGGTGTTTTCTATTTCCATCCATTTGCCTGCAAACTTCAAGAATTCCTTGTTTTTTACTGCTGAGTAGTACTCTAATATGTATATATTCCATACTTTCTTCATCCATTCTACAATTCTTAAGCAGAGAGAGAAATATAAAAACTCCAAAAGCACAGGCTTAGGAAATCTCATGAAAATAACCCTTACAAGAAGTCTGGTGTCAATACTGCAGGATCCATACTGGATTTACTCATATTATTCATAGAGCTAACTGAAATATCAGCTTACATAACATACAAAAATATCCAAAATATTTTAACATTGCTTTATTTCTAACAATTGCCTCTCTGCCACTGTTGATTAACATCTTTCTCATGTCTATATTTGATTTAACATGGGATTTTTAGATAGTCAACAAAATTTACATAGCTAATGTTAAACAACTGAAGTTAAAATGAACTTTGTTTTAAAATACAATGCAGGGCTGGAGAAATAGCTCAGTGGTTGAGAGTTCTCACTGTTCTTACAGAGATCCAGGTTCAGAACCCAGCACCCACATGGCAACTCACTACCTTCTGTAACTTTACTTTCATGGGCTCCAGTGCCCTCTTCTGGTCTTTGGCACGAGGAATGCATTTGATAAATAAACATACAGGCAGGCACACATACACACACATATATATATAAAACAAATATCTACAAATAAACAAATAAAATACACATACATTTCGACTGCCTGGGTTTTGTGATGCCATAGGATGAAGTCATCCATTGTATCTCTGATATCTTAGAAAGAATCCTGACACAATTTTGAATCAATAATGCTTTTGCTGGCATGTCTATACACTCTTGCAACCTATCACAAGGTCGCACTGAGATGAGTGTCTATAATGGATAACCTGTAATTTCAGACCATTGAGCTGCATCTAGACTTTACAGGCTTCTTGCTTCCTTCACTGAACATTTATATACTGATTTACTACTGTAATGGTTCATAATGATGGATTCTATTGAAAGTTCAATACTATATGATTGGGTGCCATTGAATTTCATAGGTCATACACCAACATCATACTGCATTCAAAGTTTTCTGATTTGTTTCAGATGAAACATGAATTGAAAAGGCAAGTGAGAAAGCTTTTCTGTTGTCTGAACTTGAATACATGCAGGAAAAATTCTACAAAAAAAAATGGGACAGCCTACTCTGATTGGACAAGAAAAGTCGGCTTCTTCCCAATAGGGTAGGAATTGAGCTATACATTCTAGATGTAACCTTATGCTCTTATGTTGGCTGTAAGGGAATTTCACTGCCTTACAAGATAGTACCAGTGACTGTGGCCATCTTGTACCATTTTAATGAAGTCTTTTTAAAAGAAAATCTTACTTTGCTGTTCATGTTTATGAATGCTTTGGGTGAAACAAGGGTGCATTGGAATTGAAACCTGTATTGAAAATTCTTTTTAATAAGTTTTGTATTTCTTTATAACATTTATATATTCTCTTATTTGGGAAGAGAGAGAGAGAGAGAGAGAGAGAGAGAGAGAGAGAGAGAGAGAGAGAGAGAGAGCAAGACATGTGACCTGATAGTATAATGACTGTATGCATTCCATAAGATATAACAGAATTTCACTGGGATCATAATTGTCTGCCAGCCTCTGTGATGCAAATCTGAACTTCATATTAATTACTGTCTGATTTGATCAACACCCACTTTTGTTCCTTTCAAGCATTTATCTTGCACTTGTATTTTCACACTACTATTTCTGTGGATTTTTCATCCGTTAGAGCTGTCACTTGTAACTGTGCTGTGCATTAAAATTACCTGGCGGATTTGACAAGGCCATCTGCCAGACCTTACCTTGGAATTTCTGATCCATATGTGTAGATTGTAGACAGAGTTCTCGGATTTCTAACAAGTTCCCGGCTGATTCCCACACTAGGAAAGAAGAAGCGTGCAGTCCTGGTGTGTTTGTCAGATGTGCCTGTGTGCTGGTTTGTTCTAAATCAAGAGCTTATTTCACAGCAGATGCATGTTTCCGAACATGACAAGGTATCTCAACAGAAGGACAATTGTTATGCCTTTAATAAAACATTTACAAAATAAATTAATTTTAAGATAGGTGTTTCAATCTTCATTCACTCTCTCAGTCTTCTTGGGGGGGGCAGGAATCTTTAAAATGCAATTAATAAGAGTTTGTACTAAAATCAAAAGAGATAGCAAAGAAAGAGCTAATGTTTACAAAGTCCATTTATTTTCTGAGGGTCCTAGTCATGTCACTGTAGTGCCATTTGTCTCTAAAATAATATCACAGGTACATGCTTGTCTGAGTGACGTTTAGAAAGATCATAACCTCAGAGTCAAAATGAGGCTCTTCAAAGGTATTGACCTCTTTCTCCAGGCAAGCAAGGCAAAACACCTGCTAACGACAAATGGGCCAAGGACTTTGCTTTCTAGAGGTATTTTAGACAGGTGTAAACTTAGATCTGAAGTAACTTAACACTGAAAATGTGCTATGTAGGGCCATTGGCATTCCCATACCTTCAGATACCTCTATTTATGACTACAGATATATGGAGTCAACATTTGTTTTGCTCTCTGCTCTCATAGATAGTCTTATGCTACAGACAGGCCATGATGTGCATAGTCAAAACAATTGTGTTAAAAACATTATTCTTATGATTCCAACCTTTTTAGAATTAGTATATCATGTGCCAAAAAAATAGATATTTATGTATTAGTTTTTTCATGATTACCTTTAAAAGTAGAGGGCAATTACCAATCCCTTTGTAGGAATGTCTCATCTATCAAATGATAATTTCTAGGAACCGTTCCTTTACAAAGCATATTGAGTGTCTAAAACTACCCAACGTGATTATGACGGCACACAGGATACTATTTCAGTGATGCACTGAGTCTTTTAAATAGGTTTCTGGAATTTATTAATAATGACAGCAGTCATTTAATATAAAATTTTATTAACCTATTGTGCTGGTGGAAACATTGTTTAATCAAGAGAATTGTCTTCTGTTTTTAAAAGCAGAGTGTAACCTTAAAATTCAATAAAGCTTTTCCTAGGTGGAATTTACCAAGATGCAAGTCTAGGCTCTTTTCATACACTCTGTTAAAGCCTTATAACCTTTGTAATAAATCTCCAAGGAAGGCTCTCTTTCGTATGTAGCGTGCTGGGGGAAAGAGGTCACACAACTAATAAAAAGTCCACAATCTATTGAACTCAGGTATATCTTGAGCTAACTCGCTATTCAAATAAATAATGGAAACTAGCTCTGGGATGGATGTTCTATTTTCTACCACATAGCAACATACAGTGATTAACTTAAGATTAAAAGATGAATCTAATTTTCTGCAACAGAGAATGACTAAATGGACTCTATATTCATTCATTTTTGTGGTAAGAGCATGTAAATATATTTTTTAAAAAAACATTTTTAAGAATGCAACTAAGTCAATATGTGTGGATTAAAACTCTTGATTTTATTTGTCTTAACTAAAATATGTGTTCATCGGAAAACATCTTTCCAGTGACAGTAGCACTAACAGCCCCATTCATGCTACCCATCATTCAACTATCTGCTTCTCTAAGATTCCTTATTTAAGTGACATCACACATCAGTCATCAGTCAATAGCTGATATATATCACCTGGCATAACACCTCAAGGTTTATCTTGTTCAAAACTAGCCTCATGACTTTGGTATAAGCAATGATTTTTTTATACAAGCTCCACAGCATAAATAAGTATAAAGGAACAGATATGATTATAATATGGTGAAAGTGATTGCGCTTCAATATGTTGGCCTCTGACTGTAACATCTGTAGCTGCAAATATCCCCCATTCTGCTGGTCCCGTGGACTGGTTTCTCTCCACCCACTGGGTCCCACTCATTAACTCCTGCAGCTACTGATGAAATAGCCATTCTGAGACTTAATATTAATTGCATACTCTTTGGACCATTAGCTCAGGCTCTTTATTAACTAACTCTTACACCTTAAATTAACTCACTTCTACTATTTTATATTTTACCATGAGGCTCATGGTTTGTTACCTCTTGCTTCTTGAATGGCCACATGGTGCCTGTCTAACTCTGCCTTCTTTCCTCCTCTATCTCTGCTTAGATTTCCCACTTTGTTATATTCTGCCCTGTCATAGGCTAAAGCAGCTTCTTTATTAAGCAATGGTAATGAAACATATTCATAGCATACAAAGGGGAATCCCACATCAAACTTCAGTAGTTGGGGGGTTGAGGCATGATAATCATAAATTCCAGCCTAGTTTGTATTACAGAGTAAGACTCCATCTCAAAATAAAGGATGAGGAAAAAAGCATTTACAGGCAATATATCTGACAGGATAATAGCTATAATATTATAGATAATAAATTATAATAATAAAGTTCTCAATAACCAAAGGGGAAATAATGCAACAAAAAGAAATGGGAAATTTGTGTTCTGTGTTTATCCCCCTTATCTCTCTGCCTTAAAATCTAAGATGTTTTTAAATATTCTTGCATTTTTATGTAATTATGCTTTATGTTACTTACATTACATTACAGTTTACTTGGTTCTGTTTGATTGGAATTTGTTAATATTCTGGACATTATCAGAATTGAATGATGCCTTTATAACTGTCTGAATCTATAGCAATTCATGGTAGGTATCAATTCACCACCAATTATTATGACCTTGACAAGACTAGATTATACTAGAAATACCCTCTCTATTTTTACCAAATATCAGACTAACACTTCTTAAAATAGATACAAATTGCTGCTGTGATATTAATTTGGGCTATAATATGTGAAATTATTTTGAGTGCTTTTCACTTGCTTCTAGAATTTTCTTAATTGGCATGAAAAATCACATCGAAATCAGTGAGTAAATTCAGATTTTGTTGGGATTTTTCCATAGAGTTCTTCTCCAAAACAGCTCTGCACGGACTCATTTATTCTACTTGAATTTAGCTGGACTGTCCATTGCATCCTCATTTCCAGAATAAAATTCCCAGAACATGCATTCTGTTGATAGACCTAACCTGGCTTTCACTCGTTAATTTATATTCTTATGGAAACCAAAGAGAATACATGAAACAGAATAATTTTCTCTTTATATGAATGCTCAATTTTCCTACAGCTCAAAACTGGCTAGAGCTCGAGAGCCACTTACCATTAAATCATCATGATGCCATTTGTTCATTTTGTAGCTGGACCAGTTCCCCTAAAAGGCTGCTTCTGAAGCTTTTACTTGACAGCTCTCTGTTAATTTTATTTCTGGTGGTTGGACCCTTAAGACAAGGTGGGTGCCACCTCACTAATTTCCCTCTGTCCTTAATGACTCTAGTTATCTGGGACAGATCAATTACAGTTGAGTAATTTCGCTTTGAAATGCTTGCCTGTCTTTGCTAGCTTGTTCACTCTGCCATATCTGTGTCTGAACAAGCCAAGCTGTAGTGAGCAGGAAACTGCTCTGAAAACCTCTCAGTTGATTAAATTCCACTTAGCAGCGTAGTCACATTTGAATTCTAAGGAGTCTTTCCAATGTGCAAATGATAGACCAGTTAAAGCATAAAATAAGAGGACCCAACTTATTCTTAATGAATCATACTGTCAGCATCAGGTTTCTCTGTGTGGAAGATGTACTCATTCGTTTTTGTTTATGTGTGTACCTGCATGAGTTTGTGTACACCATCTGCATGCAAGTACTTTTAGAGGCCAAAAGTGGGCAGGAGAGCAGAACTGGAAATACAAACAGGTGAGTCAAGTCACATGGATTTCTGGTAACTGAACCCAAGTCCTCTGAATTAGAAACAAGTGCTCTTAACCTCAGACATTTTTCCAGTTTCCCAAACTTCTCTTAGCTGAAATTTGAGAGGGGTTTAGTGAGTGAAGCCTTGGATTGAAAAGGGAAAGAACCCCAAGGATTCAGGAACATTAACATTTGCTAGTTGTCTGCCTTAGCCATTCTCCCTGTCTTCAAAACAGTCTATTCTCCTTTCTTCTTGTTTTTGCTTTTTATGCTTCATGGTTAGAATTCTAAGGAAATGTAATTCAAGTCAGGAAAGCAGGAGGAGCTGTCAAGAGAAGAAGAAAGGAAACTGCTAAAATGAGTTGGGACACACGGTGAGTGACAGAATGAGCAATCAGTGAGGAACTGGCTTTATTTCCAGACTTCTATATTCCAAGCTCAAGTCTTTCCCTCTAACAAGTTCTTTCCGCTTTGCCCAGGCAGACAACTCATCACTGAGAAAGTATGCCTATAGCACAGTGACCAGCAGCTTAATTTCCCTTTCTCATATCTATAATTTGTACGCAAATTTTTCCAATATCAATAAATAAAGTGAAAATAACTGAAAAGTAAAAGCAAAATGTATTTTTTATCTTACAAAATCTCCAATATTAGAATGTATTATCGACTGTATAATAACAAATTCTCTCCGTATTTGTTGAGGAGCAAAGTGAACAGAATCTGTAGGTGATTAAGAAATAAATGACTTGAGTAAGAGAATGGAAATTAGTTTATGATATTCATAACTATTTGCATTCATTTAAAAGTAAACAGTGAATATTTGGAGCCATGTGGGTGACTATGCGAGACCAGTTATGTTCCTTATACGCAAGCTAATTAGGAAGTTTTTCTTAAGGTTGTTACAATTGATTGAATGGAAAACTAAATAAAATATTTCTAAACAAACCTTTCAGAGTTGAGCTGTTAACTATGTGATATTGAGGTCTGGTTATATCCAGCATTTAATTACTCCATAGTGTAAAAAACAGGTTTTTTTTTTTTTTTTTTTTTTTCTGAGTGGGCCTTTCCCTAGGTGAAGTCAATTGACACTGAGCTTTTGACCATACTTTAAATACAAATATTGAGGCCTATTGTTGAGGGCATTACAAACTTTATTTGTCTATATGAAGCAGACTGAGAAGTAACTTCTTTGTAAATTAATCAAAGTGTATTAGGTTCATTTGAGCACATGATATACTAACATATACCAGGCCTAGGAAATTACCAGATCTTCTAGACATGATCTTCACCTGAATCATGCAGAAAGGAGGACTCTTATTATTGCACAGAAAATAACCCCCCACTGACCTGACAAATGACCACTTACTATGTATGTCCAGGGATTGGCATTTATTGCATTCCTGCCTATTACATGGGGCTTTAGGTCAGTGTATTCCCTTCATTTAAGGCAGTCCACTTGAATTGCAGTTATTCTATTCATTCACCATTCATCTCTCTTCCGTTATTATATTTTTCTTGTGCCTGATAATGAGTTATAGATACACTTTGCATATCCATTTCTAAATGCTAGGTCCTAAGAGAGAGGAAAGAACTTCAAAGGGGGCTTATAGGACATGAATGCATTTGGGGTGGAAGGAAAATGTTCAGGAAGAGGAGAGGACTCTAATAAAGTGAGAATCTTCAGATTGACTACTTTCAAACTTGATAAAAATGAAGACATAAATAGGATTCACAATTAGACTACAAAATCATCTCTTCATATGCGAACTGACTAGTTCAGGTTTCAAAAATATTTCATTAAAAAAACAATATTTCAGAATCTTAGTTCTATTACTGTGAAGAGATACCATGGCCAAGGCAACTCTCACCAAGCAAAGTCTTTAGCTGGGTGAGGGGAGGGGCTTCCTTAGAGATTTATAGGGCTAGTCCACAATCATCATAGTGGGAAACATCAGGCCAGTGCTGGATCAACGGCTGAAGGCTACAGATCTGGAGGCAGCAGGCAGAGACAAAGACAGCAGACCTGGTATGGTCTTTTGAAACCTCAAAGCCCAAACCAAGTGACACTCATACTCCAACAAGACTGTAGCTCCCAGTCCTTACCAGTTTACTAACAGGGGACTAAGCACGTAAATATATGACCCTATGGAAGCTGTTTTCATTCAACAACCAGATATTTATAACTATATATGGATGGTAGTTGAAGAAATTATATTGTATGACGCCCGTCATCAGAGTGTGACGTGGTCGCGCAAACCCCCTGTGTGCATGTGGAAGGCATGGGTCACTCATCATCAGCGTGTAACGTAGTCATGTTTTCCCCCTGTGTGCATGGGCTAGGTGGCCTTTAATAGCTGGACGCACCATCTTTGCTCTCTCTCTCTGACCACCATTCCCAGGCCTGAGAGTACTCTTTCCTCTAATAAACTCCTAAGTGGGTTTGTTCACATCTCGTGTTTTCTTCTCACTCTCGTCAGATCATTTCAGTATGGTTTATTTTTAGGGCAATTAAAGACACTGGGTACTGTAAAACTATATACACATTAATCTTGAATTCGCTTTTCCATAAAAGTGACTTGGTTATTTTACTAATGTTGTACTATAATCTGTAATCTATGTCAATTCCAACACACATTAAGCCAGATGGCAGAGATTTTACAAGCGTTGATTTACATTTTTCAAAGATTTTCAGTCTAAGTGTTTATCTTACTAGAAGTTTGTGATTTAAATAGCTTTAAAAACCTAAGATGCTGTTCAGGTAGAGAAGTGTATGACAGTCATTCTCTGGTTATTTTGAAGTCTTTTAAGTTTAAATTAGTAAGCTGTCAAACACAAACTTTGCCTGCAGCTGTGAAGCCACTTATTATGCTCCATTTCTGCAACACAAAACAGGATTTTAGGGACCGAGTTGTCTGCCTCCTGAAGCTTTTCTATCACGTTAAATTCCCAGGAGTTACTCCTTTCCTTATAGTGTGTGGAAGTTACTGTTTAAAAAAAAAATAAGTTAGGAACTTGGTCTACACACACTCCTCCGATTCTCTTTTGTTTGACTTTTGTACATGTAATATATTTTAATACTAAACGCTATAGAGATTTAGCCAAGAAACTTACAGCTTATAAAAAAAACACATCCTGAAGTGAAGCAAAATGTATACAGTGTGAAAAACATCAAAAACGTGTTTCGTTGCTTACTTCCTAATCACACTAGGTTTGTAGAGTAGAGAACTGTGTTCATGTGCTAATAGTTATGACATTCATTTGTTTCTGTTCTCATTACTGAGTTTTCTAATCTCTAAGAATAATTCTATGAACATAGTCCTTAGTCCCAGGCAGTTAGAGATGGTCAAGACTGAACATTATTGGACATGTGTGTACCAAAATCATGTGTGTGCTTTATTTCCTGTGTCTTGGTTAACTGAAGAATAGTTGTTACTGAGGTCCCTTTCATTGGTCCTTGGCCTCCTTTATAAAAGAATGGAATCAGATCTATGTCTGAAGACAATTTTAATAGAATTTGATAGAAAGAAAAGAGAGCGGATAAGCTATAAATCTTGGAAGTTGTCAGAACATGGTTCCAAAAAAATGATGCATAGTAGGCAATGCCTTGGGGAACCGTGAGAGAGGCTCTGGGGAAAAAGATAAAAGGTCTTTTACCTCAGGTGCTTTTTGTTTACTTTGTTGTTATGAGTGTGGTTTTGTACCTCCTGTGTTCAACATTTACATTCAATTCATAAGACATGTTTATTCTTGTTGGATGTCAGAATGTAGATACAGAATCCAATCTGGTCGGTGTACCCTGAATCTGGATACACCCTTCTGCTTTGCTTCCCATTTTTCCCAGGTAGATCTATAGTACATGCCAGGAAACTTAAATTTGTCTGTCTTGAGAAAGTCCTGGAAAAGTGTTCATCTGTCAATATTTAGTATTTGCTTACTGTCATTTATTTACATGTACTTTCTGCACTCAGACAACTTTCCTTGAATCATTGTTTTTTTGTTACATTCATGTATAGAAGCCCACTACTGCCACACACCATGCCCCAGTGTCTGCGCTCTGTGAGCTATTACCCAGTTTGCAAGCTTCGGGCAAGGGGGCTGGAGGTTAAAATACACAAACACACACAGAGAGACAGCGACACGGGTCATCCTTGAATTCTCCAAGAATGCCCCCTTTATTTTGTTCAGGGGCAGATTATACAGAGATAGCCATGCCCCAGCCAAACCCACCAGAAACCACTCTCCGGCCATCAGGAACTCCTGAAGGTCTCGTGCTCAGAGCAGCTGTAGGCACTCAGATCAGGGGATTACAAGAAATTCAGGATCTGGGGTTTCACTGCTCCCAACACACTACAACTGAAGTAAAGTTGTCTATAGCATTAGATTACAGTCAGTTCCATTCTTTAAGGTCCTCAAATCCTAGGTCTTGCAGACAGATCTTCCTAGGTTGGTAAAAGTCAGCAAAAGTTACCTAGAATAGGAAGTTGTAGGAGAGGAAGAGAAACAGTTTGGTATTTTGTAATGAAAGGATGGCAAGGAGCACAAAGTGAAAGTGCACGAGGCTATGCTTCACAGAATGAGAAGACCCAACGATCCTTTTCTCTTCTCTTCTCTTCTCTTCTCTTCTCTTCTCTTCTCTTCTCTTCTCTTCTCTTCTCTTCTCTTCTCTCCTCTCCTCTCCTCTCCTCTCCTCTCCTCTCCTCTCCTCTCCTCTCCTCTCCTCTCCTCT
>NW_026067946.1:4065378-4244125 GCF_014885135.2 Alexandromys fortis
CACACACAACTTCTCTTTTTCTTACTTTTTTTTTAAACTTTAAGAATTTTAACTTTTAGTCTGCATACATTTTTAACACTGTAAATCATTTAAAATTTTTCTTTGTCTTTGAATCTCTTTACTGTATATCTCTCTTTTTCTGACCACACTAGTCTTTAATTTACTGAGCAATATAAGTAGGATTAAAGCCGTGGCTTTGCCAGGTAGATCCAGTCCATTCCTTAGCTTTCCAGCCTCGTGGCGGAGATACAGGCTGTAGCCATGTTTATAGCCACAACTCTATGGCATTTCAAGGTCCCTGCCAGCCAGTGAGCTTCATCAGACAACAGTCAAGTCCTCTCTCTGTAGTTGGCCCTCCTGCCTCAGTCAAGAGTGCGGGGCTGCGTCCCCAACACCCCAGCCGCTCCTTATTTCAACACTTGAGTTCTGGGATTAAAGGTGTGTGCCAGCAAAAGGCCCATCATTTCCAGGAACACAAACCCAAGCTTTAGTTAGTAAGTATCTTAAAGAAAAAGGAACAAAAGGAAGCTGGAGAGCTGACTCAACATTTCAAAATCCTCATGGCTCCTGTTGACCTGAGTAAGGTTCATAACACCCATACAGAACAGTTCATAGTTACCTATAACTGAATTCAGAGGACCCAACACACAAAATGAAGCTCAACACACCTATACATACAATTAAAATGATGATAATGATGATAAATCTTCAAAAGAAGAGAAAGAGGAAGACAATGGGAGAGAGGAAAGAAGGAAAGGAGAGAGAGAGGAAAGGAAAACAAAAAGAAAAACCCGGGAGTCAGAGAAGCAGGTAGTCTTCATGATAGAGTCTCTCCCCTTCTGTGTGATGGAAGTTTTACAAACTGTTCCAAACAAAGGGAGGGGTTTCTCAAGAGGCAAACTAGACTACCTTATCAAAGGGTAAAATGGGTGATTGACAGGCCCAGACTGAGTAACATTTAAAAGGAGGCAATAGCTCCTAAAGGTCTTTATAGGTGGGAATTTCAGATCTCTATCAAGGGCCATAGACAGAACTATGATTCTTTTTTACTTTTTCTTCAGATAAAATACCTTTACCTCGATAGTCCTCCGGTAAGCCCAAATGCTTCTACCTGTTCAGATTGTAATTTAAATCCTAAACATCAACTCCTCTTTCTATGAAATCAGGGAAATGGGAAGGAAGGTCCTAAACCCTTGAGGGAGAAGTATCTCTTCAATTGTCACCAAACCTGATAATATCTGCCCAGCTGTGCAAGGCAGTGATCAATAAAGGGAAACTGGCATAACCCATCCATCTTAGAATTCAAAATAACGTGATAAGTGGGAGAAAGCACCTCAGTTGCTTTTTCATTAAAATTTAATGTACTAAATGAAAAGATAGTTACAGAAGAGACAAAAATATAGATACTTGAGGTTACAGGACTTTGTTGAAACACAGTAAGTGAAAACTACTATTATCTTCTGGCAAACCTTGAAAGTTTATATACATTTAGGTGCCTTTGTTTTCCATTTTAAAAAATTCTATTAACTTGGTTTATAATCTTTGAGTTAAAAATTGGGAGTTGGAAAGATGGCTCAGTGGTTAAAAGTGGTTGGGTTCTAGGAATTGAACCCCAGTCCTCTGTAAGAGCGACCACTTTTACAGCTTATGAACTCATAACTGGCTATAACTCCAGCTCTTGAGCCTTCCTTAATAGCCTCATTGTTGGGCACATACATGGTTCACAAACATACATGCAGGAAAATGACTCATACAGGTTTTAAAAAATTGAAAGGCAGTCATATTTTTAATATAGAAAATATTCTTGTAAAGAAAGAAGACATATCATTGGCCTGTTCATTAAGATTAATCCAAAGGACCTTTTAGTCATCTAAATGGGAAAATGTGCCTCAGAAAAGCTATATAATCTGTCTAAACATTGAAGTTGGCATTGGAGTCCCTTGGGATATTTTCCACTCTTACCCTCCTGCATGTTGAATTTGGATCTATTTGTGGCGTTCACATGAAACAACAAAGCCCACTTCATATCTTTCCATTTCTTTCTCCTCATAAACTACTTCCCATGGCAGGCTCTTCAGAACTCTTCCTCTCTCACCTAGGTTTCTTTTTCTCATCCATTCTACAGGTTTATCATAAGCATCACTTTTCCTGATTTGAGTTTTCCAATGTCCACAATTGTTTGAGGAACCCATTTTATGCTTTCATTGAAAATTATAATTCTATCAATTAATGCTATGTTATTATTCAATACTTTAATTATTTAGCTTTATCATTTTAATCATGATTTGATTATTATTTAATTGATAATTAAATATTATTATAGTAACATATTTTAATGCTATCTTACAATTTAGTCTACTCCCAGTTCATAATGATGATCCTCATTTCTTATGACACACCGTATAGGATAAATTCACCAAATTCTTTTTTTATACATAATGAACAGAAGTATTTATAGCATCTTTTAATTTTTCCTGCTACTTCAGTTTTATTGGTTATATTCACTGACCTTCTGGTCATCTTCTCCAGCAAATATTGTGGTCAGATACGTTAAGCATCACACTGCTGATCATTTCTCATACTCCTATCCAAATAATCTTATTACTCCTATGATATTTATATGAAAAGACCAGGGCAATTGTGTTATAATTCCGAGTCATATCATTTTCCTGGGTGCCTTTCTCTTTGCAGTGAATACAACCCTTCCAGTCTTCAGGCTTTTCTCCTTTTCCTCCTCCTCCTCCTACAACAATGACAACTACTACTGCCAATCACCATCTTCCTCCTTATTTGCAAAACTTCTGAGTTCTCAGCAGACCTAAATTCTTTGAAAAGAAAGATTATATGTTGTCCATGATTTATATTAACTACTTGAATAAAGACAGAAAGAAAGAGATAAAAATAATTCTTATAACTCCTCAGCTAACACACCTGTTAGTGAGTATGCATATATGTGGTTTAGAAAAGAAGCCCCTTGAAGAAGAATGTAAATTAAAAATTAGGTAATAGACTGACTAATTGAGAGAACTAGAATAATGAGTCTATAAGTAAACTTATACATCTGTGACACTCTGCTTTCTGCCAAGATTGACAAGTCTACTGAATGGGCAAATCAAACTTCTACTAATGGTCCTGGGACCACTAGTTCCAGCATGAAAATATAAAATAAAATGAGATGTTTATCACATATCATATAAGTGAAGCAGAGCTAAATTCATAAATCTATATGATTTACAATATATTTTTCAACATGACACTGGGACAGTTATTGAATTAGGTAAATTAAAAATTAAAATTAAATCAAGATTAAAAATCTTTTGTAGTTTAAAGAACATCATGATAAAATTTGAAAACTCCTTTTGCAAAATAGAAGACTGTGCTTACAAACCACACATTTGATAGTTATTTAATATGTAGAATATGCAAAAATATATGTGTAAACCAAAATAAAGGATAATTCATTCTATAAAAATGAAGAATTGACTTGAATATATGTATATATATCTCAAAAGCAGAAAATCTGTAAACACTCATAGGCAACCCCTATAGTTCAGTCATTTTGAAAATACAAATCAAAATTACCATGATGTTTACTTCAATAGTCACAACAAGCTATAATCAGTAATAATTAGACAAATTGAAGTTTATGAGATGTAAGGTGGCACAGTTGCTGGGAAAAACTCAGTCATCTCTAGGAAAGTTACACTATATATGACTTAGGTATTCTAATTTCAGATGCCAAAAGGATTGAAAACAGACACTGAAAGGGACAGTCATATGTCAGTTTTTTCCTTTCTTTTTTAGTTATATATATATGTATATATATATAACATTTATGTATATTTTATTATATAAAAATTCTAAAATATATGTGTTATTATATGCATATAATATTATACACATATATACATATAATATAATGTATTATAAAATTATATTCTTCCCTGCCTCAAAGTCCTTCAGGATCCCCCGTCCTCTCTACCCACCTAACTTAACATTGTATCTCAAAAAATCTGATACAACAAAACTCACTAAAACCAGAAAAACAAAACAGACAATCACCCACAAAGAAATAAAGTAAAACACCAAGCTGTAACCACAAAAAAAGCGCAAACAGAGAAAAAAACAACCTATGGAATCCATTATATATTGGACAACTACTCCTAAACACATGAGGCTTGCCCTGGAGTAGTTGATACACCCAGTATCATGACATTGGGGAAAAAAAAAACTGATTTTCCCTCTCCAACCAGGTATAAATGACAGCCATTACCCTTTTTCCAGTTGACTAAGTTTCAATTCATTCATTCAATATTCTTAAAGTAAGACAAGATAAAATATAAAATAAAAAATACTTTCACTTGAAGCTGGACAAGCCAAAAGTAACAGAAGGAAAAGAGTCCGAGAGAAGGCACAAGAATAACAAACTCAATAATTTCACAACTCAGGTATCCTAGCAAAGCACTGATTTAGAGGACTATGTTTTCTTGGTGTCCTCCATGCCCTCTGGCTTTTACGATCTTTACTCTTCTTCTGCCAGGTTTCCTGAATCTGTGGGGAGGGATTTGATGGAAATATCTTTTTTAAGGTTGGGTGCTCCAAGGTTGCTCACTCTGCCATTGTAGCTAATGGCTTATATAACTAACTATTAAATAGTTAAAAGGTGAAAATGAAGGCTGGGGAATCTACCTTTCTGGCAGAAGCCTTTTCTTGCATGTGTTAGGCTCCAAATTTAATGTCCAGGAATGAAAGAAAATACAGAAATGATTCAAGAACACAGGAACATATTAAAAGAGTAAAAATGAGGTGTATCTTCAAAAATGAAAATCATTCATCCTTATAAAGAGATTGCTAACGCATAGACACTACTACCTAAACTAACCTTGAAAATACCTGAATAGAATTATAGGAAAAGAAAACATTGCAGCAATTCACTAGCACAAAATATCCCAAAGATATAAAAGCATAAACACAGTGTTATGTTAAAGGTAAGGAGAGCTACTAAGAAATGATCTTTAGTGATTACAGACTTGTTGCAGGATATTTAATCACACTGTGAACCCTGGAGATTGCATTATTTATTGGAAAAATCTGTTTCAAGTTCTGGTGTGGCTCAGCCCTAGAACACACCGTTAATCCAGGAACTTTCTGCTTCTTGTAAACAAGATTAAATAAAGTCAACCATAGATCAAGAGGCAGAAAAAGCAACTAGTAGAGAGGGAGTAAACATAAAAACAAAACACACACGTAGAGTCGGAGGGATTTAAGAGGATGGTGAGAGATGCAAAGGAAATAGAAGGGGGAAATATCTGGTTGGAGAGTTTTGTTTGAGATGCTTCAGGAGAAAGCTTTTCTTTTCTGGAACATCAGCAGAGGAAGAAGGTCAGCTTTTCTCTGCCTCTACAAGCTAACAGGGTTCACCCTAGCATCTGGACACGAAGACTTTATTGGGAAATCCAGCCTTTGAGATTTACTCAAAAACAATGCAGACTTTCTCTTTTGATGAAGAAAACTTGAGGATAGATCCTGACAATGGTGGAACAATTTTAAAAATGTAATTACAGTGAAAATCATTAAGATGGCGCTACTTGTGTTACATGCTTTACAACCACAAATGTGTGAAAAGACGGGCAAAGATTCTAAATTGTTTTAAAACCCTTAATAACAAGAAGTAAGAAAATTGATTTTCCTAGATGAAAAGAGGAAGAGATAGGGAAAAAATGTCATCTCCTGTTCTTTATCCCAGAAGTAATTGACTTCCTTATCCTGAGCCTGTTGTGCTTGGGTTATAAGACCCCTGAACAAGAACGCCACAGAGCCACAGCTTTTGATGCAAAATGAACTGGGTTTTATTGATTTTTCAGGCTGGCCTGGACTGATTTTCAACACACCGTCACAGTGGGTGGAGAAAAGCTGCCCTGACCTCTCAAGGTAAAGGGCTTTTAAAGGGAAAAACTGCAAGCAGGGTGCACAAGCCTTGGCATTTCAGGATTGGGTAAGAGTATACAACTTTTGAATTCATTGGTTGGGGTATAGGGGAATTTCAAAACAGTGAAGGTCAACAGACAAGAATTTCAAAACAGCAGTTAATCAGATACCTATAAGGATTCTTGAAGCAAGCAGATGTTGTTTGGAAACCCTGGTAGGTCACTTTGACCAAACAGGCACAGTTTCTTGGCAGTGTTTATGACTTTGTTGGGCTGCATTCACACCCCCATATGACCTTAGTTAAATCCTGTCTAAACTGGAGTTCTTTCTTAAAATGGAGTTTGTTCTACTTCTTCCAGCCCATAACTTCATATGGTATAAACAATCAATTCATGTTCTTCTCCACCAAAAGTCTAAGTACAGGGCAGATATTAATTTACAATGAGGAAATACATTGCAAGTCATTACATTTGGAAAACATAAATCTTATCACAAATATCACTACATATTCTATATGCAATGTTTAATTGATTGCCTAATATACCTGCATATTGTGGTACTCGCTGTGTGTTATTCTTTGACATTCAATTAATAAACTGCTGTCCATGGAAAGAACATGCAAATGTTATAACATTTTGTTTAATATATCAGAAAAATTAGTACTGTTACTCTTCAAGATTCTTAAAATCATTCTAGGGTCTCTTAATCAACCACCACAGTTCACTTTTTCTTGGCCTGTGAACTTGAGCTCAGTTGTCTTGCTGAAGTTCACATACATCCTAAGTGTCACATTTATGAATCCAGGGGATTTAACTGCATCTTTGGGAAAATGTTGAACTTCCTTAATGATGGTTCTCACTGAGTATTTCTAGGCCACATTTTGCCTGTATGTCTCTCTCTCTCTCTCTCTCTCTCTCTCTCTCTCTCTCTCTCTCTCTCTCTCTCTCTGTGTGTGTGTGTGTGTGTGTGTGTGTGTGAGGTTTCAGTTTCTCCAAGGAGGAATTACACTATAAAAGGATGTAATATTGAAGGTAAAATTGAGAAGAAGCAGTACTTACCTCAGGACTTTATGAACTTCAGTGCTTGAATCTCCATTTTTAAAACTTTACTATTTCCATATACCCCCTTGCTGGTATTATTCATTTCCAGTTGTTTATTTAGTTCACATTATCTTGACTTGACACAACACTATTTGTCAGATAATGTTTTGAATTGCTATTCACATTTCCTGATGCACATTAACATGCAGATATAGCTAGAAATATGGTGCCCTGGGGTCCAGCTTCAATTGTCTCCTGTTCTGCATGCTGCCGCAGGAGATGCTGAAGCACAGTAAATAGCAGCAACAGGAGAAGACTGTTGTATCATCAGAGTTAATGATACAGGAACAACGGGTCACCCACCATGATGAAAACTTCATGGAAATTCTGTTGTTTTCAAGGGCCTAGCAATTATTATTTTATATTAAAGGGAAATGCTGAAAACAACTATGCATACTTTTTCCTGTTTGTTCCTAGCAGTCTTTTTAAAGCAACAAGAAGAATAATGTTGTTCATTAGAGTACAGCCATGCTTAGTATATCCAAAAGTCATTTTAATTGAATAGGAATAAAAGAGTAAAATTGAGTAATAAAGAAACAAGAAAGCCTTGGCCAGGGTTAATGAGGAGCAGAAATAAGATCTGATTTTGGTCATTTCCTCCATCAATCTGTAAAAAATATTCCCTCCTATCTTTGTGGCTAAACTCTACTTCATACCCAAGCCTGCCTATATGTCTTTGCTATTTACCTTCCCCTCATACAGTCAACAAGCTCCTGAGACCACTGAATAGTATCATGTTTTCCCTTCACCCCGGGCAATATTTAGTACATGGGAGATGCTTATTTCTTTTGAATAAATGACTGAAATGTATTCTAAACTAGATCCTATATGTGAATCACTTTTATACTAATTATTAATGTTGTGGATTAATAATAACAATACAGTGAGTAGTATTCTAAGTGAGTAGTTCCTAAGATCATAGAACTCATGAGGCAGCTGGATTCACAGAGGTTTAAGAAGAGAGAGAACAGAGAAAATACTCTATAAACATATATAAGACTAGAGTCTCCTTTGCTAAGATGATTTTAATAATAAAGAGGTCATTAAGTATTTCCAACTATGTCAAAACACAAACAAAAGAACACTACATATCTCTGAGTTCTGGTACAAGGAAATACTAAGATAGTCTTCATGGAGGACCCTGGAGACATTCTTTTATCTTATCTATAATTAAGTTTTCTTAACAGTGTCATATTTTGTCCATTGGAACTTCTACCAATATGAGATTTATAAAGGGATCCTCTATAGCCAATTTATTTTCAATACCAATCCACTTGGCTTAGGGCTTGGACCCATAATCTGTGTAGCCTGATTACATTTAAGAAGGAAGGCTAGCTTCAACCCTGTCACCATTTTTGTTCAGGCTAGTGGAAGAGACAGTAAATCGGTATTTTAAAAGCACATAGTTAACAGTTTTGATACGTACCAAAAAAATGAAACAGGCGCTTTTGGAAAATATGTGAGGCTATCACTCAGACAAAAATGTCAAGGAAAGGAGTTCTGAGATTAAAGATAAACCCCAGGGTTAAAAGAAAAATATGGTCTCTCTGTCCATATACTGAAGAGTTATTACTGCCTCCCCACTTCTCCCCCCCCTCCTGCTTTCTACCTCTTTCTCCCATAATCAGCTTAACCATTAAATAAACTCTGTATCCCCCCAAAAAGTAAAGAATTTGAGGCAAAATAAAATAGTTTAAAAGCATTTGAATTGGAAAAACTCCTTAAATATGTATAAAATTTTACACAAGACCAGAAAAACTATTAGCTAGTGGTGTTGTCATTGTTGTGTGTTCTCTCTGATGATTTAGTTTACGTTGTTGTTTGAAGCTGCTTGTTTTGTTTTGCTTATTGTTTTTAAAGGAAGGAAGGAAATGTCTGCGATGAGTTTGTAGAAGGAATTCAGGGCCATACTGTTCCGGATTGTTATGGTCACCAAGATGTTTGGCTATCATAATAGTAAGAATACAAAGCAAGGGAAGCATTCAGGTGTGGTCTGGATAAAGCCTTGTGCTTTAAGGCACAGTATAGTTGTCAAAGTTAGGATTCTTTTTACCATGAGATTTTGCTAAGGCAATTGACTTTTAGTGTTCTTCACACATGTGCATGGATGATGGTGATGCTGTGATATAACCGTTAAAAGTCGTTCCCCAACATATTCCTGTATCCTTAGTAAAGCTTGACATTGCCTACCTTGAATAGATATTTTTGTCAATTTTACCAAGGAAAAAATGGAGAAAATGAAAAGAAAGTAAAGGCAACGTGAGAGGGTGTTAATAAAAATTGTGTCAGTTACGGGCGATGAACAGGTTGAGGTACAGATAAAGAGGGCAGTAAAAAATTCTGGAAGCAATAGATTTGTTGAGTTAGAAAAATAATGGCCTTCTGATTTAGTATGTTAGCAGAGGTAGTATAATTGAAAGAATTAAACATATTTGTATCTTATCTGAATTCTGTCATGCTACCCTCCAAACATTCCCCTACAGGATTTGAATACAGAGAAAATATATTACCTTGGCATAGATTTTTGCACCGCATAAAATGAATAAAGATTTAAAAATTCATGTGGAACTATCTGAGTTGATTCTAAAAGGAAAACTGAGACTTTATCAATTAGCAGGAATAAGTCAGCAGAAACTATAGTACCTCTTAATAATGATAAAATTGATAAATTATGGGCAGAAAGTGAGCCATGGCAAAGAGTTTGCAATAATTTTTGGGGGGAAGAGATAAACAATAAATACCCCAAAAGCAAGATTAAATCTGGCTTTTAATCAAAACACAAAAATGTTTTAAAATCCAAAATCTCGGTCTCATGTCAGAAGAGTCTGATATGACAAGATATGGGCTAGAAGATAAACGAATATTTAAAGACTACCCTACTGCCAGTAATTTCACAATCCCTTGGTTTTATATTGACTCTTTAACAGCTTTTGTTAAGACATAAAAGTTATGACATGAAAAGTTTAGAATGATGTCGTGATGTTAATGGTCATAATGTGTACTAATTCTAGAAAAAAGATTTCATCTACCTTTCTGTAAATGATTTTTTGTTTTAGTCTCTCTCGGTTTTCTGCAATGAACCATGAATACACCTTGCAGTGACATTTGAAGTCTCCAAAAAAAGGATGGGACCCCACAATGACAATTCCTCCAGGACTATGATAACATTACTAAGCTGAAAAACACCACCTAAAAATCAGCTTTTGGACTACAAACTGCTCAGAACAGTTTTGAGGTGGCTCGCTGAGATGATCAAGCTCACAGATCACGCTAGACAGGACGTGAGACAAGCCCTGCACTTTCCCATTTGCAGAGACTATGATAAAGCTAACTCTGCCAGGACTTGACAATTAACCCAAATTTTTCTCTTCTAGTTACCCTAAAGATGCGTTCATCCTCACCACCACCCAGGCAGCAGGAAGTAAATATAAAAATACAATGCCCACATTCCCAAGAGATAGGTTGGGTGGTTTTTGTTGTTCAATAGGTTATATATATTTGCACTGTTTAAGGGGTTGGTTACAAGTTGTTATTGGTTATGGTCAGGAGGAAAGTTGAACAAAGGAGATTAGATTCAGAGTTTTGTTTTGAAAAGAAAAAAACAGAAAAAGAAAAGAAAAAAATAGTATAGATTTTAACAACAGGCATTAAGTCCTTTAACTGTTCTGTTGTGTTTTCCCAATGATGACAGGGAATGATTGAACCAAATTTGACATTGGGGCCAATGAGAGGCCTCCTAAAGTGTTTTCCAATGGCAAAGGGTTGCCTTCCTGTGCCTTTTAATTTGCATTCATTAGTCCAATGCTTGACTTTGCCACACCTTCTGCATTGCATACTCCAGAAGGCTAGGGCCTTCTGTGTGGATTATTCTTACAAAACAAAAAACAAACAAACAAAAAACAAAACCACATTGTTTCTAGGAAGACCTTGCTTACAATCCCTTTTCAAAAGATCTAACATTTTGATTTTGCTTATAATTTTTTAGAAATCACCTCTCATATCCAAGTATCATCATAAATCTGAGATCCAACAGGCAGTTTTTCAAATCAATTCATCTATGATACTGATCTTGCCTTTAAAGTTCTAATCATCCTTTTGCATTCTGAATTAGCACTTTCAAAAGCCAAAGTTTCAATTAGCATTTGTCTAATATCTGATATCACTCAATTACAGGTAAGGCCAATCTTTGATTAAAAAAAAAGGAAAGAAAGAAAAAAAGACTTCTTTTGTGCCTTGTATAATTTTAATAAATGACTCGGTCCTCTTTTTTGATTCTTCAGCTCTGTCCCAAGCATTCTAAGTGGCTCTATGGCAAAGAACTAGGGTGTTGTCATCAAGCATAAACTATGTGTGCAAATCAGCTTACTATACTCACAGAGGGGTTGATCTTGGTAGATTTCATGACCTCTAGTCCCTTGTTGTTCTATGACCCTAGATATCTTTCTCTACCATATTTTTCATTTAACTGAGGACTAGCTTCCAGTACTGCTATAATTACATCTTTCCAGTCTTGTGGGACAGTTCTGCTCCCAGCAGCCCATTATTTTAACATGTTTCACAAAAGGTGAATGCATACCATAGGAAAAGACTCCTTACTTAAATATCTCTAAATCTAACATCCCTATAGGATTCCAATTAACTTATACAAAGCCTTCTGGGTACCTACAATCTAGATGTCATTCTTATAGGGTAACTGATAAATTAACATTAGTGTTCAAATAACCTTAAGCCAATCATATTGCAATGCTACGGTAATTTCTGCTCTAAAATTCTCTATTTGTGTCTGAGTATTTTTCTCATTTTCATTAGGAAGTCTTTCTAAAGCTTGTATCTTGTCAGTATTAAGTCCTTCTAGGATTCTTATCAGCCAAATTTTTCTTATTTTTATAAGTAATTCTTTCTAAGTATGTCAGTAATATGCCTTTCTAAAGCTTATATCTTATTAGTTAAATTATCATATTTGGCACAATCAAACCACCTTTTTAAGGATAAACTATTAATTACCAAATTGATAGTAATTACAGCTAACAATTTGTCAATCCCAGCTACATCATTTATCCCCTTCTTTAAGTTTTCCATTTTCAAATCATCCACAGTAGCACTATACAAGGTCTTAGTACCCTGCATTGTGATGTTTCCCATTCTTAATATGGAAAATATTTTCCTTTTAATATTATTGAATTTTCTACCAAACGACTTCCCTGGTATCTCACCCAATTCACTGACTTCTCAGTAGTTTATCTAAAACTTGTTGCCTAAATAAAGTCCTTCCCACCATTTCCAAGCTTGAGCCAGAGTTCCAGAAAGCAGCAGTTGCCTGTTGTGAGCACTCATGTGAAATGGTGGCATGATTCCTCTGTCCATGTGGTCATACCATGCATTGAAGAGTCAAACGTTTTAACTTTGGCACCATGCCTGTGCTTTAATCTACTGCTATGTTAGCCAGCAATTCCAACTCCACAGTTACCAACCTTCTTTGCTAGCAGCAGCCTGGCAGCTGAGGCGGCAGCCTGGCAAAAATTCTGTTCCCAAAGGCACCAGCCCTGTTGCTGCTGATAAAGGTGGCTTGAACTAATCTCTATTGTTCTAATTATGAATACGACTAGAGATTCAGAGGTTGGGGTGAAAGCCTGCAAACTCAGAGAGGTGCATAGCAACTGACTAACCTTTGCTCCTTCCTGGCTTCCATAAGGGAACCCCTGCTTCCACTTCTCTAAACCAGAAAAACTTGTACCACGCCAAACCCCACACTATTACTTCCTGTGTCTCTTGATCTCTCTCAGATGGCCTCTGAGGCTCTATGAATACTCTCTGTCAACTAGGTGCTAATACAGCCCTGTGACCCAAGGTCAATTTATTTAATTAATGCAAATGCAAACTTGAAATTCACAGTGTGATCTAATATCCCCCAAAAAGAGAATTGGTTGATATTATAGGAATTTATAATGCCAATTTGAAGAATATCTGCAGATGGGGAGGTGTCATCGTACAGATGATAGTTAAGGGAAGGTGAATAAGCAATAAAAACTAGAAAATGTTTGTGGAGGAAACGGAAACAGAACCAGAGACTATGCTGGTCACTCCAATATTTAGAAACTTGGTAGAAGTAGACCCTACCAAAAAAAGCACATTTCAGAAATAGAACAATAGTCTATGACTCTTGATACACATGAGATGGATGCAATTTAAGTCACATTCTGCTTAAAGAATGTGAGGAATGCAGACAGAAAGCATTGGGTCACTAATGTGGGTAAATTAGAGATTGTAGATTGCAGTAATAATTATTTTGATGAATTCATTTGCAATAGTCAAAGAACAAAGAAAAAATGTAATATTTCTGAATATTTTAATCTTTTCAGAGAAAAGTGTTTTGCTCTATGTTTAAATTGGAAGACACTAGAGAAGGTCTGTGCGCATTGTAAATGCCAAGTAGAGAGAGGAATTCAATGTTACAGGGAAAAATGGGGGCCTAAGAAAAGGCAAAACATGCCTAGAAAGACCGAACCACTTTTGTTTCCAAACAGACTATTTTTAGATGAAGGTCCATCTTTTTGGTTCTTTGAAAATAGAAAAAAAAAATAGCAAAATTTATAAAATATATCTTTGTCATTCCCAGGATTTCTGTTTGGACACACAGCAAATATTCTCAGTGACGTATCCAGCCAGGCTGTTGTTTTCTGAGTCTCTCGTCTTTGGTTTCCTTTCTTCACTCTGCATTTGCTCTGTTTGAAGCCTTTCTCTCTTAAGTACCCTCTTCTTCCCCATTCCTGCGTATCCTTCTCTTGCTTCCTTCCTTCCCTTTAAATTACTGGCACTAAAAGTACATTGCGAATTTCATGTCTTAAGCTAGGATTCCAGTCCTTTGTAGCTGCACCCATTCCACACTTTAGAACTCAGCACTTCCTTTTGGAGTTGAGATCTCTGGAAAAGGCTGGATCTTTTTTCTCCTATTCTTTTATTCTGAAATTTCCTTTCTTTCTCTGCTCAAACACTGACATTTTTCCCCCTGTCATTCAGCTCATAGGATCACTGCTTTACCTATGTCTAATATCATCTCAGGGATCTGGTAGCCCATGCATGGGTACTGTTTGCTGTTTTCTCAATTTTATTTTTAGAGAAAATCAGAAGTATCTCTTCAAGTACTTATATTTTAAGTTCCCTTAAATGACAAAGGTACTATACTACCAAAAGGTAATAATAAAACTACAAGGAAGAAAAAATCTTTCTCTGACAGTGACATTTTTGACTCTTTCCAAAATTATTGAAAATTATTTTATCATACTAAAACTTTAAGGATTGAACCTTATTCTCTATTGTACTCGTGTCAACTAATATTATTCATAATCTATACCCAGAATACTGTGTGGTCATAATAAACCTTCTCTCTGTTTATTTTCTCATAAGCAAAGTAATGTACTAATGTAGTTACTAAGTCTTTTGAAATTCCTAACTACCTATTGTACAAAATGTACTTACACTAAGACTTACAAATATTAAATACTTTGTTGTCATGCTTGACATTATATTAATGGTATTTAAATACATAATTTAAAGTTAATAATGAGAGAACTTTAGACAAATGCCAAAAGTTTACCTTCTAGTAACAAATTCAACCAATTATTTCATAAATAATGACTAACTTAATAACTTTCATTATTAATGTTAAAATCCACATCACATTATAAATGATTTAATCTAGGTCTTATTTCATATTTATTCATCACAATATTTAAATCTTGACTGGTAAGATGATTCAGTGGATAAAATCATTTGCTGGGAAGCCTGGAAACCTAAGCTAAACACCTGAAACTCACATGATGGAATGAAAGAATCAACTCATCCATGTTGTTCTCTGACTGACGTATGTATATGGACACACATACAAAAACACACTAAATAAGGGGAAAATAATTAAAAACTGAAAATATAAATCACAATGAGTATTTACAAAACTGATTGAAAAAAGATTATACACCAAACATGTAAACTACAGAAAAACCAGAAAGTAAGTGACTGATTTTGACCACCACCACCACCCCCCAGTCTTAGAAGAGAATACCTCAGCCAGCATATTGCTCAGCAAGGAACACACTAATCCAAATGGTACCAGGTTCCAAAGTCCCCCTAACACTTTGTGTGTGTGTGTGTGTGTGTGTGTGTGTGTGTGTGCGTGTGTGTGAGAATCACCACATGGCTTTATTGTTTTATTTTTCTCTTTTTATTGTCTACTCAATCTCTAGAGACAAGGTTTTTGACAACAAAACTTATCTATCCTTTCTCATGCCATGGCTTATTTATATTTCCTATATGGTTTATCTAATAAATACATTATGGAAATATCTGAGTATTTGTTGGGCTCATGCCCTTACAACAACCACCCACTCTTTCTTCAATGCAGGGTCCACTGGAGAAACATACGGATATTTCTAGTTGTTCACTGATTTAACTGGGAAAAGAAAGCCGTTGAGATCCCACAGATGGTCGGGAGATTAATTCCGTCTCCTTGAAGTTGCTCTGTCAATCATTCACATCTGTTTTTCCTGAGTACATGACATCATCCATTATCACCTTTGAGATTTCTTCTTCTACTGCCTTACTGCTCATACGTCAGTGAGTTCCTCTATTTGTCCGTAACACAGAATTTAGCATCTTATTCATCAAGTGGAAAAGCAGTCCTGCACAAACTGGCTTCTGTTGCAGCAGGAATACTGACATATTCCTGTGAAATAGATTCTTTCTAATCACCTCTTGCCACTCCTTATCTTTGAACATTAATCATGATGAGTCTTAACTAAAAATATCTTGCATAAAAAGAGCAATCACAGTGGTAAAAATCACACTTCGTTCTAGATTTTTTCAACTGCATAATACATTTTAAATTTGAATATATTTTGCATTGTTTTGATACATCTGACCTTTCAAGCAACATGGCATACTTTGTTACCACCATTCATCTTTGTAAAACATGTTTTGACAGTGTTCATGTAGTAATTGACCTATACAATAGCATCGTTAGGTCAGAAAGATGTGTGCAAAACTTTTTTCAAGGCCAAAAGTTTTATTTTGCAGGAAGAGAAGAGGAACTGAGGACACCAACATGATAGACATGCTTCATCATCTTAGACTGACTAGTTTCAAACTCCTCCTTTGTGGAGAAAACCTGCAGCTAGTTTGGACACTGGTCCCAAGTTCTGCCTAATATTAAGTATTCACAAGGCCTAATATTGGATACAAAAAAATCTGTTTATTTGGAAGATCACAAAATGAATTAGCTACCTGCATTTTGGTCATTTAAAAAGTGAAAAATAATACAGACATCCAAGTGCAGTGAGCAACTAGAAAGCAAATCTCTGGCACCCAGTTCCTATGTATCCTGCCTGGTACTATGTGTAGGCATACATTCATTCTTAATGGTTCTGATCTGTTGCTTCTTTCTCAGGACCGTTCATACATCCTCTTCTCGTCACTGTAAAGCTCCTCAGAGGATTGTCCATATTAAGTGCTCCAAATTCTTCATCTCTGAGTCATCCATTTCTTCTCTTGTTCTGTGATGAATGGAACAATATCCTTTCATGCACACAATCATCTCAAGGTTTAAGCAACAGGCCCTTGTTGAAGCAACTCAACTTCATATAATTTGTAATGATGACGACTGATGTCGTTGAATGAAGATGAACATGGATTGCTAATTATTCCAGATCTTCCATATGAAAAAGCTTCTTAAATCCTGCAGATACATTTATCGGTTCAATGTAACACGGATAATAAAAAAACTAGAGACAGATATTGGAGTTCAAGTTGAAGATCCGAAAAGCAAAGCAGTCAACCACTACAGAGACCTTTTACCTCTGCCAAATTTTCAGGCCAAATGAATAAGAATCTGTCTCCATGAATCCTCAGACTCCACACTCCAGTGAGTTCCTGGCTCTTCCCCTTTAGATTTCTCTCTCCACCCAGCCATATCGCTCTTGTCTCCCCCTCCCTATGGTTGTGATGGAAAATAAATAAATTGATTAAATTTAAGAAGAGAAATAATAAAAGCAATATATTTACAAAAGAGTTATTTATAGATTTATCTATCCTGAGTTCTTTATAGATTTATTGCCTGACTAGTGTCCTGCTGAGTATTTGTCCAGCATCCACTTGAACATTTGGCTTTCAAGAAAACCAGTTTCATACCTAAAAACTGAGATTATTAGATTACTTTCCAGTTAAACGACAGTGTATTACGTGGTTTATTCTATCTTAGTTTATCAGGGTTAGTGTTTTTTTTTCTTTCAGTTCACTGAAACAACTTTAAGGAACTATTTTAAACTCCTTTAAGGCAGAATTTGTTAAGTACCTTTGCCGATCCAACATAGTTCTGTTTGGCAGCCATTTTTCATGTGGCTCTTACTCGTTACGGAAGAAACTGTTAAATGTGCTGCTGTCGTCCTCACCTTCCCATTCTTACCTAATTTGATCATGTTTCTGCATCTGTTCACCTGGGTGATTACATGACCCTCCCCATCATGTATCTGCATCTGTTTACCCTGGGTGATTACATGACCCTCCCCATGTGGTCTGTTGAGGCACACCTGAAATAAATCGAGCACCGCACACATAACTATATCTATTATCATGATAAATTGACAACGCCATGGGAAAAGAAACTGAAGCCGGAGTCCTGCAGTAAATGCGGACCATGCTCAGTCTTGACAACATCAAGTTCAACTGCAATGTTTACCATGAATTGATTCGACTACATTAAATTACTTACAAGATAGATTATACTCTTAACATCAATTTATTTGGTAAGGTTTGTCAAGGTTTCTAAAGAGCTGATGGAGTCTCTATTGATTGTTTAAAGAGACAAGTAATTAAACTGCAATGGGCTGCTTGAGTTTTCTTACCAACAACCTCCCAGACAGTATTATTTATATTTATATGAAATTGGCAAGAGGAATTCAAGAGCTTTCAAAATATCTAAAGTATTATAGAAACAATAGTTTTTAAGAGTACTTGTTGCTTTTTCAGAAGATTCAAGTTTGGTTTCCAGAACCTAAGGGAATCATTTAACAATTGCTTATAGCTCCACCTGTAGAGGATCAGACACCTTCATCAGGCTGCTGCAGGCATCCACTCACACACAAATAAAAAATAAAAATAAATCTAAAAAAATTAAAATAAAAAGGTATACTGGTTAAGACCACGATGAACTACTAGTGAATCTCATTCAATTTGTGCTTCATGTGCTTCATACTTACTATGATTTTATTGTAAACTTTATTGAGATGATAAAGTAATTTAGATACATTGATATACTGTCATTTATTCTAAACCAGATGACATTCTGATGTTCGGAATTCAAAATAGAATGTATATTCCTGGAAACTAATCATTAAACAGATTTTGTTTTATAAATTTCAGTGACGCTTTAGTATTATTTACAGCTATTTATTACTGGCATAAAAATAGGTAGTATTGCTAAGTTCATGTCTTAATCTTCTTTAAATGTGAATATTATTGTTTATGGTTCAGTCCTTATGCTTCTGTTTCCTGGGGTCTTCAGGAGCATCAGTAGTCAGCTCTGTAACAGTTCTGATCATGCATATCCTGGTCTTGACACCATCTGAGAATAAAGTCTCTCAGCAACTGTTAGTAAGTCTAAAGCTCGTTGTACATTATTAGATAACATTTTATTGTGTTTACAGGATCATGAACTTTTTCCATTATATTTGGCTCTTCTGATATTACCTAGTTTTGTCCTATGTGGAAGAGGCTAGCTCTTTTGAGAGTTTGTAAACTGCACTTGTTTCTGGAAATAATTTCGAGTTTTACTTTTCCTCTGTTCTTAACCAGTCTGTGTCAATAGTTTAACTGTTATTAAAATATTTTTTGCTTTATTAACATCTGCTATTCTTCAAATTCCTACCCTGTCCATATAAACCATTTAAGAATACCCACCCATCCTTGAGCATTTTGAATTTTTAATAGTTTTTTGTTATTGATTCTATCATATCATATTATGATTGAGAACTTATTGTGCAAAATAGTGATTCTATAGATTCACTTGGGCCTTTTAGTACAAAAATCCATGCTCAGGTTTCAAAGAGCTCTGTTTATTGATTGGAGATACTTTTATCAATTGTAGCTCAAATTTTATCGGATCTCTCATTTATTTCTCAGAAGCATTAAGATTATTCCTCTACATTTAACAGTCTGTAAGAAGCCCATGTCAACACAGCTGACTTCTCGTCTGTTCTCTGCCATCTGCCTGTTGTTCCATATGGTTTGTGAGGCTCTCTGTTTACATGCATGTATTGCGTAGCTACCCTGTCATTCTCTGTTGCTCGTTTTTCATGTATAACAAAATCACAACCACTTATTCTTTTGACAAATTAATTGCTGTTTCATGTACAGCAGGTATTTAGTAATTTGATTTTGGTGCTAATGAGGATTGAGCCTCAGGCCTGATATATGCTGAGCAAGTGTTTTAGCACAGAGCCACAGAGCTACCTTGTTGGAACCTTTTCACTTTTGATTTGAGACAGGTTCTCATTAAGTGTTCAGGCTGTGGTAGTTCGAATGTAATTGCTTCCCCCTCTCTGTAATCTCATAGGGAGTGGCACTTTTAGGAGGTGTGGCTTTGTTGGTGTAGGTATGGCCTTGCTGGAGAAAGTGTGTCACTGTGAGGGCAGGCTTTGAAGTTTCCTGTGCACAACAAACTGCCCAGTGTCACAATCCGCAACCTATTGCCTTTTGATCAAGATGTAGCCAGGACTGTGTCTTCCTGAACACCACTATGTTTCCTACAATGATGATAATGGACTAAATTTCTGAAACTGTAAGCCAACCCCTCTATTAAATGTTTTCCTTTAGGAAAGTTGTCATGGTAATTGTGTTTCTTCACAGGAACAAGAAACCTAAGAAACAGGCTATTGCTGAACTCACTATGTAGCCCAAGTTAACCTTAAATTTTCAGTCATATGTCTCTATCTCTCATGTGGCAAGTGTACCAAGACATCCCTTATTAATGATTTTGATAAAATTGAGGAACAATTAAGTTACGTGTTTTTGTCTTGTTTTATTTTTTGATAATTTCTTTGATTTTAATTTTATTTTAAAACCATCTTTTTTTTCCTTTCTTTTTTTTTTTTTTTTTTTTTTGGAAGAAAGGGTTTATTTTGGCTCCAGGGTTCTAGGTTACAGTGTGCCTAGGTGGGGAGGTTAGAGGGGCAGGAGCCTGAGAAAGCTAGTTACATTGTATCCAGATAAGAATCAGGAGATGGTTACATTGTATCCAAATAACAATAACAATAATAATAATAATAATAATAATAATAATAATCAGGTGCTAGTTACATTGTATCCAGATAAGAAGCAGCCAGTAGCTACATTGTATCCAGATAAGAACCAGGTGTTGGTTACATTGTATTCAGATAATAGGCAGCCATTAGTTACATTGTATCCAGATAAAGAAGGGTTGTGATGAATGCATGCTGCTGCTGAACTCTTTTCTGTGTACAGAAGTCTCAGCTGGGGAATGAGGCCACCTATAATGAACAGATCTCACGTTAGCTCACTCAGTTAAGACAACCCTCGCCTCCTAGGCATGCAAAGAGGACCATTGCCCAGGTGACTCTAGAGTTGACAGTTAATGCTAACCACCACTCCGTCTGAAAGTGTGTGCACATTCACATGCATGTGCACACACCCAGATGTTCTGCTGTGCAAGCACAGGGATATTTGTTGCAGATATATGTCATCTGCTTATGGGTGCCAGCTTCCGAAAGGAGTGCAAAGGGATGGGAACAGATTCACAGCCATGGTCGTGTCAAAGATGCCCTGCTTCTAAGTCCTACAAAGATGCCACCCTTTACCCCACCCCAAGAACAAAGCAGCACCCATCGTTAGAGGACCGATGGTCCTCGTCATCACTCAGCTTGATCCCAAAGATCGTCCTCCTGGATTCTCACTTTGCCTCCACCCCGCCGAGCTGTCATTGTTGTACGCCAAACTTTCTATCAAATGCCAAGGCCACTACCACACATTTTGAGGTGGACAGTTTACCAAGTTACCCAAAGGTAGTTACAAAGAGAGTCGCTGTGTCCTCCTGTGCTGGTGATACTTGAAAATGGTGTTTTCAATTAGCAGAGCTGGTGTGTTTTCTGGTGGTGTAGGGTGCTGCAGAGCACACATTTCCGCCCGACGAAAGCAGGTAGCCTGCTTTCCTTCTCATTATTATCCCCGTCAAGCATTTATTACATGTCACTGAGACTCCTCATTGTCCCTGCCATGGAAAATGAATAGAAAGTCATACTGTCACTTTACGGAGAAGGAATCCATCAGTGTGGCCAGGAGTGCAGCTGACATTGTGCTCAGTGACAGTGCTTGGCAGAGGTTACATACCAATCCTTGTTCCCTCTCCCACCTGTCCATCCACTCCTCCTCCTCCTGCTTTCTCCCCACCTCTCCCTCCACTCCTCAGAGAGAGTGAGGCCCCCCACAGGGAGTCAACAAAGTATGTCACATCACTTGAGGCAGGGCCAAGGCCCTTCCCACTGCACAGGACTTCCCAAGGCTGTGGGACTTGGCTATTTTTTTGGTAATTTCACAATTGCACACAATATGTTTTGATAAAAATCTACCTTTGATTCCCTCTCTTCTGATTTCTCAACTCCATGTGTTTCAGGTCAGTACCAGTTTGGTTTTTTGATATACCAGGCATTAGTTTCAGCAATAGGGCCAGAAATCTAGACATACACCTGCTATAGTACCCAGTCATACCATTGTAGGAGATATTTACAAAGGGCACTTAAGATTGCTACAAAAATATCTGTTTTTCAATGTCTATAGCTACTTTATTCACATAGCTACTTTATTCTCAACAGCCCATCACCTGTTGAGAAGACAGATAAAGAAAACAAACATGGGATATCTATACAACATATGATTCAGCTGAAATAAAAAAAAATGACATTCACAAGTAAATAGCTAGGTTTAGAAATTTTCATCCTGAATGAAGTAAGCCCAGGGCAAGAAAGACAAATGCTGCATGATCTCACAGAATCTTTAGATGATTATGTTTAAATCAGAGTGCCTTTGACGTCATAAAACTAGTTAAGGATCCACAGGGCCAATTTCAAAGAAATAGAAGAAAAATAAAGGGTTTGATGGAGGAAAGAGGGCTAATAAAACAGGAAGGAATAAATAGAGTTAGGAATGAGAGATCAAGGTGGAAGAGGAGAGTACTGGGAGTGAAGAGTAACTCTAAAGACCTTAGAAAAGGCTGTAAGGAAGCCTACTGCTGTAGCAATTTCTAAAACATAATAAAAAATGAATTTTAAAAGAGTTGTCCTATAATAGACACAAAATTTCTCTCCATGAAAAAACAGACTACCAACTAAAACATCTAGTAACAGGTAAGGGCTACCTTTTCTAAGTTGTTAATGGAGATCCACAGCCCTCTCCTTAAAACCTTATAGGCCATTGCAGTTGTTCCTAGTTATGCTCCAGAGCTTGATGCTAAGATCTTGATGCTGAAGAAACAACATATTTCGTATGTACTCACTCATAAGTGGATTCTAGCCATAAACAAAGGACATTGAGCCTATAGTTCGTGATCCTAGAGAAGCTAAATAAGAAAGCGAACCCAAAGAAAAACATATATTTATCCTCCTGGATATTGGAAATAGACAAGATTGCCGGGCAAAAGTTGGGAGCATGAGGTTGGGGGTGGGTTGGGGGAAGGGGAGATGGGGAGAGACAAGGGAGAAGGGGAGTATTGGGGAGAGCTTGGGGGAATGGGATGGTTGAGATGGAGGAAGGGTGGATATGGGAGCAGGGAAGAAGATATCTTAACTAAGGGAGCCATTTTAGGGTTGGCATGAGACTTGGCTCTAGAGGGGTTCACAGGTGTCCAAGGGGATATCCCCAGCTAGGTCCTTGGGCAGCAGAGGAGAGGGTGCCTGAACTGGCCTTCTCCCATAAACACACTGATGAATATCTTGCATATCACCATAGAACCTTCATCGGGCAATGGATGGAGATAGAAACAGAGACCCACATTGGAGCACTGAACTGAGCTCCCAAGGCCCAGATGAAGACCAGAAGGAGGGAGAACATGAACAAGGAAGTCAGGACCGTGAGGGGTGCGCTCACCCTCGGAGACGATGGGACTGATCTAATGAGAGCTCACCAAGGCCAAATGGCCTGGGACTGAACGAGCATGTGATCAAACCGGACTCTCTGAATGTGGCTGACAATGAAAAGCCAATGATAATGACACCGGGTTTTTATTCTACTGCATGTACTAACTTTTTGGGAGCCTAGTCTGTTTGGATGCGTATCTTCCAAGACCTGGGTGGAGGGGGGAAGGCCTTGGACTTCCCACAGGGCAGGGCACCCTGACTTCTCTTAGGACTGGAGAGTGAGGGGGAGGCGGAGTGGGAGGATGGGAGGAGGTGGAAATTTTTCATAAATAAATAAAAAGAAAGGAATTATTAACACTCTTATGGATGATAAATTATTCTAACCATTTTTAAGAAATTGATTTACAAAGGGCACTCAATAAAAGCTAAAGGTTTGCTTATTGGAATTTCAACTACTTGTTTTATGCACAAGAATTAAATATTTGAGAAAGCATTATCACTTTAGAGCTTAATTGCTTAAAATTGTAATGGTCCTGATCTTTGAAGAGTCTATAAAGTAATTTCTTCGCATAAACACATAGATGTCTCTACAGGTAAGCATTAAAATAATTAATATGCTTTATATATCATAAAAATTGGGCTTCTTGTTTGTTTCTAGGACAGTTACTAAAACATGATATTCAATGTAGTTTAAAATTATCTGTTTTATAGATTTTATAAGGTATGACTAGAGTAGCTGAAACTGGGATAATTTTGAAAATTCCAGGTAGCATGTATCATAATCATCTTTGGATAAATACAGAGTTACTCTATGAAAAAAAAATTCTTTGAATATTTTATATTTACATTTTTAAAAATTTTCATGAAAACCTATTTCTGCAGAGAAGGCTTTGAGACCATCTTGCAACACAGGTTTAACGTGGTGGATATCCTCCTGATTAATGGCAGGGGCACTAAGCTAATTGAAAAGCCTTATCTGGCTAAAGGAGAAGGCACACCGTGGTCAATTTTTATTAGGAGGGGGAGGGGATCATGTGTACAAAATCTTGATCGAGGGTATGTGTTCGCTTTATTTCTTCACATTTTTTTCTGCCTTTTGATTTATTTATTTCCTATTCAAAGCAATAATAAAATGTCCTGGTCAATTCTCTCCCTGACAAACATTATCAAACAGTCTTAGAAAGAGCTGTATAGGATGGGTTGTATTGACTGTTTCCGCTTACCAATCTGACAGATGAGATACCACGATCTTTAGAAGCTATCTAAGATTTCACTTGCTTAAGGATAGGAAAAGATGGGATTTGAACCAAGATAATCCAGCTTCAGAGTCTCGAACTTAAATAGATTACTAGTCATTGAAGTAGGCTTGAGATACTTTCATCTCTGAATTATTAAAGTCCAGAAGAAATAAAAACCCTGGGCAAAATGCTATACATTTTGCTATGATTTACAAATCCATCCCTTTAAGAGTTATAGCATCTGTGACCAGAAAAAAATGGAAATATTTAACTATTAATAAGAACAAATTTTAAATCCATGTAAGCATGGAGCTTTAAAAAAATCTTAACTGTGTTTTTTTTTTTTATTTTGATTAAACAATTATTTTACTTTCTGTCTCAGGAATGACATGTTTGGAGATTAATAAATAATTGCAAAATTAGTATATGTTGTATTTTTCCATAGCTAAGCATCCAATTTTTAAAAACTTCTCTCCAAGAAATACATCTCAATCAAACAAGAAATACATCTCAATCAAAGATGGAGTTAATCTTGAACCAAGAGATGAACAACATATTTGAATCAAATGGAAATACATTGGCACAACTGTCTAAAAATATAGGTCTCAGACAAGAAAAAAATAGAGGGAATAAAGTAGGTCCCTCTGTATTGACTGAAGGAATGATTATTAAAGGGACATTACCATTCTTTACGTATGCTCACTGGAGAAGGGGACACTCAAGTATCAGATATGAAGTCAAGATTATCCTTTGCACAATGACTGTGTGTGGACCTTACTACCTCTGAATTACTTCTCTTTACTTTCACTAATGCCATGAAAGGCAAGAGAATTAAAGGGAAAGAATGGGCAGTCATGCTCCCTAAGGCATTAAAAACATAGCCTGTTGTTTCAGGAGTTTGCTATATCATATGTATTTGTATACTGGAATCATAAAGATGTTTCCATAGGGAGAAATGTGTGTCTTGTATAAATTATTAATGATTGCCAGATTAATAAATGAGAAATCTGTAGATGAACCTTTGATCATTTCTTCTCTTTCTGTTACTTACTACCCACAATAAAACATTCCTACACATTTTATTGTGGAGAATTATTGGCAAATTGCCAAAAAAAGAACGCTTACTTCCAATTGTACAATCAACACTGTGGACTTACTCATGATATTTTTACGTATATACGTTATTAATTATTTTATTCTTAAATCCAAAGGTAAAAACAGATTCTAGGTCTTTGAAGTTCCATTACATTTATTTTATTCTTACTAAGGTTCAAAATGTTTTCAGGTGTCTCTTGGCTATTCATAATTTATTCTGGAGCAGCAATTTCAAAAGGAAAAAGCACAAAGGTGAAAAGATAAAGGCAGAATTTTCAAATTCTGCAGTGATGGATTATCTTTGTGACTTTGTTGTTTCTTAAAAGCATAGGGGAAAATTTCATAATTGACCCAGGGAATTATATTACTAAACCATAATACCTAAATGTCTTAGTGATTATTGTTGGCTGTGGAAAGTTAACTGAAATTGGAGGGGAAAATGACTTAATTTAATTTGATCATTTCAGTGCAAATACATTCATTTTAATTTCCATTAAGAAACCAACAAAAGTGTCTTGAGTTTCCGTAAGAATTTATTTTTCTCTAAGTTTTCTAATAAGTTTAGGATTTTATCCAATCTCTGTGGAATTCTCACTGTGAAAAGTTACTTCATTGTCAGTGGCTGAATCTTCTGATTTGCAGAACAGGGTAAACATGCTATTTCCTGTGACTGAAATTACAGAGAGGGTAATGCTTACAAAATGTGTGTCACATTGAATATTCCTAATAGGACTGACATGAATAAAGTTAGACAAACCAATGTATGTCTACAGAATGATTTTAATGAGTCACTTATATGCAGATAAATATATGATGAAAGCCAGAATCTATTGAAATTGAAAGAAACATAACTTGAATTTAAATGCAAATGCAGTATGCTTTTCTAGAAACCATCTTTGCTCGTTTTAGCCCTTTCACTGTCTGAATCAAAGAGCGGCTAGGAAAGAAGTCTTGTGAACAATGTATTTCTATTTTCTTTTGAGTAAGAGTCCCACCTGACTACAGTCACCATGATGGTTGACTTGGGACTTGAAATGACACCCCTTCCCCTGCTTTCCAAAGGCAGGGATTGCAGGTGTGCATCAATATATGTGGCTTCGAAAGATGTTTTTCAACCTTTATTGAAATATTGTAATGCAGGTTAGGTTAACAAGATCCAAAACAGAAATGAATAGCCGGAGAGGATGCTTAGTGGTTAGGCACACTGCTCTTTCAGGGTACCTGAAATGGATTCCCAACGCCTACGTTGGATGGCTCACAACAGCCTGTAACTTGGGTTTTAGAGGATTTGGTGGCCTCTTCTAGGTTCCACAAACATTGGCATGCATAGGAAGACATGGGAGGACTTAGAGTATGGAAGTGGAAGGGCAGGAGCTATATAGATGTAGTACTCACATATACAGTTCTCAAAGTTATAAAAAATGACATTTCTCAACAGTAATAGTTTAAACTCTTATTACAGTCATATTATTTCATGTGAACATATTGTTAGTTTTAATGGTCAGTTTAATGTTAGCATAATTGTTTATGTGAGATTTAATACTAGAAAAGTCAGGAATGAAATGCAAATCAAAAATTTTACTTATCCTAGATTATCCTCACTCTAGTGCCAGAGCTGTTTCATAGACTCTTAGATCAATGTATACCATACACAAATTAGAGAAAACTTTCACGGTTGTGAAAATGTACAGACATTCTTATTTCTTCTCCCCTGTCAAGACTGACACTGGTTTCAAACACTTGGGCCCCATGAGCAAATCCCAGATGAATTCAGTGTTGCTCCTAGACATTTGGACAATATCTTGTTATTGAAATTTCTGACACTTAGATCACTGGATTCCAAGGATTGCTAAATTTAACCATATTAAATTATAAAATGGCATCTATATATTTAACACCATTTCATAGACATATCCCTGTATGTCTGAGAGTTATGATCTGGGGATTTCTAGTTTTATATTGTACAATCAATCAAGTGGGGGAAAAACCACAATGGTCAGGTTCCATAGACAAGTTTCTTCAGTCTCAGAATAGAAAAAAGTTAATCTCAGAGAACACAAGAATGGTATGATGGTGACCAAAGATCAAAAGAAGTGTGCTTTGGAGTGGAAGAAATGGTTGATCTTTGGGAACTGGCTTACAATTAGAAGCATGAAGCCCTGAAAAAAAAAAAAAAAAAAAAAAAAAAAAAAAAAAAAAAAAAAAAAAAAAAAAAAAAAAAAAAAAAAAAAAAAAAAAAACCACTGTGAAATAAAACATTCTGTACATACTCACAAAAAAAAAATCAAAGTAAGAACTTGGAATGGTTTCACCGTAAAAAGATTAAAAAAATTTAAAATAAAATGTTTTCAGTATAATGGAAACATTATGCAATGTGTGCAGGTACTGAGATATTCGATTGTACCATATTAAAATATAGAGCTTTGTATTGTTGCATTTTTTCAAAAAAGAAAGCAAGATTTTTAAATCCTCACATTTTTGTCTTAATTATATTGCTATTGATATGATAAATTGCCATAAGGATATCAAATTATAAAAGAATATATCAATTAATTTGGGAGTCTCACTTACAGAAGATTAAATTTCATGATATCATAACATGAAGTATGAAAGCATGCAGGCAGGGAGCTGTGGTGCTGAAAAAGTAGCTGAGATCCTACATCTTTATCCACAAACAGCAGGCAAAGTTAACTGAGAATGGTGCAGCTTTTAATCCTGAAAGCTGGCCTCCAGTGACACACCTCTTTCAACAAGATCACACCATTAATCCTTCCCAAATAGTCTATCTACTGGGGACTTAAACATACGAGCCTATGGGGAGCCATTCTCATTCAAAATGCCACACATTTCTCTTTCAGAAACGTTCTCAATTTACGCAGATTTCCAATAATGAAAACTATGAACAACTCTTTAAGCAAAGCATTCAAATCAGACTCTTCTACGGACATACTCTTTCATAAACACAATCAAAACCTTCTGCATCTTTGTGTTCCTTGAAATGGTTCTGGAATATTTTTAAACCTGTGGTTCAAAGCTGTGTTAACAAATCTATGCATTCAACAAGAAAGCAGTCCATAGAAATTGTGTGTATAGGTGATCCTTCATAAAAATATGCATTAAATCAAACTGAACAAATCAAACTGATTTTCCCAAGTGTTGGTTTAATATCCAAACTGTTTTCCTCTTTGTTTCCTTTAAGCAAACTACCTTTTAAAGATCAATATACTAGAAGCAAGATTTTCAGGTCTTACTGTCATGCTTAGAAATAGTTGATGCTCCTTATCCAGTTTCCTGTACTCAGAGAAAGAATTGTTAGTGTATGAGATTATGCATCGGTGAACAATTGACCTTGATTTCTGCAGGTGAAGCGTGTAGAATAGGAAGAGCCCAAACGTTAAGCAGAGAGTATGACCAGTGATCAAAGAACTGAGCTAAATTATTAGCCAGGGGATTGATTTAAAAGGACCATCAAAAAAAAAGTTAAAAATCAATAATTACAATGATTATAGTCACAGAAGAGAGAGTACAGAGACAAAGAAAAGAAGTTTAAATAAAATAGCAATTGGCTATGTTTGATTTGGATCAATTGTCTTATATATGTATAGAATCTGTGTTTGAGAGTCTTAGGAGGCTTGGCCTTGTTTAAAGAGTACAAACCATCCTCCTTATATTTCCATTTACAATATTTTATATTTACCAATCTCAGTGTTATCATGATGGCATTACACACAGTGTGTATTTTTCACTGCTGAGTATCATTTTTGAGCATGTGGTGCCTAGTTTGTTTCTCTCCTGTGTGCTTTGTTCCTCACAATGAGCTACTGGGTGCAGAAATATGAAATTCCTAATATTATGACAGAGATGTTAAGGGTCAATGCATTAGCAATACTCACACCATCAAAGGAAATAAGTGACAGTTTTCTTGGAGCAAAATATGAGTGATCAGGACCTAGAAACCAAGATTTATGTTACCTAAATTCTGTGTTCCAAGATAGTTACAATTTGGTGGAAGGGTTTTTTTTTTTGATAGTAACAAAACAAATAAATCAAGGCTTATTTTAAATAAATTAATAGAAACTTTAGGTATTTAGAGGAGATCAAGGATTAAAGGCACAAGATGCTATCAAATGTCATGCTTAGCTTTGTGGTGGGTGGGAGCTAAGGACTCTGTTCATACATTAAAAATAATATACCTAATGTTCACAGAGATGTTAGCTCACACACAGAGGAGTGAAACAAATATCTATTCAGAGAGTGAAGGATGGTTCAAGATAATTTGGCTTTGGACTTCTAACATCGAAATTATCATCAGCTCCTCAGCCTTACATGAATATCACTGTGGGGTGCTGTTCTTCCCAGAAATTTAGGTCACACAAGAAACAAACAAGAAGATGTAAATCTTGTACTTTTTTTCTTACCATCAGATAAATGTGCACTTTCTCTGGTGATGGTAAAACCCGTCACAGATGAAAGTACAGAGCCTATAAGGTCTGAACTCCTGGACAATTCAAACTTCTCCAACAGATTCACAGTTTAAAATCTACCACTATTTAAAAACAAGAAATAAAATACTCATTCAATAATGCCTATGTAGCTAGATTTTGATCATCCTAACTTCAAGACAGCGTGATTTATATGATAACTACATATAAGTTTAACTGATATCTTAAAAATAAAATAAACACACACAAAATATGTAAAAACAGAATTTCTGATTAAAGAAATACAGTTTTCTTCCTGTATCCATGTCTTATATGTTAAGGTTTGAGAAATGATGGGCAAAACAGAGCCAAGTGTAGACTCATTCATTTACTAGTTGTTAATAAAAAAACTACTTCAAGTTGGGAATAATGCCTTATAAGCATTGACTTCACAACTTTTACCACACCACTAAATTCAGGAATTGTGCAATATGCTAGCATATATGAATGAAATTAAAAATCTTGGCGAAAAAAAGACACTTATGCATACTCAAGTGACAGCATGCAAATTTATACACATGTCTATCCCAAAGTGGAGTTCACAACATCAGATTTCCCTTATTATGAGAGTTCTAATTCCACTTACCAGTGTCTCTTCACTTCACTCAATAAACAGAATGGCATGTACTGTCTACTTATAATGTGAATTACCTCTGCCTTTGTTCACAGACCGACTTTTAAAACTTGTAATCAATGCTTCTTCCCTATGGCACACAAGGTTGCCTGCTAGATTTCTTATTTATAATTATCATATTTACTCACCATAAAACATGTTTTCCATTTACTTCAGGACATAGCACAAAATCTTTATCATAAATCATGAGACTCACTGTATCAATAATATACACATGCCACTGACTAAATGTACATATATCAATATATATAATAGTGTAAGTATGCCTATATACATATGCAAATTATTGACCTTCATGTGTGTGTGCATGCGTACATGTATGTGTGTGCATGTGTGTGTGTAGTACATGAACATGAGTTCGTGTGTACATGAAGTTCACATATTAATAAATAGTCTTATGAAGGATTAAGACCAATGTCTGCTGTCAAGTTCTCTAGTGTTTTATTTATGAGACAAAATCTCTTTTACTGGAGACCCCAATTATATGGAACTCCATGTTTTGTTCTGTGAACTCTGGGGATCTCTCCTTTTCTACCTCCGAACACTTTAGCTGCATGGATGTGCCAGTTTTTCATGTGGGTGCTAGGGATCTGAACTCAGGTCCTTATGCCTGCATAACAGGTCCTTTACCCACTAAGCCAACTGACTAGGTCAAAAATATTGTCCTGTATTACAAAGGAATGGTATAGCTATGAACTAACAAATGCTTGGAACATACTCATTCATCAATCAGTTTTTGTTAAAAGTTTAAAATGTGCTTAATTTTAATGTCTACAAATTTGATTTCCTATATTCTCCCTTCAATATTTCATATTATAAAAATTTTTGTATTTGTCTGAGTTCTTTAGCAAAACAGAACCTACAATACCTGGGCAGAATATCCTGAAAGAAAATAAAAAGAACAGTGTGCTACCAGCTGTCAAGGCATATCTTAGGCCACTCAAGTAACAGCACAAAATCAATAGAAAACCACAGTTGTAAAGAGAAATCAAATCGGTAAAATGCATGGAGCCCCTGAACATTGTGGTTGCTAGACTTCCCTCAACTGTTGCTTACATTCATCTCTCCAACAGTACCTGTAGGGAGAGACTGCTTATTTGTTCCTGGCCACCTAGACTGGAAATAATCACACAGGAACTATATTAATTACAACACTGCTTGGCTAATCACTTAATCATATTGCTAGCTAGCCCTTATATCTTAAATGAACCCATTTCCATTATTTTATATTTTACTACAATGCTCATGGTTTATCAGAAAGGTTCCCAGGCATCAGTCTCCTTTGACAGCTACATGGCATCTCTTTGACTCTACCTACTCTCTACATCTCTATTCAGATTTCATGCCTGGATTTATTTTGTTCATCCATTGGCCGAAAGCAGCTTTTTTCTTTAACCAATGGCAATAAAAAATATTCAGAGCATGCAAAGGGGAATCCCACATCATGTACCTATTCTCTTCTACCCAGAAAACTAAATTTGGGCTTATTTCCTGTTTCTCAATTTGGAAGATTAAGTGCTTTCAGTGACACTGTGAAAAGTACTCCAGGTAATGTCCTCAGAATAATGTCTTTTGACATTATTTCTGCTTCTCCTGGATACATATAAGTGTAGCTGAGTAAATAAATTAAAAGGCCCATTTTTGGTGGGGGAGAAAGTTTACAGTTTACTATGCAAAAATATTTTTCATGAAAAAATGTGCTTAAGCTGAAAATGACTGGCAAAGTGCCATCTCTAATGTATACAAGAATATAAAAAGAAATGAGTGGCCTGAGCTGGAGAGGAGAGAGCACTCTTCAGAGGACATAATGAATGAGCTGATTAGCTCTGTTTTTTGGACTCTAATAAAGTTTCAGCCAAGGACCACAGAAAAAAAACACGAATGTTAGGGGAATAGGAAGCTTTAAATGACTTGTCTTTGTTTCTCACTTTCCAAAGGAAAAGAGATTATTTCCCTTCACTCTGTCTGAGCCTCTTGTACTCATGTTCATGTTTCTGCTGTGGGTTCCCTCTACGAGGATGCTAGAGAAGCAGAAATTTCAGACTGAGGCACTGTCTTCCTATTCAGGACAAATAAAAAAGTACAAATATTAAAATTATAAGATGTCACATTAAATGTATGCCTCGTCAACACCATCATCATTATTGTCACTGTCACTTTGCCAGTACACTTGCTTAGAGTTTGATTGACAGGTGGAGATTTGTAATCGAAACCCCCCTCATTTATAAACAGTGTATTAGGTATTGCCAAGAACACAGAGAAAGTGCGTAGTTTTAAAATAGGTATCACCAAGGTTTAGTTAAATATGTGCTTACTAAAAACTATGCAAATGATCCCAACATAGACAAATGCAGTGGTGATATATATATATAAAATCATAACAAAAAATTTTCTGGAAATAAAGACATATTCAAGTCAAAGAAAGAAATCATATTATGCACTTCCTAAACTGCATACAAATGATAAAATATTAAAAAAAATCCCCATAGCTTTTTAGTCCCATAAGCTGAGTAGTGTGTGATGGACCATATTGACTGTACACAGCACCTTAAATAGAAACTGGATTCAATATGCTAAATTTCTAAAAGTAAGACCAACCATATAAGAACAAGGCACATCCAACAGGTGCCTTTCCATAATTGCACAGAGAAACAGACATACACAAATTAACATAAAATACACAGAAAAGAATGAAAATTTTCCCTTTCATATTGTCATCATTCCAAGGGCAAAGGCAATAACTGTGTTGGTTTCATACCAAGAACGAAAAAATGAATGCCTAACCCCATGTTTTCTGATTGCACTGGCTTTTGTGGGACTTTGGTCTTTATTGTTTGTTAGAAAGTATTGCCTGCCTCGTGCAAACATTGTCTTCTGTAATCCTAACAATCTCAGAGCTTCCAATCACTTACTTTTATTCACCTAAGTAAGGTACATTTACTTTTTCTTTCACTTCCATTGAGCTCCATATTAATACTATGAGAGCAACTCTAAGATAACAAATCCTTTCCTGACTGAGAGTCAACGATCAGCTTTTCCCAGAAATCTACTTCTCAGCCACGTCCTTCACATTCCATCTTTCTTATGTCACTGGTCTCAGTCATTTTCCTCGGGTATTTTGGGGGAAGACATAATTTCTTTGCCTCTCCCTAGCCATTGCAGCACGGGTTCTTCTAATGGCGTTTCATGCAACAAATGGTTTAGATCACACACTGGAGTGTTTGTAAAACCAAGAGGTCTTAAAGTTGTATACTGAAACACCATCTAATCAAATGCATAAGAGGTCAGTTTTAGAATGCAAAATGTGTACCTATCCTGTTGAAGATACATGTTGAATCATACTGGTCTATTTTACCTATATGTTTATAGGAAAATATTACCCTGGGGGGCTATAAGAAGTGTCACATAAAGAAAAAAGAATATCCATCCCATTTGCAGTCCTATTTGTGACTGCACACAATTCTAATGTCCTTTATATGAACAATATAGTGAAGGATAATACATGAACCCTGTACAGATTCACAGCATTGGGATTTCACTGGAAATCCCCAAACCATTTATTGGGAACCCTTTGAATAATTGTGGTAATATAAACTACAGAGGCAAAGCTAAAAAGTAACTGGTGTCCATTTAAACCATGTCCACTAGCAAAAGAACTGTGCTTACACAGGCTTTGCCTAGGACAAAGAACACTCTTCAACATCTTCCCTTTCATTCCAGAATTTTCCCATCATAAGGTTATCTAGTAGCCTGCTTTGTCATTTGTTCTATGACAGTGGTGATTAAGAAGAAGTTTTTTTTTTGAGTTCTAAATGTAAATTCCACAGTATATTACATTAAAGTTTTGCAGAATAGTGTTCACAAGTTCACATAATTGCACAGTTCTGAAAAATCAATGTTGCTCAACAAACCTGAAAAAGTAACAGAAACCAGGGACCAAAGGATATCTTTCTGTGCAGAGAAGATTCCCTGTGAAGTGCTGAGTGGGGTGGAAAAGAGAAATGGAAAAGTGTGGGGTGTTGTTTGGGACAGGATTTTTTTTTTATTATGAAAATAACGTGCCATGCTGTTAGAAGTGGCATTCCTCACTCTCAACAGTGAAATGACCATTTCTACTGAAGTCACAAATGTTTTTAACCCTCCTTTCGTTTTGATGATTGTTCCCAATCTTCTGGGAATTAAAACACTGCTTCTACCACCTTCTTTTGACTTTATTTCTTTCAAATTTTTGGATGCAATTGAAATTCATTTCTTGTTCTCCTTTGGAAACCAATTGCAATTATGATTGGTAAATACAATTCAGAAATCGCTGTACAACTAACAATGGGAAGGGAAAGAAAAAAACACTATGCAAATGCATCACCCACTAAGTGGCAAACACTGAAAGGGTTAACTGGGGCAAATGCCCCCACTTTGGTGGAAACAGGTGCTTTCTGGAGCTTCCCTAGACCAGGTCACACCCTCTCTCCCTTCAGCACCCACTCTCTTCTATATTTCAAAGCTGACTTTGGAGAATGAGCTCCATGATCTCCAACCTGTAATTTTTCTCTTGTGCAGCTTCATCCACCTACAGCTCTCCACAAATCTACTCCCTCACTTTAGAGAGCTGTTTTCCTGAGAAGTGGCCCTCTGGAATGGGATCCTAACTCTTGAATTAGTTTTTATGGCATCAGCTGCCCAGGGACTTTCCTCATATTGTTCTCTCACTGAGTGGTGAAACCCAGACCATAACTACCTCCTCTCCCATCTTCTTTTTTTACATTCCTTGTCTCTTTCAGGATAGGCCTAAGCAGATTTTCAAAATCTTACAGATCTGTATGCATTTCAAAATGCGAACAGCAAATAATTCCTAACATCTTTTTTCTCTCCCTTTCTAGGAAGAAAAAAAAAAAAAAAAAAACACCTCAACTACTTGTGTCTGATAAGAGGAGAATTTTTCACAGCAGAAATCTTGTTTATTTCACAGATTTCTGGAATTGTACCCAAGTCCCTTCCTGTGCAGATCAAATCCTCTCCTCATACAGAATGAGTAGACTAACGTTCAAGAACACCTTCTGTGTTCCTTAGTAACCAGTCCACTTTTTGGTTAAATGAAAGAAGGTATTTTTCAAATGGAGTTCTTTTAAACAAATAAAGCTATGTGTAGAAGATTCTATAATCCAGATGCCTAGATATGGGTTGGGGAAATATTTTTCTATGACAGCATCCCATCCTCCGATTAATTTCTCCAATGGCCAGAATAGCTCTGGGTCCCTGTCTTAATGAGAGAACAATACATAGAAATTCTCAACCTCATTTCAAATTAAAATATGTGTCAATGTAAGCAATTCATGTTTTTGTACTTAATTAAAATCCCTATTAAAATGTTTCTAGATTGTTAAGAATCTGTTCTTCACACTTTGAGAGTGATAACCACAGGGGTCGTTATGACACAGAGCATCAGGCTTGGGTTTGGACATAATGCTATGAAACCTGGCAGTTGGCTTCAGCCTGGGAAGCAAATTATTTTGCTTTGCTTTATTTTTATAAAATGGATTACAGAGACTACCTTGCAGTGTGTTGGACTGACCCTTTATCTCTATTATATCAGGAAAGGATATGGTTTTAAGTGCCATCATCCATCTTAAATGGTACAACCAAGGCTACTGAAAGTATATGCAGAGCCTTCTTATAATAAATACAGTTTTAGGAATAAATCACGAAACTTGCCCTTGGTGTGAGTAAGTTTCCCCAATATATGTAATAAATGCTGTGAGGGTAAAAAGTATTTGCATTTCTTTCAAGTAACATTAAATTAAAATCTATTTGGGAATAAACGTTAATGGAAACTATAGGTGTTATAAGGAGACATCATGAATGAAAATTGATTTCAGTCATACTGATAAAGGGGTAATTTGGAGACAGAGCCTCTAACTATATTGTCTCTTGTTCATGATCCCAGATCTAACATGAAAGTGGCAGCGGGTTGTCTTTCAGATTTGTGACACTATACTGTGGGTGTGTTTCCACACGCATGTATGTGTGGCATGCACATGCATATACGCACATACATACACACTGAAAGAAAGAGAGAGAAAGAGAGAGAGGGAGAGAGAGAGAGAGAAGAAGAAGAAGAAGAAGAAGAAGAAGAAGAAGAAGAAGAAGAAGAAGAAGAAGAAGAAGAAGAAGAAGAAGGGTGGGTGAGAGAGAGCAAGCTTAGGAGGAGCCCTTGTCATATCTAAGTCTGTATCCCGAAAGAGGAAGGATCTCAGATCTCAGATCATTTCCGGAAATGTCAATGGTTGAAATGTTTTGACAAAGGAATATTTCTTTTTGTTAGATTTTCTTGTTGTTGCTTAAAGTTATTGTAATTTTGTCTTTTAATTACTTTTGAATTTTATTTATGTATTATTTATTTAAACAAGTTTCACTGTGAAGTCCACTCTCAGTGTTCCTAACACCATTTCTGCTCGTTCTTCTTTTGTAGCAGAGTGTAGAGAGTTGCCTAGAACTTATATTTCTGTTGTCTCAGTCTCCAAAGTGTTAGAATTAGAGGAATGTGCTAGAAATCCTTCAATTCATGATTTTTGTTTACATGGCTCTTGGATGCAAAGTCTATTCTCTTTAAAAACAAACAAGAAGTTACACATGAAGCAGTTTTATAAGTTACTGTGTATTCTGAGGGAAGGCTGCTGAAGAGGTAATACCTATCTCTAGCTAGTGGACAGATGCTTCAGGTAGGACAATATTTGCCCTCTTATGTTCATCTCACACCATTCAACTCAAAGGCAGAGAACACCATAATTTACTACCAATTCCCAATTCTGGGAAAATAAGATCAGAATTTAACCTCTTCACTAAATATTAATAAATGAATGAATGAGGTAAAACAAGAGAGTATATTCTTTAATTTTAAGATATTAAATAATGTAAATAAACCACAAGCTACACTCTTAAGCATGGAATCCCTCTGGAAAGGATGAATATTCCTTCGCTGCATCTTCTTCATCCTGCTTTTCATTATTTCTTCTTATCCTTGTACTGATCCCTTCCTCTCACAGGAAGTAGAGACTTCTCCCCCTCTCACGTCTTGCCCCATTTCTCTAATTATTCTTTTGCTGCTCCTTCCTACTCCTCCTGTGGGTCTTAAAAGACTCATCCATACCATGTACTCACTTCCTTCCCTGCTAGCGTTTGGAAAACCAGTTCAGTTTGGCACTCTCCATCTTCAAGGCAAAGTCATCACTCATTCCAACATTAGCTAATTCACTAAACATTTTTAAAGTCTTCTGTATGTTGTCTCCTATCATCAATATTTTCTAAGCATCTAGTTTTACTAATTGTTCCTGCTCTCCATTATTTTTGTGTTTTCTTTTTCAACACTAAGAACAAAGACTTAGGAAAGTGACATGTTGTCTTTGCTCCACAATTTCACACAGCACAGAGGCTTATACTATGACACCTATTTACAAGAGACATTTCTAGAACCTAAAATGTACATTCCTTCATCATTAGGCTCATCAGTCTATACTAAAAGACTACATGTCAACCTGTCCATGTTTAAATTTATCACTCCTTATCACAGTCTTACATTAATATTAATATTCTTATTCAGTTTTTCATTTACTCTTTAAATCTCAATACTGGCCATAAATATTTCAATGAATGAATTCCTAATGTTTAATTGGTATCAGTAATATCATGCATAAATTAATCATATGAACTAAAGTAATATGTAATTTCACTCAATATAGTCATGATGGTATATTGCATAAAGTTATAAAACTTAAATGAAAAATGAAGGTTCTTTTTTATGAAACTTTTTATGATTCTGTGTCACATTTCACTCACACTATACAAGTACTTAGGAAAATAATGATTGTATATGTTCTATCATAGTACTTTGTGGAAAACAGGAAGAGCTAACCATTGCATAAGTTTGTAGCATATACAGTTTTTTTTCTATAATTTGATCTTAGGAAATTCTTCAAAATCTTATACCCATTTAGTATCAACTCTTCATAGTGTAATTACACTTCAATAATTTGATAAGCAACATGATGAAGACAATTTTAAATGTGTGGTTTATTTTTAACTTTGATTTCTATGTAAAGTTTTACTCAGTGACAAAACCTATCCTTTTAAGTATATTCTTAACATATACTAAGTTCTTTTAAACAGAGAACAGTAAGTGTAATAGCAGCTATTTAAGGATGACATCATGATTGATACAGGGTAGAACAATAATTGTTGAGGTAAATATTGAGTCCAAGAATAAAACTCTCAAATACTTAGAGAGATGCTCTACTGAATTCCACAGAGAAAGATGACTAGTAGATATAATCCTTTTCACAGTTGTCATTGTCAGTGGAGTGACATTTTTCCTGAGGGAATATGTCCCTGCAGATGAATTAGAATCAAGCTAATCAGAAGGACAGAAGCAAGACTATTTATGGATCTTCTTTATCTAGTCTGTTAAAGAGGAAGATAAGTGTTAGTAATTATATAGGAATATTTCAACAACTACTGAGACAAATATTATTCTGATATCAAAACAGATAAAGGCATAACACGAGATAAAAGTGTTGGACAATATTCTTTACGAACAAAAGTTCCTAACAGAGGAAAAATTAATATCAGCATGTTAGCACACCAAATTCAACAGTGCCATTAGATCATTCACCATGATATCATGACTCATTTCAGGAATTCATGGATGTTTCAATATTTACAAATCAAACTGATCCTTCACTTAATAAGAGTCAAGTACAAAAACTACATCATCAAATGTATACAGAAAAATAATTTGATAAGATTCAATATCCCTGCATGATTAAAACTCATGGTGAACTGGATAATAAATGGAAGATGTTTCTATGTGATGTAGGCTTTGCAGCATATACACCAAATAGAAAAGGGTTGAAAGTTTGATCTTTAAGATCAGAAGACAAGCTGTGTATTTTTAATATCCTAAAGAGTTCCCACAAAATCTATTAGAAGTATCAGGCTTCTGCATAGTGGAGAAGCACAAACATACTCCAGAATTCCAGAGAGATTAAAAGACCACAAATTCAGTGTTAGCCTGAGGTATGTAAGCATTTGACCTTAATCTGATCAAAATAGTAGGATGTAGACTCTAATAACACACACAAACACACACACACATGCACGCACACACACACACACGCACACACACATCCTCAAACACTTTCAGAAAAAAGCAAATTCATTAAAATTTTAGTAAAAAATTAATTATGACAACATGCATTTTTCAGAAAAAAAATCAATGAAATAACTTCAATACAGTAGCTGTAACAAAAAGATAACAAACAAGCAGAATCAAAAGACTTTAAGATCTCAATAAAAACTATAAAATAGTGATGAAGGAGATTAAATTGAATATAAATAAACGGACTCTATCCTTGTGTTCATGGTTGAAGGTCTAGTGGTAAAATATCCAAGCTACCCAAGGAAGTCTATATGCAATGAAATTTCTGTAAAACCCAAGTGATATCATGGAACAATCTTTGTACACTGTAGATATGTATTTCTCATGGGTTAATAAAAGACTGACTAGCCTATAACTGGGCAAGAAAGTCAGACTAGGAGGAAACTGGGAAAAGAAGGATTTAGGAAGAGACACAGAGAGGAGCAAGATGAAAGTGCCATGATGAAATAAGGTACTGCCATGTGGCAGAGGGTAGATAAGAAACATGGGTTAATTTAAATTGTAAGAGCTAGTCAGTAACAAGCCTAAGCTATCAACCAAGCATTTATAATCAATATTGTCTCTGTGTAGTTATTTGGAAGCCGACTGGCAAGGCATAGCTCACTGAAAGTCCCAACAAAAATGTCTGTATATATTATACTCTTCATTGAAATAGAAAACACAGTATTAAAATTCCAGGTAAAACCATCACAGACCCTCAATGATAAAAGCAATCTCGATCATACAAAACAAAACTGGAACTATCATGCCACTTGATTCCAAAACACATCACAAAATCATTATTATTATTATTTGTAGATGTACTTGTAGATTATCTGTATTAACAAGTAATATACAGATTAAGCAGGCTAAATGTTATAACTATATTTTAAGTTAAAAAATAAAAAAGTTATTTATGACACTGAAAGAACGACAGTTAAAAATATTATAAAAATACCGTGTGTGTGTGTGTGTGTGTATGTGTGTATGTACACACATACAATTTCTTTTCTGTTTCTAAAAAAAGAGAAGAAAACATACCTTTTCTGGTGGATATATTTGGTGATGTATTTGGTCCCTGTGCAAAGTTTTCTCAATAAAGGTATTCCCTCTGTGTGGCACAGTGCATTCTTGTTATTCTGTGCATTAGTTAAATGCAATAATGGGAGTCACCACTGCAAAGGGGACAGGCTACGTCTTCTTAGTTTTCCATGTAGACACTGGCGGGATATAACTGCCCCATAACCCAGTATGAATAAATAGGCTATTACACAGCTGCGGCTGCCAAACTTTCATTTCCTACTGTCTAGACAGTAAGTCTAAACATGACTTTGAGGCCTCCATAGGGCATAATCCCCCCCCCCAAGATTTCTTAAAATCCCTGGTAACACTAAGGCCATTACATACTAAGTTTGTTACCTTTATATGCCATAGTTTATGTCTGGAAAAACGTATGTGGGTTTCGTTGGGAGGGAAAACATAAAGAGACGGCACAGCCATTCTTTAGCTTCTAAAATCAATGAGGTTTTAACGACCAATCACCTACTCTCAGACAATCCTCTTGGTGGCTTTTAACTGTGCTCAGCGGTCAGGCTGAGCAGGGTTTAGAAGGAAGTATTCTATTTTCATAAAATGTGCAGTGGTAAAATGCTTACGGAAAAGGAAATCCACAGCCTTAAGAAGACTGCTCTTTGAAGACAATATCATATTCAATTTATTGAAATGACTAAGCATGTGACTTTTAAAAAAAACTGAATGAAATAAACCTTGTGATTAGTTTTAATATAGAGGGAGCAGTGAATTTGAGCTGGTTTACAGTCAAAGCATTAGGTATAGGTTAAGGAAATATGTAAATCCCACAGGATAATCCACAGGAAGAATCCGTCAGATTCAAGTAGGACTTCCAAGAGGTGCCTTAAAAGAGAATATAACTTAGCAAATATGTACAAAAACTCACTTGAATCAAAAGTCAGAGGGAGACAATGTGTCAGAAAGAACACAGATCTCAGGTAGTGAGCACTGTCTCAAGAGCCTAGAGCTTTTAACCTTCCAGTCTCTCCTTCACAAATGCTGGGATTGTAGACATGTACCAACACGCCTGATTCATGAAGTGCTGAGGCTCCACTGGGTGTCATGCATACCAGGCAAGCATGTGACAAACAGAGCTACATTCTCAGGCTAAAACCAATAAGCTTGCACAGATATCTCCCCTAAATTTATATATTTCTTTGATATATTCAGAAAACATCGTTTTTAAAGGTGATAAAAGTGGGCAAAAATGGCATATATAAGTGCCAAAATTATTTTTGATTTATTCACTTATCATGTTAAAATTCAGAGATTACAAATAAATCTTAATTATTTAAGTAGAAGAATTAGGGATGTAGGCATATTAAGAAAAGGGGAAACAGGACCATCAGTGAACACTGGTAAATACTGAATTAGGTTTCTCTATGCAAAATTGGGACAAGGCACATATCTGACTTTAAATATCTACCACATGGTGTCCCTTTTAAACACTGCATAGATTTAAGTTTAAATTCCTACAGACTCCTTTTGCTGGGAGTTGTAGTATTCTGCTAGTGCTTGCTAACTTGCAATATTTAATTTTCTCTTTCTCATTAAAATAGAAATACAACAGTCTGTGTTTAAAAAATATTAGCACAGGGGATGGGGAGATGGCTCAGCAGTTAAGAGCACCGAATATTCGTCCAGAGGACTGAGTTTCAATTCCCGGTATCTACAAGGAGCTCATAACCATTTGCAGCTTCAGTCATAGTTGATTTGTCCTTTTCTGGCTTTCATGGGCACCAGGCACATACATAGTATACAAAATATATCCGGGGAAAACATTCATCCACCCCCAACAAGCTGAATAAATTGACGTGAAATCAGGTTAACCTGTCTCAAAGATTATTTTTTTCTTGGAAATATATATACATATATATATATTTCATTTCTTCTTATTTTGTCACTATCTAATTTGTTAATCTGTGCAATTTATATTCATAATATATACTAGAATGGCATATTTAAAGCTACCATATTCTCATTAATTTTCTACATCTTTGTTTGCCTTTTGCTCCATTCTGGTTTTGGATTATTTACACTTCTGCATTTTGTTTTTGAATTGTTTGTATGGCATGATATTTCATTTAGTGTATGCTTCTTCTGACTTATTAGCTACACCTTTGTTAGATTTTCTGTATCTAGAATACAAAACTGAAAATTGTATTTATCATGTTGAAAGTTTAATATATGTTTATCAATATGGCTGCTTATGATTTCATAATAAACAAATATGTGCCTAAAGCTATTAAGCTATAGACATAAAAACATTTTCCCCAAAAAAAAAAATTAAAGAAAAAACAGGAAGAAAAATAAATATTAGGCAACTAATACAAGCAAACAGAGGTGTAAGACCATGCAATGGGAGAAAGCTAAGCCAAGATTATATCATGCACAGTGCAACAGTGGCCATATTGTTTACCATGTAGTATTCTGGATCTATACCTGTCTGGGAACTGAATAGTATCCTTGTTTTGAAATCCAAGCTAAATATTTGAGATGCTATGAATCATTTTGAAGCATTAGATCCCTAGCCATATTAATCAAACATATTCTTTGAAATGAAATAAATGATCCAAATTTTACATTCAAAAGGAATGAAATAGAATGGCTAGTTATGGTGTACAGAGAAGCGGGAGGAGGGGATAGGACAGGATTGAGTTGATCAAATGGGGAAGATGAGGATGGGAGATGAGGGGAGTGAAGAAGGGAATATGGGGAGAGACAACTAAAACTAAAGTTCATTTGAGGGGTCATGTGGATAAATAAGTAGACGTTATAATATAAGTAGAACTTCTAATAAAGTAGAAGTTCCCTAAAATACATACATATGTGAAAGAGACATAAATGGAATTGCCAAATAATGACAAGAACTTTTCCAACTGGTCTTCAACACTCCAAAAGCATTTTTCTTCAATTCATACAGTTTTCCTGGACATGTGAGTCTGGTTCTCAGTATAAAAATAAAATGATGGCTTGTTTTGGGTACTAAGGTTACATGACCTTCAGCAAAGCATACATGTGCACCATTTTTTAATTTTAAAGTTCCAAATAAAAGTCTATTTTGATTAAATATCTCTTAGGTCACCCATTGAAGTAGTTATTTTATTCATATACTGTTAACTCATGAAGCAATTTTAAAACCATGAAATGAGTAGAATAAAATTTGGGACAATTATCTATTTTAGAATTAATGATTATGGCTTCCTAGTCAAAAGTCATTCACTTTTATTCTAATTTGAACATGGAAATAATGTTCAGAGAATAGTTAGTCAAGGCCACCTGCAGAGTAGGAGAGCCTGAGATGAAGCATAAATGTTATAGATGATACCTAGATGATTACAATTGGCTTAATGACAGATATGTGCACTAGAACATGTATTCTTTCAATTAAGTAACCAATTTGTTAATAATTATGCTATTATAAAACAAGCCTTGAAATCATAGCATTGTTAGTCTCTAACTAGAGGTATTTGTTTCATGATAACTTCTAACAAAAGGATGAGAAATAGCAGATAAAATGTGACTAGAAGAGACATGGACAGAATTAAATTCATGTAGATAGAAAGAGCAGCTGCAATAAAACTTCAGACTGTTTGAGTGAAATATGTGCCATTCTAGATAAAGTGTAATTATTAAGACAATGAAAAGGTTCATGGTCAAAGAAAGGGATAAAGGGGATATTTTCTAGGTGTAATAAAATTATCTTCTGTGATTCTATAATGGTGGCTGTGTGTCATAATATATTTGTGCAAACTCAGGAGCTGTGCCATACAAGAATCATCTCTGGAGCAAGCTGTAGACACTAGGTAGTAAGTTATCCATACAGATTCATCGTCTGTAACCCATCCACTTTCCCAAAAGGTACAAATATGGGACAGGCTATATATATAACCCAGTGGGAGTTATGAAGCATCTGTGTTTTCTGTTTAACTTCAAAACTTTTCTGTAAACAAAAACCAAAAACTTCTCTCTCTCTCTCTCTCTCTCTCTCTCTCTCTCTCTCTCTCTCTCTCTCTCTCTCTCTCTGTATGTGTTTGTGTGGTTGAATGTATGTGATATGTGTTGTTTAAAAGTTTTCTGAGATTGCAACACTTTGTCCTGTATGGAAATTCCTTAAACTGGAAGTCAAACAACTCAAATATATTCAGGAAGTCACTGAAACTGACTGTATTCATGATATCCTTCCCTTCTAGAGTAAGCAGTAAAAAGTAAAAGCCACTCTTAGAACTGCCAAGCTGAAAAGAGACTCTGAAATAAGATCAGCTTCCCAAAAGAAACAAAAGCCAGCAGAGCTACCTGAAACAGGTATAGATCAGTCATTGGAAATGACATTCTCCAGTCATTTGGCCTTCCTTCAGGCTGTGCTAGAATTAAAAGCTGTGACTCTCTAGGGCTGGGATTAAAGTGTGAGCCACCACCACCTGGATTTGTTTCTGTGTAGCCCAGGGTAGCCTTGAACTCACAGAGACACACCTGACTCCGTCTCCCAAATCCTGGGATTAAAGGTGTGTGTCACCATTGCCTGACCTCTAGTGACTTTATCTTTACCTCTGGTCTTCAGGCAAGATTTATTTATCAAAACACACATTATATCCAGCTACAATAAAGAATTTGCCTAGCATTGTTGAGGACCTTAGTTTGATCACAGCAGTGCAAAAGTTAAAGAAATAAGTAACCGGAACTAATTGTGCCTTCTCTCTAAGAAGAAATTACAGAGGGATGTCAACTATATTTAAAGGAAGTATCCATTGATTATCATAAGAAAATATTAAGATTGGTCAGCTTCGAGAGATGATTCAGTGATTAAGAGCACTTGTTACTCTTGCAAAGCCTCAGAGTCAGCTCCCAACATTCACATCAGGTGAGCTCAAAGATCAGAGCAAAGTGCTACAGGGCCTCTTGAGAGCTCAGTCCATCGATATTCACCAACCTTCAGGAAAATGATCAGAAAAGTCATGGTATAGAGCTGCAATTGCTGTTCCCACTGAAGCTGGCAGGAGATAAAGAGTACAATCATCTGTCCTAGGGGCAACAGCTATAGGAGGGTGTTAGGCATGCCCAATACAAGAACATACAGTTTCAGGTGAAGGTGCCCACACTTTCCAAAGTTTAGAAGATCCCTAGGATGCCTTGGGATCTATGAAATTAATTCACACACACTACTATGTCATATTATCCCATCAATACACTGTATGTAAAACAGGGAAAGGGAATATTGTTTAGGGTAATGTTTGTTCATTTCAATTTTTCAAAATACATTTGAAACTTCTCTGCATTTTTTCCTCCAACCCAATTTATGTGATGAAGCTGAACCGAACATAGCTGTGCAATACCAACAGAACTACATATATAAATCTATACCAACTTTTATGTCACAAATATATAACTGATAATTTGTTTTACACATAGACACAAAGAACAATCTAATGAGAGAAAACAATAAGGTCTCAACTTTTGGCAATTACATACTTCTGTGCATTTTAGGGGCTTTAAAATTACTTTACAAAATGATACACTTAAACTACAAGCCTACACAGTTCATTAACATGAGTTGAGCTGGTGCCTTCCTAGAGCCTTCACCACTGCTGACTAGTGGTCCTGGTAACTGGAAGTTACTATGGAAGCTAGCACAGGAGAAAGGTAAACACAAGCCCACATACTAACCCTTCAATTTACAATGATGATCTGCCTGCAAGTTGTATTAGTGCAATAGTCGCCCAAAGCTTGTGAAAATAAACACCCACTATCTCATTGGATTTAAGGTCAACTCTGTGAAATGGAACCCTGATCCAACACTTTTTGGGTGACCAAAAACCTGAGTTTAGATATCCCAGGAACGTAGAATAAAACCAAATAGTACTGTTCTGCTAAAAAATATAGACATAATGTGGCCCCTAATGACATTCTGCTATACTCAACCACTGACATGCTCAGCCATCATCAAAGAGGTTTCTTCCCGTATTAGATGTGAAAAAATACAGAGACCCATAGCCAAACAATGTGTAGAAAGTAAGAAACCAAGGAACACTTATTCCTAAATGATATGTCTCCATTGTCTTGTCCTTTCAGGACACATGGAACTCTGTAGATTGGGAGGGAAAAATTCTATAAGTAAGAGAGGATGGAAGATACCAAAACAAGGTCTTCTATAAACAGCAGGACCAATGTTTGTATGGATTCACAGAGATTGTGACAGCAAGTACAGGGCACACACGCAGAGGTCTAAGCCAGTTAGCGAGCTAGCATCAAGAGGGAAGTGGGTACAAGTGCACATTTCTATCTCAGAAGCTATCACCAATTGATAATCACTCACAAATAAAATATTAGTTCTTTCCAATGTAGTCTAACTGGAGATACAATCCCTTCTTAAGACTAGGCTCCTTACCCAGCAGGAGGTGGCCAACATAAAGCTAACTTTGTGGCATTTTTGAAGAATCTTTGTCTCATAAGGCTTTGTTAGGGATTTTTTTTATAGGTCTTTTGTGTATATATTATGATCTCCAACTTTGAGTTTTCAGTTGGATTTTACTATGTATGTCTGCATCTATATGTGTTTCTTGGACTCTTTTGGATCTTTCTTCTGTCCATTTGTTTTTGCAGTGTCTTTATTTATTATTATTATTAGTAGTAGTAGAAATAGTAGTATTTTAGATACTTATTTGTATTATAATGAGACAGCGTGTGCATTTTGGGAGAATGGAAAAGTGAGGAGGATATGAGAGGGGTCGGGGAGAAGGAACTATTAATAAAATATTGCATGCTAAAAATTATTTTCAATAAAAAATATACCTACCTCTCTTTATTAATTATTCAACTATTCAGTCATCCCCTTTTGGAATAGCTCCTTACATTTTTAATTGAGAAACTCATAAACCTGACCAACATTTAAGTGTGTTTTAATGAGAAAATTACACATAGCATTCCGAGCTCACACTGAGCAATATTGCTCAGATATTGCATATAACAATATGTGATAGCCCCAATTCCCAGGCCACTTCACACAGTATGGTGAGGATATTACGAAGGCAACAATGAGCACTATTTAAACTATAGCAGTTTTTTTTTGTTGTGGGAAATTGGTTTAAATATAGATTCATGCAAGGTTAATATATGTAAGAAGTTTATACTCCTCCGCAGGTGTGTGCTTGTACCTGTGACTTCTAACACAACTCAGAGAGAAGGTTATAAGAATTAAGAATAAAAAAAAATCCGGTGGGCAACACAAACACATTCACCATGCCAGCTACTTCAGCAAAGAGTCATCTCATCCCAACACAACATCGCATGCCAAGTGGTACTAGACATCTCTGCCTTGAGGGAGCTAAGTGTGAGAACCAGGAAAGTAAGAGAATTTGTAGTAAGGAAATAAAATTAACCAAATGATGAAAGCCTCAGTTTATAACAAAATATCCAATACACCTTAACTTTACTTTATAAGAATAATAAAATACAAACTATAAACTTATTAAGCATTGACAGGAATTCATCTGGAAACCAAGCCACACTAGGAAATCCAAAGTACAGACAATGGGTTAAATAGTATTGGCTTTAGCATACCTGAACTCAGAGTTGACAAAGAGGGCTGATTGAGAAGCCAAGGACAATGACACTGGGTTTTGATTCTATTGCATGTACTGGCTTTGTGGGAGTCTAGTCTGTTTGGATGCTAACCTTCCTAGACCTGGATGGAGAGGGGGAACCTTGGACTTCCCACAGGGCAGGGAACCCTGATTGCTTTTTGAACTGGAGAGGGAGGGGGAGAGGACAGGGGGAGGGAAATGGGAGGAGGTGGAAACTTTTAATAAAAAGAAAAGAATAGAAAAATTTATGTGTGTGTGCATGTGTGTTATGGATGTAACTTCCCCACTATGAAATCTTGATTATTGGAGAAGTTTATTGCTGAAAGCACACTAAAGAAACAAAAACTTTAGGCTCTATCAGAAAGTAGTCCAAAAACTTTCTATTCTTTCTGAAATCTAATCCTTTTAACTTTCCTTCATTTCCAGACACACAAAGTAGTTCTCCCATGATTCAGCTGCATTGCTGATGTCTGCAGCCTCAGGTAACGTTAGAGGACCACATAAATTCTCCTGGGGGCAGATAGATGGTCACTAAATCACCGCTGAGTCGCATCTCTGTTCATCTTATAGAGATGCAGAGACAAGCGTTATAGACAGTAACCACGTCTGTTGCTGGCTCTGGTTCAGTAGTTCTCAGACGTCAAGGCCACCCATTCCTTACACAGACAACTCCTAGAGCAAGCTCTTCTGCAGTGGTTCTGCTTGCACATGTGTCACCGAAAGTTAGCAGGAGCCCCTCCTGCTCCAAAGAGCCAAATAAGATTGGTTTGCAGAAAAATGTATGCTCCATTAGTTTCTGCTAAGCCCTGAGAATTGTTTCCTATATCCAGTTTTTTTGGTTTTACACGTTTTACTCTTTTACATTATATTGTTTTTTTATTCATTCCAGTATCAGTGTTCATGAAACTCTCACAAAACATATTGTGAGTTTTAGTAAATTTTTCTGGCAATGGAAAAACGGAAGATCATAGGCATATCTATTTGTCCTCTAAATTGCATACATTCTTCTCTCATCTCTTTATTCTTATCCTCTCTTTTATCCTCAGTATTCAAAACAAACTTTTTATTACACAAAGAGATTGGCGTCCTGTTTCCATGGTGAATGGTACTATTTATAACAGAGCCCCAATGAGTCGATCTTATCTTTTTATGAACCTAACAGGACTTAGTCCTGGCCAGGCAGTGTTGGCATGGGCCTTTAAACCCAGTTCTAGGGAGACAGAAGCAAATGGATCTCTGTGAGTTTAAGGACATTCTGGTCTTCAAAGCGAGTTCCAGGACACCTAGAGCTGTTACACAGAGAAGCCCTGACTCTAAACAAATGGAAAGCTCAGAAGAACTCAATTCACCCATGAAAAGACTCTGTGGGTTCCAACAACAAACATTTCCTGCAAAATGATTGATCTTTCAAGGAAAGGAAGAACATTAAAGATGGTATCTAGGACTTGGGATGTAGCTCAGCTGTTTTCCTGTCAGGTGGGAAAGTCTGAGATAATCTAGCATAAGGATAAAAGACATAACTCATGGTTTCTGTTCCAAAAGAATTTACTGATATGATGGTGACCAACCTGGCACATTTGCCTCTCAATATTTCTCAAATAGCTTATCTATTAGATAATGAATGGATAAATTGATATATGATAGATAAAAAGATGATAGATACATAGTTACAGATACTTTTATTTATACTTTCTTTTCTGAGATATCATAGAATATCACACACAAAATAAGCTTGTGGATTTCTCTCTGGACAACATACCTATGTGTAAATACTGTTCATGAAAAAATAAGGTTATCAGCTGCATGGTAGTGGCACATGCCTTTAATTCCCAGCACTCAGAAGCAGGCAGATGACTTTGAGTTCTAGGCCAGCCTGGTCTACAGAGTGAGCCCTGTCACATTCGAAACATTTCTTTCAATGAAAATCCTTGTCAGGTGTGTGTTCTTTAAAATCTGGGAACACTAGTTACCTGGACCACGTTGTTTCATTCTGACAGCAAACTGCTTTCTCAGTGGGGCAGAGTGACCTAACTTACTGACATGCGTACTGGTTGATGTAGTGATAGATGCCTTTTGCTATTCTACCACAGTTCTACTTTTTAAATAGGAGAAAAACGTAAGTTTTCCATTTTATATTTTTTATAAAAGAAGAAGAAAACAGCGCTCACAGAACTTACGTTGTTTCCAGTCACCTATTCAGGACCCACACACGTTTATCCATCTCTTTCGCGGCTGCGCAACAGAGATTTCATTTTTAGATCTAACTTATAAAATATTGAGTACCATGTCAGGTGGAACATGGTATGTTTCAGGAAAGTGCCTTAGGACCTGCTTGCACCCATGGAAACAAGAACCAGCAAAGAGGAATGGTTGAAGCTAACAGGGGCCTGTCAGGGTGGAGGAGTCTGGTAGTAGCTGGTTGTAGCTGACCCCTAAATGAGTCTTTCCACACACCATGGCTTCGTTATCAGGCAGGAATGGTTCGAGTAGTTTAGTTACGTCCAATAGAGCACTTTCTACACTGGAAGGGTCAAGCATCAAGATGATTGCTGCTTATAAGCTATGGTAGGACTACTGTTGGTCAAATATTAATTATTATTTTTTTAAATTTTTCCAGACAGGGTTTCTCCGTAGCTTTTTGGTTCCTGTCCTGGAACTAGCTCTTGTAGACCAGGCTGGCCTCGAACTCACAGAGATCCGCCTGCCTCTGCCTCCCGAGTGCTGGGATTAAAGACGTGCGCCACCACCGCCCGGCTATTAAGTAGTTTTGAGTGACTATTTTATATCAGGCATTAGCAGGCACTGAAGGCCCACACACTAATTTGGTACTGTGGATACCCTGCACCAGTAACAAGGTTCAGTCCATCATTCTTGTCATTATGAAAACTGAACAATAGGAGTGAAAATAAATTGCAAATGCGGTCCCCTAACCACGGTAGGATGACATACATATGAACTCACAGAGACTGTGGCTACACTCACAGGGCCTTTATGTGCCTGTGCCAGATGGGCTTTCAGCACTGACAGGAGAAGCAGACACAAGCCCCATCCCTAACCCTGGAGCCATCTCCAATCGATAACCACTCACAATTTTTTTTCTAATGGAGTCTCTCCTGGGACACAAACTCTTAATTCCAGCTCCCATCCTTAGCATAGACGGCAAACAGAAAACTAACACAGTGGTGCTTTATGAGATGCCTTGTCTCATAATGTTGTGTTAGGTTTTACTGTTTGCTTGTCTGTTTTTTGTGTTTTTTTTCAAGGGGGGTGGTTGTTTATTTGTTTGTTTTTTATCCTACAAGTCCTTTGTGTAAATACTATGGCTTCTGGTTTTGTGTTTTTATGGGATTCCTGTGTGGATAAATGTGTGTGTCTGCATCTATTGTGTTTCTTGGGCTTTTTCCTTTGCTCCTTTTCTTCTGTTAGTTAATTGTTTGTTTTTTCCTATTCTGTTATGTTTGTTATTATTTCATGTAGATCCGCTTTGTTTTTGTTTGTTTGTTTTCCTCCTAAGGGTATAGATGGTGTGGATTCTGATGGGAGGGGAGGTGGGAGAATCTTGAAGGAGTTGGGGGAGGAGAAAGTATAAACAGACTACATTGTCTGAAAAAATACATTTTCAATAAAAAAGAGAGGAAAAGATCATTTTTATTCAGTCTAATTGAAACCTAAATTATGGAGAATGAAAAAAACTGATGCATTTTGTGTCTCACTGTGAAGTGTCAATCATAAAGCAAAGGTACTCTTAAATATAACAAAATATCATCGAAATCAAAGTGACAAAGTTGATTTGATAGAGTATTTAGTAAGCTGATGTGCTTTATCCAGCATTAAACAAAGCTGTATCAAACATTTCACTTAGAAATAAAAGGTATGGGAGCTAAAGGGATGGCTCAAGAACATCTACTTGAAAAGAACAGTGTGTTTCTCAGCATCCACTACAGGGGACTAACAACTCCCTGTGTCTATCCCCGGGGTATGTGATGCCCTCTTCTGGCCTCTGCAGGTACTTGCATTCACATGCACACACCCACCCAGAGAAACACATATGTATAATTTAACAAAATGTTCTAAACTGCTTAAAAATAGAAATAAACAAGAAATACCAAGCACAAATCTTGAACATTCAGTCACATGGCAATGAATTCTAACGGTATGGCCTACAAAATGCACCCCAAGTCTCCAGTAATTTAGAGTACAGGATTCTGAATTTTTTTCATATACGAAGTATGGTATAAAATGATATGAGTTGTATAAGATTTCTAATAAAGTTTAGGCAGCACCATTTAATGTAATTTATTCATACTTCTGATATGAGACATAGACTGTTTGCAGCTCAAATACTAAAAGAAAACAGATAGTATCTGTAATATTATATAACTTAAGTGAGAATTTACTACCAAATTTTTTGTTTTGAATATTTACTTGCAATTTTTTTGAAAATTTAAAATATATTTTTTAACCTGTGTGTTTTTAAAGTCATCTACACAGAATTCTTGGTGAAACACAAACCTATTTTTTAAACACAAATAGATAAAGTAAAACCAAGGAACAATTGGGAAAAGTGAAAGTGCCTTGCTTAGTTATTTTCAAACAAGCCTTTATGGTTATAAATATCACAGGAGAAGAAATGAAAAATAAGGCAGAAGATGCCCTAGGTTTTACAACCTTCATGCTAAAGTAACCTTAGAATAAATGAGCTGAGCAGCTAGCATGAAAAAGAATAAATAAATATGCAAATCTGAATGTGTGAAAGTACATTTTTACAATGTTTTAGTAAAAAAAATCAATTTATAATCTAAGCAAATGTTTAATTAAATTACACGTTAATATAATAATCTTATAATAAGAGTCACCATGAAGAAACTGCAGAATATTTTTATTAATAGACTGAAGTCCCAAATCATTTTTCTTCATTTAATGACTTCAGAGATCACATACTATGGCTAATGGGATAATTTTGCAGGACCAGGTTGCTCAAAATCTGAACATTGCCCAGAAAGATTATTTTTCAAGATGTACCCAGGTCTAACTTTTGGAAGTTGAGGCCTGAACTTCTGGAAGGTTTTGTGTAATAATGCTTTTCTACACCATTATCTAATATTGAAATGCTTAATACAAGTCTCTAGGCATACCAGGGAAGGGCTATCTTGATTAGGGTATAAAGATGGGGTGATCTACCTTAAGTGGTCAGCACCACCTCCTTGGCTTGGATATTTGAGACCATAGAAAGGGCAAAGCTGGTCGAGCATGATCATCCATCTCTCTAGGATTCCTGACTGTGGAATTTAATATATTTTCTTTAACTTTAGCATGTATATTATATATAAAATATTCACTTATTATTTGTCTACATGCAGATCAAAGCTCGGCCACAATAGGAACAATCGCTGACATCTGCGTGCGGATATGAAGCTCTCTACACAGATGCACAGCTTCATAAATCTTTGAGGTGGAAATTAATTCTGACTTTTGCTGTGAGTTCCAATGAGTGGTGTGTATCATGCAAGAAAACCCATTAAGCTCCTCAGCTGACTCCAAATAGCCAAACTAGCAGAATCTCATTACATAATGAGTGATGGAAATTTGATGGTAGCCAGTCTCAAAGATAAATGCACATCGCATGCATCTAATTCATAGACCTTTACAGAGGGAAGACCAGCAGGAAAAAAGGTACCCAAGGAGGGCTTTTAAATGTCAGAAATGATGATCATTACTGCCATTTTGATACATTTGTAGATTTTAACACTTACCAACTTGCTCATTTTCTTACTTCCACTAAAGACTGCCTTCTGTTCAGCTCCACAGGAAGGCAGGATCTGCTGAGATAGTTCATGTCTGGAGGTACCAGTGAGGAGGGAGGAGATTTTCAAAGTTACATCCTGCTTTAAAGAGTAACAGTGAGACTTCATGCAAGTTGGTTTTTATAAATCCCTCTTGAGTGGTATGTTACCAAATAAAGGGGCTAGACCACATTCCAAGGGAGCTGCTAATTTGAAGCATAATTAGAGCAGCTTTTTTCTGACTAATGAGCCTATGTTTTCAAGGTTGAGCTAGAGTGAGGAGACTAAGTACTTTGTGTGTAAACAAAGCTGAATATTCTGTAGTCATTAATGGAGCCCCCTTTCTAACACATGATTGCTGTTGGTTTTTTCAGGGGTTGCTTTGTTTTCTTTCTTTTTCTTTTTTCAGCAACATGCTATAAACATCTGTCAAGCATTGCCTGCTCCTTGCTCTGCTGGCTGGTCCTTCTCCCTCTAGTTACAACAGTAACAAGAAGCCAGAATGCCCTGAGAGCATCAAGCCTTTGCTGCTCTGCTCTGCTTTCAAAGATCGGTGTCTATGAAAATGTATGACACAGAAGTGCACCAGAGGATGCCTGTAGCCAGTGGTAAGAACACCTTGAGCCCATGTTCTCCATAAGTGCGTCTTAGTTTCCTATTGTAAAGGAAATGAAACATTGCAATTTGGAAAAGAAAAAGAAAAGTCTGTGTCTTCTCCACAGCTCCTATCCCTTGACTTTAGTTTTCCATTTCCAGATAAGGACATCTTCCTAAAGAAGGGAATCTGGAGACATGTCTCCCAGCAGAGAGGCTGACAGCATCTCTTACAAAGACAGTAGATAGTGCTAGTGTAGCTGGGAGCATGGAAAGGGTGACAACTTGACCCTACAGCAGCCATCAAGGACACTCCTATTCAAATAAAGAGAAGACTAAGAGGACTGAAATGAACCCAGGTGTTTTCAATGGGTTCATAAGGAAACAAAGGGGCCAAGGTTAAAAAGGAATTTGTCACTAACTTTATTATGCTAACATCTGTAATAATAACAGGAACTTGATTTGCTTCTTAAATAAATTGTTATCTTTTATTTTACATCATATGCTTTCGACCATAATTGGCTATCAGATTCACTATGAATCAGATACTCTTAGGAAATGAGATTAAAAATCTCTTTCATAATTGGACTGTGTTCTATTTGGCTATGCACATGGTAAATAAAGGCACTGGGCATTTTTTTTTTTTTTGGAAAGTGTCAAGTGCATAGGAGGAAAAGAAACAGGGTTGGTGCCTCGATTTAAAAAAAAAAAAAAGTAACAGGGTGCAGAGGGCAAGACACAACGGGGATAGGCTCATAGTGGGCCAGCAGCATGTCATGCTGAGGCTAGCTTTTTATCTGAATGAATTGGAAACTGTTGGGTTGTTAACAAGAAGAATTACAGTGTCTTCGTTAAGCATTACTAAACGATTACGGCGGCATGAAATCATAGAATGAAAGAAAATCACTTGCAACCTCCATTTTTTTTTCTTCCTGTTAACAGCCTCCGGGAATTACATTGTTTATGTTGTTAAGCTGAAAACGGTGACATAGGCTAACAAGCTAAATTTTCAATCCTCAGGAGCAAAGAATAAGTTCAAACATGAAAATATCAGGTGAGGATATCAACTAGAAAACACATCAAAGAGACATCAGGAAGCTGTGTGAGAAGGGAGAACTTGTGTGGAGCGAGTCCACTTCGCGAATTTCTGCTAAAGAGCCCTTCTCTGTTGTCAAGTCTTAGCCTCACTTCCCTTATTACCCTGTAGTCTGCTGTTAAACGAAGGGCGAATGCATCAGGCTTCAGAAGCATCCTGCGAACAGGCCACTTCACAAACATGTCATGCCCTGCCCCACGACTCAGCCCAGCCTACTCCATTTACTACAGTTCTCCTTGCTATGAAGTCCTAAACTGCCCTTTCAATGGCTTTGATCTCATTTCCAGAAGTACACTGGAGTACTTCACAAATATCTTCAAAGCTGAAGAGTTCTGATGTGGTGTGAGGAGGAGAAACTGGGCAGGTGAGTGCCTGCTAGTCAAAAGGAGAGGCCTACAACCTGCTGGCCCATTGATTTAAGACTGTCATATCTTAAGGAGTGAAAAATGAAATGTCTTCTGTTTTGTCCCGGAAGCAGGGGTGTGCGGTATTTTAGTACAGCAACTGAAGCTGACTAATTCTGAATGATTGGCTAGAGCAGTCATGTCAGCAAGTACAACTAGCAAGTACACAGGGTGGGCAAAGGGGGAGAGGGCACTGGTTGGCCCTCACTGCAGAAAGATTGGTAGTTGTGACATTAGCTAAGAGTTTGCAAGCCTGAGCTGAAAGGCTTGAATGGGTTTGGAAACAAGCCCAATAACGTGCAACTTATGAGCAGCAGCTTTAGGAGCCCTTAAAAGTCTTATTCTGCCCACCTCCTCCAGGTCTGCCTGCCATGCAATGGGATGAGATTACCTGGAGAGAATTTAGAAGGTAATTCAGATTAATGAGAGCATAAGGAAGGAACATCAATTTAGGTTTCTTTCTTTCCTTCTTACAAGAAAAAGATTTAGAGTTTGTGTGTGACCCAGGGACAAGAAGGATAAAAAGGAGGATGCCCACAGGACAGTGTAAAGTCCTCACTAGCCACCAGATGGGTCAGGCCTGATGTCAGGCTTTGCCTCTCCACAACTATGTTGTCTAAGCTGCCTACTGCATGATTTTTCTGTCACAGCAGCCCGAGCTAAGACAAACTATTTCTGGAAATGCTGTAAAAAGTATGTTTATTTTAGAGAACACATTTCTGCATGAATTGAGTGCCAGTGGAGAAGACAATAAATTCCGTGAAATTTTAACCCAAGTGAGAAGCTTAAACTCTCATTGAGTTATGAAGTAAGGATAATCTCTTAGAATTTTAAATCCGCATCTCTTCTGAATCTAATTCAGGTCACATTTTAAAAATTGTTATGATTCCCATGGCAACGAGGTAAAGGAATGTATCTAGCATGTAATAAATAGTTAATAGTTGATGGAATTTCAAAATAGATACAGACATAAAGAACAGTCAGGAAAGAGAAGAATAATGCGATCATTCAGTCTGTCTCTCTTGTTTTTACAGAAATAGAAGTGGGGTCACTTAAAACAAAAGGTGAAGAGGCATTAAAGTATTAGACAGGACAGTGTTCAGAACTCAGGACTGGATTCTCAGCATTGTGTTCAAACTAATCTGCAATCAGCATTTCATTTTAGACCTTGGCTTTCAGGAACTGAGCATTCTGCTTGGTTGTCTTTAGTTTACAAATGGAGGAATTGATCCAGATATTAGATTAATGAGATAAACATCACAGATTGCCCTCCAGTGTATGGATATACCTATACAGAATATTTAGTTACATATTTATATGAAGGGGGGCACTCTCACTCAAGTTGGTTGACTCATTGTTAGCCAGCACACTTTCTTGTGCCAAGCCAGTGTTAAACCATGTGCAGAGCTGTCTGAGAAGGGCAATAAGAGAAGACCGCACTAATAACCCAGGCTCCCGTTCAGTCTGTTTGGAAATATCTCGGTGACCAGCACCTGAAAGTCCAATGACAACCTATCCCTAACAATGAAACACTGCCCTTGCATAGTAGCCTTTTCTTGTTGCTGTGAGAAAATATCTAAAAAGGGGGCTTATTAAAAGAAAGTTCATGACAACCCATAGTTTGAGAGTACAGTCTACAGGTGGCGTGAGGCAGCTGACCACACTTAGGAAGCAGTGAGAGAGATGCATGCTGATTTCAATGTACCCTTTGGCTTTTATTTTTATTTTTTATTCCATCTGAGATCTCAGTCCATGGGGCATTGCTATCCAATTCAAGGTGGGTTTTCCCACCTCAGTTCATCCACAAACATAGACACATGTGTCTCCCGGGTGGCCCTTAATCTTACCAAGTTAGCAAGGACAATTGCCCATTATACTATATACTAAACAGTTGCTAAGGGTGCTATTCAATTTTAGCAAAGTATATTCTTCACATTAGCACATATTCTGTGTGTATGCTGCTGGGGTGGGGCTCAGGGCCTTGCATATGCTACATAAGCACTCTGCCACTAAGCTGCAGTCTGGATCAGAAATTACCATATTTTAATTATCCAAAATCTGTATCATATTCTACATGCCAATTAGTTTGGACAATTCTCAGTTATGCAGTTGCAAAGTAAATGTACAAAATACTTGAACTCATTTTAGATGTCAGAAAAAATTTAGAATGTGTTCAGCCATTAGGATAGTAAAAAAAATCATTTGCTTTATCATGCCTTATAAAGAGAACTTGAATAAATCCAAGACAGCTTTCAAATTGGCCTTAACTGTATGACAATTCATATTGGGGAAGGCAAATTCAGCAAGCCTTTCAGAACATGTTTTGAAGAATAAAATTGTTGTTATATAATATTTAAAAGCTTAATGGACACCATTAGAAATGTTTTTCTACATATACCACATAGAAGCTTAATATAGAAATTAAGATGGATATTTTTTTTTAGTTGAACATGCAGAAAGGTTGTGGTGGGCAACCTTTCTTCTCTTTTCTGTTCTTCATGTTCACTCATAAAACAACCTGAAACAATTCCCATAAACATACACACGCATGCATGTACACACACCCCACATACTCAGAGAAACTCAATGCTTCTCATTACTTGGAGAAATAGGGACATCTACTTTAGTACAAATACCATAATTATTCAAATAATTGTTTGACTATCTTACTTAAAATTGCCACAATTTTGAATCTTGGTTTTCAATTAGCCGAGAAGCCTTGTGTTTATAAAAATCTTATCATTTCTTTTAAATATTTATGTGATAGAAACTGAACAGTATTAAAACTGAATCAAATAAATGGCCTTTGTTTCTTAACTTGGACCCTGAAGCTCACAAAGGCTGCCTATGGCCGGTTAATACACAGGCTATATCATTTTATTTATATGGAATTTCTATGAGATAAAATCATCAGCTTTTACTGGGTTTCCATGGAGATTGGTGGTCTAGATGAGTTGAGAATCCAGTGCCTCATAAGCATCGTGAATGCTGGATCTGAGTAAAGAAAGTTGGATTTATTAAGTCTAGGTGATAGATGACTTGTTCTCTGTATGTGTAAAAATGGCCCAATGGCAGGAGGTAATACATCATGCCACAGGACTACCTCAAAAGCAAAATAAATAAATGCAATTTTCTTAGAGTCAAAACATTCCGTCAATGCTTCGGGTTAGGGCATGTTAATACCGCTAGAAAATTAACCAGGTAGACATGAGCGCAGAAGTGTGTTCTAAAATAATGCAGATTTAGAGTAAGCCTCTCCCAGGATGCTGTCAGAAACTGGAGGAAGAACTGCATTTGGCATGCAAGAGGTGTCACTAACCTCCGGAGAAGTTGGCTGAGGTCCAGAGCATCTCCGTGTGCTTGTCTTTCTACAGGATAAAGCAATTGTTCCAAAGGGCATGCCCACTGAGTCCCAGCACCCTCAGTGGTGATGTGAACCTAGAATGTGAGGTCTTTACTTTTAAATTACCCTCCTTTTATTGCTAAGTTGACTGTTAGGTTGATCCTTCGAAGTTGCTTTGGCTAAAGGACACCTGACTGCTTACTTGGACCCAGTTTAACTTGAAACAGGAAGGCAACCCCGTGCCTCTGACTCCAGTTTTGTCTCTCTCCTTTTTGCTTTGTTACACACTGCAATTTGAGTGCTAACACGGCTGAATACATAGCTTACAAGGCTGAATACACTGTCCTAAATCTGAAGTCATCTGGGACCACAGGTAGAGCAAACCCTCACAGACAGATGGTCACATGTGGGTCACATATGAAGGTATTATCCAGAGAGGCAATGCTACTTCCCATAGCACAGTGATGGTCTCTTGAAAACCAGCTCAAGCAATCAGACATCTTCAGGATCAAAGCTGAACCAGTGATGGCTGGCACCACACTCTGACCTCAGAGGCTAACTTATGAAGCATCTTTCCCCAATTGTCTTTCTGATGGGCTTGGTCACTGGGACTCCTTATCTGCTTCTCTCCCAAATGTGATCTTTTTGAATAAGTCTCCTATGTCTGCTTTTCACCATTACTCACGTCTTCATGGGACGTGTAACTGAGAATAACTTAGTGCTTACTGAGCCAGAGTTTTCCTCTCAAATCCTGCACCCACACTATTGCTTCACCGAAGCCAGGACTTTCTCCTTGGATTCCCCATTACATTATTACCTTCTGTCTTTGGAAAGGGTGAAGAAAAGATAGAAAATATAAGCACTCTCATTTTCAATACACACCTAAAGAACAAAACTAAGGCCACTGAATTGACTCAGTGAAAACAGGCTCTTGCTGCCAAGCCTTAGGACTTGAGTTAAATTTTCAGAATCCACAGGGTAGAAGGGGAGAACCAACTTTCACAAGTTGTCTTCTGACAGCTGCATACATACTGATGTGCATATGTACACACACACACATATGAATAAATTTATTTTAAATGTGCTCTGTTTCATTCAATCCCTATAATTTGTCAAGTAGCAAATTTATACCAATTAGGAGAATTTTGAAGTTTACTAGATATTAAACTCACTTGACTTAAATTACTACAGATCCTGTTTTCACTTTAGGTTTCAGGGAAGAAGGAGATGCAAACATCTGTTGCTTACAAATCACTGGGTCAAATGGTGTAAGAGTACAAAAATAAATATCATAGCGTATTAATAAATAATGTTTCCTAAAGATTATCTGCGAGGAAAACAACCAATGGCAACAAAATTAAAGTCATAAACAAAAGTTAAATTTTGTCATATGTAACTTTTTAAAAAGCAAGGTATTATATATTCCGTGACTCTACCAGCACCACCCTTTAGTCTTTCAATTCCTCCATCCTTCATCCCATCCTAAAGTCTTATGTATTATTGTGTAAAGCACCCAAGTCAGTATCCAGCCCTGGTTTGTGAATATTTAACATTTTCAGTGATGCATTATTCCGTGTTTTTCTACAGGAGGCATTTTACCTCCTGGCTCATACATTGTTGTGTGTGAATTATTAAAATTTCAATCTTTGTTAATTTTTTTCTGTTTTGGAAAGTAGTCAATATTTATTGTTTGTGAACAGCTATTTCGCATAAAAAGAGAATTCACATAAAATAGAAAAGACCCATGAAATAATTAACAAAAACAATGTCTTTTCTTGTGTAAATTTGACATTAATTGTAAAAAATAGATTCATATTATACTAGTTATACTGATAATTCTGTAATACTTTTAGAAACTAAACTTCAGTCATCTGTATCCAAAATACATTTTCAAATTGAAAAAAAGTAAAAGCCCAAATGTATAGTAACCATCATCACAATGACCTTGCATTTTAATATATAGATGTGTTTATAGGTATAAATTTATGCATGTTTAGGGTTGAACTCAAAGTCTTGAACATGTTATCCTTTATTGTCATTTTTTCTTTTTGTTTTTTATCAGTTCTGTTGCATTTTCAAAAATATTTTAATTGAAGTTTTTGATAATTTCATTTTCAATAGTTCTTTATCTGTAGTCTTTTAATTAGTCTATGGTTTTTTGTGTGTGTGTGATGTAATTGGTCCAATGCCTCTAAGTTTATTCTTAGTGATCTATTCAGTTGGTTTTCCTAAGATTGTTTTTTGCAATGTAGTCCAGGTTGGCCTTAAACTAATGATCCCACTCCCTCACCACTTGCCATTGAGATTGTGCTATTGTGCCTATTATAACCTATTATCACAAAGCAGGAGAAACAATTACGTTTTCCTTTTCTCTCTAATATGTAATAACCAATCTTCTTCATGTGGTATGCTAAATTCTAGAAAGGTGCCTATTCCTCTGAGGCTGCGCATCATCCTAGAATTCCTGAAACTGAGTCAGGGATGTAAAATCACAATCTTAAAGCCAGACTAGGTCTCATGAGGAGTTAAAGGCAGCCAGAGCCAATTAGAGCTTCTATCTGGGAAAACAAACAAGCAAAAGCCATCCATAAACATTTGCAAGGCATTTTATAAGTATGACCATTTAACAAATTAACAATAGCCAGTTCTACCCTAGAGCATGACCTCCCATGGCTACAGGACCAAGCAGAAAATTTCCTATCATGCATCATGCCTCAGATTTTATTAAAAAGAGGCTGATTACCCAGTTATAAAGATACCACTACTGTACTAGTGAGAGTATCTTGTCTGACAGGTCACCACTACCGCATGCAGGATGCAGAATGTCACATTAAGTTTCATTGTATGTATTTTTGAATTCTCAAAAATAAGGACAAACTTAAATGTGAGACAAATGTGATTGAATTCAATGATAGGCTGCTTGCTTGGGATAATCAAGACATCTTTCAAATAGCTTCCTCTCTTCAGCTCATATGAACCAACTTAAAGAAAAGCCATATGTGGGTCTAGAAAGAAAATGAAGGTGCCCTCCCTGAAGAGGTGGAGACTCCAGATCAGACTACCTCTTAGGTTGTTGTTGATGATGCTTTAGCAAAAAGGCCATGGTGAGTACACGGTTTTCTCATCTGTTGTCTATTATAGCCAGGAGTATCCATAAAAGACATCCACACTCTTTGACTGCCTTCCCATCGCAGGAAGGAATTAGAGAGACCAAGTTTCCCTCTATTTTCCTTAAGGTGGATCTTGGGAAAATTACTTTCCCCAGCACTTTTTGTCTCCTGTTTCTCACAGAATGACAAACCTATGAACTTGAGACTAGCATTGTGAGTGACTAGCACAATTTTGTCAGTGGATTTGTATCCTAAAGTAAGTATGCATTCATTAACCTACATGTTCATTCTCATTTGTAATCGTATTTCATTGTTTTCATGCCTACAGATATTATTAGTACAGTTGAGTTATGATAAAGACAGAGACATTGATGTTAGCATTTATGAAGTTTGAAATCAGAATCCTTCTGCAATTGTCCTTTCATTAGCAAATAATTTCAGGAAATTTAATGTTGTGAAGTACAAATATGGCTTAAAATTCACCTTAGTTTTATAAGTTCTACTCAGATTTCTCCCTGGCATGAGATTTTGTCTATTATTTGTTTAGGTGTTTTTTCCCAGAGCTAGCTATTTTGCTGTATAGTCCAGGGACCAGATGATATTGAAAACTTCTGTGATGGCAAAGGATACCATCATTTAAGCAAATCAGCAACCTGCTCAGTGGGAAAAATTTTAACAACTTTACATATGAAAGAGAGCTAATGTCCAAAATATATAAAGAACTTAAGAAACCTAGATATCAAGAAAACAAATAACCCAATTTCAAAATGGGTTATAGATCTAAACAGAGAATTCACAAAAGATGAAACACAAATGTCTGAGAAACACTTTTTAAAAATATTCAATATCCTTAATCATTAGGGAAATGCAAATCAAAACTGCTTTGAGATTTCATCTTACACTCCTAAGAATTCTTAAGATCAATAAAATAAACAACAGTTTATGCTGGTGAGGATGTGGAGTAAAAGGAACTCTTTTTCCATTGCTGATGGCAGTGAAAACATGTGTAGCCACTGTATAAATCAGTGTGTCAGTCCCTCAGGAAGAGGACATCTACCATGAGGTCCAACTGTACCATTCGGGCATATACCCAAAGGTCGCCTCATTCTACCAGAGGTACTTGCTCAAACTTGTTCATTGCTGCTCTATTCAAAATAACCAGACAGTTGCAGGATCCTACAACAGAAAAAAATGGATAAAGAAAATGTGATCATAAAGAAAATATAGGATTACTCATTAGTTTAAAAAATCCACAGAACGATAAAAACATCATCCCAATGAAGTAACTCAGATCTAGAATGACAAATATGGAATTCATTCATGTATATGTAGATATTAACTCTTAAGTCAGCTATGACTAAGCTATACTTGATATAAGCACAGAGGTTAGGTATAGAGTAAGGGACTAGGTGGAGCAGAGAGGCCTCCCTAGGAAAGGGAAATAGAATGGATAGTTATGAATGGTTGGAAAGATGGGAGGGGGAATGGATAATAAGGATCAAATGAGGTAGTAGAGCGGAGGGGGATAAGGGAGGAAGTAGGGAGAAAAACAGATACAATTAAGAGCCATTTGAGATGTAGTATGTTAATACAACAGAAGCTTCCTAAAATACATACATATATGAAGGAGCTCAAAACAGGTTCTTTGAATATATATTGTGGCTTCCAATTTAGTGTGTAAAAGGGTCTGTGATTGTTTCTTTTGTTTTTTCTTAGACTCTTTTCCTTCTGCTTTTGTCTTTGTGTGTTTGCTTTGTCTTACTAAAACATGCTACTTTTGCTTTATCTTATAAAATATTATTTTGCTATTATCTTTAATAATCTGTTTGGTTGACAGAGGAGATGGGAAGGAACTTGGGAGAGTAGAGGAAGGAGAAACTATAATCAGGATAAATTATATGAGAAAAACAATCTATTTCAATAAAAGGAAAAATGCCCTAAACAGAAATGTGCTGTATTTTATATTTAAATTGTAATATTCCATTAAAAAAAGATTTTTCTTTATATTCCATGTTTCTGCAATGCCTAATTCAATACAAAATCAACTCAAAATGTGGTGAGCTCATGGGCTTGCCGGTCTGGCCTACATAGCGAGTGAGGTATAAGAAGAAACCTTTTCAATACTCTAGGAGATGAAAATCTAATGTTCCACCTTATCTTCTGATGTGTACACAGTAAGCACATGTCTCCACCTATGCTCAAACACAAACACATGCTAACACACACACACAACTTTAAAAACTACTTTAGCTTGAGGTCAGGTGGTAGTGGCACATTTAATCCCAGGCTTTGAGAGGCAGAGGCAAGATATTTGAGTTTGAGGCCAGCCTGGTCCACAGAGTGAGACACAGGACAGACAAGTCTACCAAAGAAGCCATGTCTCAAAAACACAAAATAAATAAATAAATAAATAGATACATTTAAAAAATGTTTAAGTTTGAATACATTTAATATGTATAATAAAATAGTCCATGAGATCGTTTTTATTTAATAGAGTTTTATTTTTCAATATATCCAGCTTATTGAACCTGTTCATGCATCATCACCCCCAGGTGGGGCCTCTGCAGCCTTTGTGTGCATTATTTGTGCTTTCTTCTTAGAAACCAGTGGATGGAGTCCTCCACCAAGTGACTCCTGCAGTGTTGCAGGGGCCAGAGAACCATGAATCCTCCATCTCTCAGACCACAGGTGAAGCAAGAAACTTATGGTTGGGAACTTACAGTTTTTCATTAAATAGTTTTGTCAAACGAGACAGAAGAGTTGAGTTTTGTCTTTTGACCACTTCTTTTTGGCCTTTCCTTTAGACTTATTTACTATGTATTTTTGTGTTTCTTGTACAACTTTCTGGCATCTTCTTACTCGTCTTGCTGTGGGAACCTGACAGAGCTAGGAGAGTGGCAAGGACCACTGTGACCTTGCTAATATGTTGGACAACAGCAACAACAAAAAGCACAAGGTCATAATAATAAATGTCTACATATTTGGGGTATACATATATCATATGAATTTGAGTATGAAAAATACAGTAGACTATATGCTTTTTGAATATTATTTAAAACACGTCAAAGAATAGCAGTACAAGAAGGGGAAAGGAAATAAAGGAACCAAAATGAAACTAAAACTTCAAAATAATGACAAAAGTATGGGGTGACATGATAATTTTTTCATTTATACAAATATTTTGCCTTTTATAGTATATATTCTATACATGTGTGGTTATCAAAAATAGACTATAAAGTTCTTAACAGAAGTGTTTGTGATTGGTATTCAGATATATACAAATCCATAATGATATTAACTGTATAACTCCTAACTAAGCTATTGTGATAAATTGTATTTTATTTATCTCTTATAGCTACTCTACAGTGTGAATGTGTTATTGGAATAAATAGATATTTTCCAGAGAAAATGGGAAGGACCAGCTGCGTATAATTATAGCATCGACTGCTTGGTAAAAGATGAAATAGCACATACAGAACACATGTTTTTGAGCCAGGAGCTCTGTGTACATTTCATGAAATACTTGTGGTAATCTCTTTAGATTTGTACAGTTATCTCCATAAGCCAAAACTTTCAGTGGCATCTGAACGTGGCGTGAAGAAATAATAAGGTGGGATTTAAATCCATTTTCTCCCTGCTTTTAAAACCAATTGATTTTGAAATGCCATGGCAACCATACTCTAAGAGTCCTAGCCTCAGCATGAGCAGTCTCTCACAGAAATTTACCAGAAAGAGAGTTCAGATCACTTGCTCCAGCTGTTTATTGTCCTGGAAACTGGGTCACTGCCTTGGCATCCAACTGGTACCATGGTTCACAGGGATCACAACAGCCATCACCTGGCATCAATGCATCCACATAGCTGTACTTGATCGCAGTATTTTAGAACACCTGTGTTTGGGGAACTATTTTCTGTGCTCTTATCTCAGTATTAACACTATGGCTTCTTCACAGCATCAGGGTCCAGGTGAGGCTGATACAAAAAAAAATAATAAAAAATATAACAAAACAAAAATTTGAAGAGTCCCTCTGCTCTCTCTGAAAGGCTGGTCCCAAATGAAACGTTCAGAATCCCATCATTTTTCGTTGGACTCTGGGACTTCTAGGTTTGGTTTCACTTGTCATCTCTATGTTGGGTAGATTTTGTCATGTCCAGTTTACCTAAAGAAAAGCAAAGAAAAGTGACAATTGCATAAGGGAAGTAGGGGAATTCGAGGGCACTGTTTCTATTATTTTCAGTGCAGTTGGTCCCGAATCTGAAAGCACCACCCCTCCAAGATTTTTGTCCCAGAACTCTTTCAAAGATCAATCGCTTTGCTAAAGCGAGTGTGTCAAAATAAAAGCAGGGACAGAAGAGTAAAATTCCAGCATCAACCTTTCTCCATTATCAAGGGAACAATTAAAAAACTAAGGGCGATATAGTGCAATAAATGTGTTTATGTCTTCAAATTTGAGGACTTGATCAAAAACTTAATTGAGTTGCCACTAGTATTTTAGAATATAATAGATTTAGTCAATTTTGAAATAGAAATTTTAAATAAGTATGATGTCTTTGATAGTGATTACACACAAACAATAAACACATGTTTAGCAAGGGACATGCTTAATACACATCTATTTCCAATCCAGGTGCTGAAGTCTCTGCCTGTGCTGGTGATGTCTCTGCCCTGGAGTGTTCCTTAATCTATTCTACTCCGTCAGAACCAGGTTTCCCTGATTATTTCTGACTGAGGTTACCAAAAGAGGTCCTGGCCAGGTCCATCTACATCAGATTTCATTCACATTAAAGTCAATGTGCATCTGAAAAATCTTGGGCGGGTGGTGTATAAAGTTTATACTAAATACCAGACATGGTCTCATCCCAGATATTTGACATAAATTTATATGTTGATTTATGGTTTTAACATAGACAGCTTTTCAGCTTTATTTCTTCATTCTGCTTCAAAGAACCTAAATTTGTTGTACTTTCCTTTAAAAAAATTAAAGTCTATCTCATGTGCTTTCAATGGTCACCTTTAATTCTGTCCTTCATACCTATTTTCTGAGTATAGCAAAATCATTTAGACCTAATTGGGCTTCTTCATGTTATCATTTCTCTCCAAAATGTATCTTTGGCTTACTCCAAAATTTGATACAATTTATATTTAAGTCCTACCATGCTGTCTCACAAGCCCTCAATACAACATAATGCCGATTTTGCATTGTAAAATCCTTTTAGTATATCCCTAAGAGTACCCAAGTGATCCCAACATTCCCAACATTGTTCAAAAGTCCAAGTTCAGCATCTTTTTTGATACTCAAAACAAAATGAGAGCGAGAGGGAGAAAACACTGAGCTCTGGATGCCCCTAAAATCCAAACCAAATTGCACTTCCCAACATCCACTGACATGGCAAACACATGTCTATCCCTGAAAGGTGAAATGAAGGCATAAAAAAGAAAAAAAGGGATAAAATGGCCACAACACAGCAGGACTATCACTATCTCTGGAGTCAAAACTTGGGGTAATTAGAAGACAGATTTACAATTCAAAAGGACCTAGGCGAATCTGTATCTATAACCTCCATGGCCATAGCCTAAAAAAAATACACTTTTGGGTTCTCCATAGATTTCCTGAGCAAACAATCCCCAGACCTAGCATCTCTAAAAGACTGTGTTTATTTTCACTGCATCTGGCTTCTTTCGTGTCTTGATAATTTGTCCTCCCGGTTGCTTGATAAAGGAGATATGGCCTTGCTTTACATTCCTTGGTCTCTAATCTTTCCTATGAAATTATGGTGGACAGCGCCACGATCCTGCAACTCCTCTGATCTACATCTTGAAGCATTGGCTTCACCTAGACACCAAGTACTGTTTCCTGCTTGATTAGGTCAACTGAGACCATGAATTCAATGGCTTCCAAGTGCATAGATTCTGAAAATACAGCAATCTACACAGCCCTGCTCCAGCAGGGATCCCTGCAGCTCCTTTCTCCCAGCAGGTTTGTGATGCTACTCCTTTTTGTTTTAGATCCCAGAATGACTGAGTCTCATTCAGTTCCTGGTATGCCTCAAGCCATCTTTTCTCTTGTCCTCGTCCAAGAAACAATGACTCCTTCTAGCTGTGCTCATCTAAGCAGTCAGTTTCACTGTAACAATTTTTGTCCACATGTTAATATTTAAAACTCATCTGCCCTATTTATTTTCAAACCTTTCACTCTAAACAGGAAAAAAAAGTGAGTGGTGGCCTCCCCTAAAATTCCCTCTAACATATTTATTTTTCTGCCTTCCTAATTAGTCTACCATAAAGCATCATGAAGTTGACAAAATGAAAATTAAGTTCTTCGCCACAAGATGATACAGTAATTTCTGGTCCAGCTCTCAGCAGGTCCTTGCTTAACATCTGGAACCCCTTGAGCTGGACTGTCAATGTCTGCATTCCTACTGGTGTTGCCCTCTTCTGCCACTTCCCCAGAATCACTCATCACACTCTCCTTGACTCACCTGCTGTTCCAGATCCTCTCAGAAACAAGTTCCAATGACTTCCAAATTATAGTATCAGGTAGGTATAAGGACTTCATGCCTCTAGAGCCAGTTTGCTGGGGTTTGGGTGTTCAACCTGTGCAGCTCAGAATAACATCCCATGAGAAAATAATGCTATGTCTCCAGAATGAAAACTCTAACTGATGATTTCCAAAATTTTTGGATTATCATGAAAACAATCTAGCCATCTTCTATTCATCATACTCTTCCTCTGAAACTTGGGGAGTACCACAGGTTCCTGGATAAGGATCTATATTTGGATGCTAATAAAAATAAAAGAAGCCCATGTAGTCTAATGGGAATGTGAGGAGTCAATATTTGAGATTACTTCAGTAATTATGTACTCATAAAAATATTATGCAAACATATATGACACTTGCCTACTGCATCATATAAAAGATGCTGCAAACATTTGGCACAATACTGACATGTATGAACAGCAAAACTGCATGAAACTTACTGAACATTGCAGATGTAGAACTCTGAACCAATGTCCAGAACTATTTGCATAGTAAAATTTTCCAAAATATACAAATGTTTCCTCTTTAAAATGTATTCATTGGTAATACAATGGAAAATCATTGCACATTAAGCAAATATTTGTTATTGTTGGACATTGTAATTAAAGTTGATCCTTTATCAAAAGAAAAACATACAATTAAAAATGTCACAGAAGAACTAGCCATAGAAAATGAGATATTTTAGAAACACTTATTTAATCTTGGTTACCTTGTTTGTTGCTATTTTATAGTCCAAACAGATCAATATAGACATTACTAGAATCCTAGAATATAAATGACTTAACTTAGGATTTCAACACTGGCTTAAGAGTCAATAAAAATCGATGATTTCTGAATTAAAAATATCTAAGTCAATAGGATAAATTGCTAACATATTTCCTTAGATCCAATAATCTGAAACTCATAGAAATGGATAGGGATTTTTTTCTTTCATCATTTTTGCTAAAAGTGCAAAGTGGATTTTATAACTATATATGTCAGGAAAAAACTCCAATCTACTAATATCTTCATTGAACTTGAGGTTGACCATATTTTTCAGAGAACAGTCTTCTTTTCTCTCCATCTTATCGCTTTTCACTATTATGCTGCATAAGTATATTGTATAATGCATATTGTTCAAAAATCAAATAGCAGAGAATATTTCTCCAAGAAGTTCAGAAACGAAGACACACACTCATGTACATGTTTACACATATGAACACAGTTGTGCAGACATGTGCAACCATGCACACATAAGCACACAGGCACAAGCAAACATCCAATAACTGAAATTACATATTTTTCAATATGCATTTTAATAGATATATCAGAAACCAGAAAGAATTTTACACAACTAATATATTTATTTTAAAGGTAATTTTATTTGTTATTCAAATATTTTTAAGTAAATACACAAACAAATACATTTGTGTATAAATAGAATAAAAACAGGTAGCATGTATACTTTTATATTTACATTAAAGTTGGGTCATTTAAAGCCAAATAATTATTTTTGTATGGTTTTTAGGGAAAATAAAAGAAAATTTGCTACTATAGTTCAGACATCCCATTAAAAGGCCAGTAAACTAGTTGAGTACATTGTAACGATGATAGCGTTGTTTTGACATCAGAGTGCTAATAATCTGCATGTGTTTTGATACCCTAGTGGATAATTGAAATTTTTATAATACATGTTTTTATTTAATAATTTGCAGTGTATCTTAAAAAAAATTCTAGTGCTTTTTCTAAAATTATAATTGCTATAACAGAACCCTCCCCCCCAAAAAAAACCTATATATCTGCCCCCAAACAGTTAGTAAACCTGTTACAGGGTGTGGCTGGTACACCCTCTTCCCCTCCCCTAAATTTCTCCAGCCCAGGGGCTGGGCTGCCCTTTCCTATGTAATCTAGTCATTTTTGGTTACCCAGCCTTTTTAGGTCTGCTCTTTACAGCTCGTGGCCTGTCTCTTTTCCCTGGCTGCCCCTTTTGGTAGGTGCTCCTCTTGGGCAACCTCTTCCACCCTGTCCTTTCATGGTCCAATTCAGAGACATCCCTTTGGATTCTTCCAGATGTCCTTGTTTCTGGTTATGCTCTCCCTTTTATCTACAATAAACCTTCTCCTTCACCACACCTAGGAGCAGTCATGTTCTTTCTTTTTTTATTTCCCTTTTTTCATTTATAAAATTATAAATTCATCTGTTTTCATTCTAAGTCTAATGACACACAGATATATAAGTCTGTATATTCAATTACGAAGATTTAAATAACAAATAAAATTACTTTAAAAATAAGTTATCGGTTTGTTGATTCTTTTCAATAAGTTATTCTCTTGCCCACGTCATAGGCTAATTCTTAACTGTGCACAATAACGTGGCTAGGAAGATGAGCAGGAAGTCTAAGAGTGGAAGGCCTGAGACTGGGTGATGGCCTTTCAGCTATCAGATTTAAGTTCTGCAAACACTCTGGAGAGAGAGTGTGGTGAGCACACACATTCTCAGGCTCTTCTCAACAAGGCATTTATGGATTGTTAAGTACTTTTGAGCCTCCCACAGAGGCCGATAAACTAAACAGAATGCTAGGCAACCATAGAACTCTTATTTACAGTTAAAAAAAAAATGGAGTTCACAGTCTCACTAGGCAGAGCGAGCTCAACAAAGATCCTAGAGTCTCTAGAATAGATCCTAAAGTTGTGACTTAGGAGTAAGGGAAGCCTGAATTCCAACGAAAGATTTGAAGCCAACTGGGTACAAGCTCAATATCAAACTGAGTTATGGTCATTTAATCAAGCATTAGCTGCATGTCAGTAACAACTGGAATGCCCTGGCAAAACCACACAAATAGCAAGAGAGCAAAACAGGTGAAAAACAACAGCAATGAACTCATAGTTGATCTAGATACTAGAGTTTTCCATACATATATTTAAAAATAAATATAATTTATATGTCTTAAATGGTGAAAGATTTATATTTAATCTGAGAATTAAATCTATTTTAAAACATAATAGAATGGGCATTCAAACATAGAAACATCATAGGTGAAATCAAGACACTGATGATGTGTTTTAGTAGGATATTGGACATATTAAGCACAAGATAATAATGCAAATCATTCGGATTGATAAAATGAAAACAGTAACATCTGGAAAATATACACTTAAAAGAAATAAAGTTTTTATTAAAAAATTAATTTTTCCAAAGGTGATAAGAAATGGAAAGCCACAGCCATCACACTTTGTAGAAACCATGAAGGATAAATGCATTGAAAACCATGCTCATACACATAACAGCAATACTTTTGAAAATTAACTATAAGGAGAAAAACCAGAAAAAAAGAAAGAGCATAAAAACATATCCTACTACAAAGATTATTCCATGCCCCAGCTGTAATAAACAATTTTGTTATGAAACTTTCCTTACCAATCCTTTGACATAAATGAGTCAAGATATATTTCTGTAGGGAATGTGACTGGGAGTGTAATTTTTTTCGCTCTCTCTGTTTTTTGCTTATTTTGTTGTGTTTTTTTGTTTGGTCGTTTGTTTGAAGACAGGGTTTGTCTGTGTAGCTCTTCTCTCCTGGAATAATGCGTCTCATGACTGTAATACCAACACTTTATAGTCTGAGGCATAAGGATCATGGATTCTAGGTCAGCCTGGGCTGCATACCAAGACTTTGTATCAACAGAAAATATATAAGGCATAGTTGCATTTGGTCTAAAATAGGTTAAAGGTAATAGATGGTTTTAAAATCAGACTAGTTAACACTGGCAAAGATGGAGGGATAATAATAGAGAAGGTAACATGTTTTTTTTTAGTTATGGTTATCTTATATATTTTGATATGAGTTGTGGCCTTATGGTTATTTGCTGAAATCTCTGGAGTCACACAGCTCTGATTTGGGCTGCTATATGTGACAAATAAATTTATTTGTTAGGGTAAATAGATTATGAGAACTTTTTCATTTAAAGTAATTTTTTTAATATGTGGGATTTGGAGAACTAAATAAAATTAAGAAAGGTTCCAGCTAATATGCGAGCTTTATTGCATGGAAATGCTATTTTCTTGTTTATACCCAGAATAATAAAAAGTCAGTCTAATTTTCCATTTTAGCTTCCATTCAGCAAAATCGATATATAAATGATTATTTTCTTCTCCTCTTTTAGCAAATGCTGTCTCTTAATGTGGATCTCCAGCACTTCCAAGAACACAGCAGTATATGTGATACTGTGTTATACAATGCCAGTCCATAACAATGCCATGGGAGAAAAAAATAATGATTTTTAGCTTAATTATTGGTTCTAGTCTAATCAAATATCCTCAAGCATTTCATCCAGGCATGTCAATGCCTTTTGATCTAGGAAACCTTGTACAAAGGCAGCCAAGATCACAAGAAAAGTACAACTCAAACTTTTTTTCTGTGTTTTAAACCTGTGTTGCTGGAACATATATCATGAGTCATCCTGTTAATAACATTAGAAAAGAACAGGATCAAGCAAAAACCATGTGGTTTAGAGCAACCTGCCAGGAGAAATCTTCTAAAGCACCCTTCAAGAACTGCTTAACTTGATTTTGTCTCAAACACTGGGGGCTGACTGTGGAATTTAAGTTCAAGGCTAACATCCAGGTGACTATTTCCTGGCAGCCTGAAGGTTCCTAGACATGATCTGGAAAGAACAAGGTTACACTTAGTGCACCATTTTCCACGCCATCTTATAATTCAAAAGATGCCAAGGATGGAGGCATTTGACTCACTGCTATTAAACAGAAAGGTATATGTGTTCCATCAATGACACTATTTTAATTTTAAGATCATTCTTTTCCATGAATGAGAGCTGTTATTCCATCTGCTATAAAATTTCCTAAATTATACAGTGTGCTATTACATAGCACAAAAGCACTGTGGGATTACAGAGGAGGGTCTTTACTGGGCTGAATATCAAAACCTGTGGGAAAAAAATCTACTGTAAACCTCAGCAAAAAAACAGTAGGAAATCTCAAGGGATTCAGAAAACAGGATGCAAAAGTCTTCATTCCAGGAATTTGATTGAAATAAATTCTTAAAAAGATGACATCACATATTGAGCAAGAATATACAAACTTCTCCAAAAAAAATGATACAATGTCAGTAATTGAAATATTACTATGGCAATGATAGTGGCTATGGCAAGCATTTAAATAAGCTACCTCACTTAATTTCCATAAAATTATTTCATTAAAAATGCATGCAGTTTTGGTGAGTTGGCTCAGTAATAGTGAAGCGCATTTGCTACTCTTTCAGAGGATCTGGGTTGAGTTCCAAGCATGTAGATGGTGGCTCACAACTATGTGCACCTCTCATTTCAGGAGTTCTGATGACCTCTTCATACGTCTGTAGGAACTGACCATAGATATGTTGCACATACATAATATAGGCAAAATATTCCTGTGTGAACAATAAATAATTAATAAATAAACATATACATGTGCACATACATTTCTGTGAAGGTACATATAAATACACTCTCTTTGTATTCCTGTGTGTGTGTGTGTGTGTGTGTGTGTGTGTGTGCATGTGTATGTAGTTATATATAGAGACTGAAACAAATCATAAAGTCTGGCATGGTTGTTAAGTTGCCAAGAGACAAAAATCAGAAAAGATACAAGATATCTGGGTCTGTGTGTTGACTAACCATGCTCTTAAATTCTTTGCACAATCCGAAAGTAATTTGTGTAGTGTTGCATTAGGTCCAGTTAAAGGTTTACATCACAAATATTAGATAATACTAGAATATCTGGCTATTAAAATAGTTTGTCCTCATTTAAAAATGCAATGTATATACAATGTATAGACAGGGGGGAAATGTTGTGGGATAGTTGTAAACTGTCTGAAGATATATTGCTCTGACTAGTTTAACAAAGAGCTGAAAGGCTAATAGCTAAGCAGGAAGTTTAGATAGGAATTCCAAACAGAGAGATGTCGATGAGACACATAGGGAGTTGGACATACAGAAAGAAAGAAAAGTAAAAAGTCACATGGAAAAACATAGATTAATAGAAATGGGTTAATTTAAATTTTAATCTATAATCCAAGCTTTCATAATGAAAAAAAAGTCTTGTCATTGTTTCTGTAACCATGAACAAAATGGCTTGTCACTGTTTCTGTGACCATGAGCACATACGATAGTTTTAGTAGCTTATATTTTTCTCATGAATAAAATGAAAATACTGGACAATTCTAAGCGATACAATCATGATTAATTGAGAGTGACATTATCATTAAGCTTGAAGAACTGCCACAGTTTGAACTTTGGGTTATTCACATTATAATATCCACAGAAACAACCCCTTTTTTATTTTATGGTTGGAGCTAAGGACCCTGGTTGCTTTCAGTCTCCACTTTCAGTTACTCAGCCTGGTAATTGGTATCAAACCCTTATTGGTTTACATCATATTACTTGGTCCTGTTCCCTATTCCTGCTTTATTCTAGATTTCAATATACAGAAGAGCCATGTTCCTTTATTCTCAGTATTGGCACTAAATCATGAGTTATCATTAGAACTGTTGTTATTAAAACTGAAAATCGTATGAATACATTTTAAAAAGGTCATGTGTACAGCATGAATTGCCATGGCACTGTATAATTAAAGTTCAGTGCCTTCCACAAAATTATACCCAGGTGCATAGTGTGTGGTAAGGTTGGGGAAAGAGTTTAAGTAATGATCTTTACTTTTAAAGATATGTATGTATACAAACACAGAAAGCTATTTTGGCCACCACACATCTGGGAGGATTCTGAGGAGTCACAGATTGCAATGGGCAGTAACAATTTTCTCAAAATATTAAGCATCATCTCTAAGAATCTCTTCCAAATTTGACATCAAAAGCACTTAGATAATCAACATATAAGTAAATGTCCAAGATTAAAAGAAACTTTGCAGTATTATAATTGATTATATGAAAAACAAAAGATACTATACTTTATATATGTCAACTTTCCTTTAAAAAGAACAAAAATATCTGATTAAACTTAATTTTTCTTCAAATTCTAGGAATAACAAGTTTTCCTTTTTACCAGAAATATGAGCATCCAGTGTCTAATTCTAATGGACCATACATCTGGACATACATACAATGGTCATTTCTACTATATGCAAATTGATAGACATTTTTGCATCTACTCTTTAAAATTCATAGGCCACAAAAATATCGTGTTGAAAATATGCATTAGTAACACTGAGATTTAAAAAAATTAAGTAATTGGAACAGATTCTGTCTTGCATATTCTTAGGTATGATATTAGAGACACAAAATTCTCTTAAATGATCCTCCACATCCTAGTGTATTAAAACACATGAACTATATTCAGTTTAATGGAATTGAACTAGCTTAACACATAACTTTACAATGTGTGCCTTGATATTTTATTATTTCTATTAATTTTCATTCAGAGCAAAATAAACCTGGTTTTTAAGCATTAATTTTTAAATTTGTCCTTAACACAGTGAAAACTCAAGTATTTTAAATAATAAGTTTACTAACATGTTATGTTGTTTGTTATCCTATATTTTGCTTTTGGGTTAAAATGTGTAATCCAACACCACCAGCCTCTCCAACGTGGAAGAGACGTGTGATTCAACTGGCACTTGATATGATCTGCAGATTATCCAATGTCACAGATTTTTTTTTCTTCTTACATTTGCCTGCTGCAAAATGCAATCAACATATCTTTTTCTGAAAAATTCTCGAGATAACAGTCACAGATTTATAAAGGCATGGATTCTCCAGGAATTTTCTTCCATTTAGTTCCATTTAGTTGGAGTAGCATAAAATATGGATAAGTTCTAAAGTAAAATTCAGAGTTAATCCATTTTTATATCCCTTCCCCTTGCATACCAAAAGACAGGGAAATTATGAGTATAGATAATCAAAATTTATCTCCATCATGTGGAACTTTGGGAAATGTCCAGGAGACTGCTGCATCTGCCTGAGGAGCAATAGATACCATGAGTGGAACTTTTACTAGGCAGTGTGATTGGGAGAGTGGGTGCTTTGCTCTGTAAAATGGAATGATGTTTACTTCTTGCACGTTTCCGTCAATATAATCATTGTTTGGATATATAATTCTTTGAGAAATGGTTAAAAATATGATTTGTGGCGAGCCGAGGAATCCCTGAGTGAAGGATACAAAGTGGGTGGAGACCTGAATAAATTTGTACTCTTTGACGTGGACGTGATCTTGTCAAGGCCTCTATGTTGCAGACCCATGGGAGAGGCAGAGCCTTCTCCAGGAGATTCTCAGTGGGATGGAAAGGCCTTGTTGTTCTGGTCGGAATCTGAATGCTGACTGTGTTTACTAATGATTGCCAGTACATGCAAAAACTGGCAACTGCAACTTCCTTCTGCTCTATGACTACACCCTGAGATTGCTTCTCTGCAGGGACCTTATACCAGGCTAACCAACCTGTCCTCCTGTTCTGTACATAGTAAACACACTGAGATTTTAGGTTGTGCCTTAGTTGGTGCCATTCTATCAGAGAAAGCACATTCCACTTGATTCCAGCTTTTCTGGGGTCAGTGTTTCTGTTCTTTCATTACCTCAACACCCTGGTCAAGCCAGGTAATATGTACATAGAAAATGATGGAGATTATTCTTAATAACTCAAGGATAAAAGAGAAAATCAAAACAAATTGCATATTATTTGACTTTAACAAATGTCCAGCTATTTTGCATTGGCACAGATGAGCGCTTTACTCTGTGTAAGTAAGGACTCGGGGAGAATATGCAACTATTAGAGGTAACAGGAACTTCTAGAGACAAGAAACTAAATATTTCAAAATTGGGAGTTTTTCTTATTCGAAACCTTATACACTCTAACCTTCCTTGTATTCTAGATAGGAAAAGTTTGCTCTTTCTCACGATCATAAAAGTGTACTGATCATGGGGAGTACCAGGTAAAGCTGCTGGAAAGTGAAGTTTGTCCTGGAAAGAGTTTGTGTTTCTTTATACAGAGGCAGGAAAATGAACCTTGAAAAACATATTTGCTTATAGCATACCAATCTCTTTGGTTGTATTTTACTATTAGTATTACTATTATTAAGCAACAAGATATGAAATATTTAAATATGCTAAAATATAGTTATTGTACCTTTTATTGACTGTATGTGTTATACAAACTAAGCTTTGCATATATTTTGTAAAGGCAAAGGTATGTGGTGGAGAGATAATTGTACGATATGTTTGTTTATTACTGTCTTGGCTAATTCTGTATGCTTTTGGCACTTAACCATTGGAACTCTGGGCTTCCATTTGTGCTTTTTACAAACTACAAATCTGAGTTGCGAGACTGTTTTTTAACCTTTTTGACAAAACACACCCAGAAAAAAAAATAAAAGACATGTATTTAGGGTGTTTCTCAAGCCATATTTAACTGAAGTAACAAATTGTCTTAGCCAGGGCTCACCATTATCAGAACACAACAACTTAAAAAACAAAATAAGTGAAAGATAACATAAAAAACAAACTAATTGTGAATATTTTATCTTTCTTTTCACTTAAGTTTCTATCCTTAGAGTTTATTCATATTGATGGGTATCTTATAATTATGAATCCAAGATAAATTTTTAAATTTAGACAAAATTCTCATCAGCAGATAGTGTATATGGTGGAAACTTATCATTGATAAATACAATAGAGATTAGTAAAATAAAAAATTAATTTTATGTATTACCCATCAACAATATCAGTTCTAAATACAGTGTTTGAAAAGATCAGTTACAATGTTGGAATAATTTCATTATAACTGTATAAATAAAAATTTTTAGAAGCTGAAGGCATGCTTAAAATTTCAACCTATTCTCAATGAAAAAGCATATTTCTGGTTTCAGTTTCATATCAAATTAAAGGCACCTAAGAAAATAAAACCATAAAATTTTTTCTCTTTTGAAATCAAATAAACCACGGTGCAGAGTATATTGCTTAAATCACAAAATATACAACTTTCCCAAGCAATTTGTAAAACTGTATCCTCACTATAAGCCGCTTGATTCTTTGGGACATTGGGCATTGGCACTGTAACTTTCCAATGTGCCAGTACTCATCTCGCCCCCCCCCAAAAAAATTGAAAAGTCTGAAGGAAGTGTGACATATGCTCAGCAATATTAATAATCGGATACTTCTACTGAAGTTACAATTAGAGAGAAAAAAAAACTCACACTGAGCAATAGAACTTAGTTACCACTAGATGTAATGGAGAAACACCTTTGGCTACCTTTCATACACACTTCCTGGAGAGGTAATAATTGGTCTCCTAATTAAAGTGCCAAGATAAACATACACCAGCTAATGGATATGTAAAATCATAAACTCCTTTGTGAAACGCAGATGCTTTTAGAGTTTGGTGATAACTGGATGGCAAGTTTTGTTATCTACTCTTAGTTTAAGTTTCCTCTCTTTAAAAATACTCTAGAGAAACTGGGAGGTAGCACTATTCACTGCTTAACTGTGGCACTCTGAGAATCACATGAGGTCAAGGGCTTAAATCACAGGTGACACACAAAGCAACTACTTTCTGTTTGGGTATTTACAGAGAATCTCTGTAGCCCATGCGGTAAGACAATCTGAAAATTGGAAATTGGACACTCATGGTGAAAGAGTTTCCTATCTCATAATACATTAAAGCCTACAAACTGAAACCAATCAACTGAATACAGTCACACTGTGGAGATCTGTGGATATCTCCTGCGTGGAATAGTGATGAACACAGCATCTTCAGTGTAAACTCATGTTTTATGAGGAACTGACTTACTCTGATTGTGTGTTCACTATTTGGGAAGCTATTTCTTCTCTTCCCCAACAGTTGTACAGTACCTCTGTTATACTGCAGTCTATACATGCTAAGAAAAACTGGGTGCTGTGTTTGTGTGAAGGTATGCAGGGTGTGTTCTGTCATGAGTTCATTTGTGTCGTCATAAATTATTATCTATCTCTTAAATCTTTGTGTGGTTTAGTTGAAGGAATAGCAGATGGTTCAAATTTTACATTTGCTGTTGTTGAAGTTTAATATAGCTTTTTTAAAAAAAAACATGAAGACTATACTTGTTTATTTGGAAAAATAGTATGTGAGAGTTTAAACAACAAAACGTTGTTTTTTACTTATTTTTTTTATGTAACAGAAATAAAAGGGAGAAAAATCACCTACAACTGTCAGAACAGTCCTCTTTCATGAACTTCAGCCTGAGTAAATCCAATGTGTCAATGTGTGTGCTCTGAGAGATGCAGCTGAACCATGAAGACATTGTATGGCAGACAGATTAATGACACTGCTAGAGTTAACCTGCCTAATCTAGGAACAGAACGAAGCCAGAACTAGGACACTGCCCTTGAAGCTCCAAGGGATGCTGCAAGATGAAAATATTGTGGAGAACGTCAGAAGCTTTCCCACCATAAGTGAAGATGATTCCCAAAGATACTGCACAGAGAGGGTGGAATAAATCTCAAAAGTAATACCTTTGTGACTGGGGGAGTGGCCTATGCTCATAGGTATTTAGGCCTGTATGCATGTGTGCTTTGTTTATGTATCAGGTTACGGCAGGTGTATTTTCTGTGAATTATTTATTCGAACATGAAAATGTAGGCATAATATGTCAGCATAGGTTTCTCTACCCCTTCCTATGTAGACTTAAATTCAAACATGTAGGTTAGATGACTTCCTTGTGACTGACAATTTCCTTCATGGAAACTCATTTCTTTCAATGTGGCCTTGTCTATTTCTTTCCTATACTCAATGAGAATATTGACTGACATTTACATTTTAGAGCCAATATGATTTATAGGATCTCTATAAATACCTGGGAATTTTTTCTTCATTTTAATCCATTTATGTTTAATAGGAACATTAAAAAGTATTTTACAAAGATGATAGTGTCTTAGGGTGAACATCAAATTATCTCATTCAAAGTGTAAGCGATTAGGGACTGGCAAGATTGCTGGTCAGGTAAAGGTGTATGTCATCAACCCTGATGACTTGCGTCTGACACGTTGGATTCACAGGTTGGAAAGAAAGACTCCTACAAGTTGTCCTCTGATCCATACACATAGTCACGTACCCCCAAGCAAAGATAGACAAATAACTTAATATAGTGATATCTATTTAATAACAAAAATGTGTTTGATTGAAACATAAATGAATATGCTTCTTGCAAAATAAGAAAGAAGAAATAATTAGGATCCAGCTTGGTTGTGATGCTTGGAAGGCAGAAACAGGGCAAGAATAAAAAAAAAGGAGAGGGAGCAGGACAGGCATTGAGGAAAGATGTGAGCTGGGACAACTTACTGGGAACAGTAAGGGGAAACAGCTGAGATAAGGACATGTGACTTTCAGGAGTGTGTGTAATGCTTCACATCTACACAATGACTTTCAGGAGTGTGTGTAATGCTTCACATCTACAAAATGCTTCATTAATGACTGCATTTCTTCCCGTTATCTCTGTTAAATGTTGTCTAAAATCTAAAACATCACACTAATGATTTAAGAGTAGGATATAGGAGGGAACTGATTTTAAGTTGGGAATAGGGGTTTATAGAGAATGAAATGGTAAGATAAAAGCTAAGAAGGTTGCAGAGACACAGGATTTGGGCTTCACGATGATGTTTAGAATACTCTGCCCTAAATCCACCACCTAAATTGACTGTAGTATAACAGAGGTACTCTAAAACGGAAAGTGGATTATTTCAGTGCATTCCTATCACTTCTAAATAACATTCATTTTCCTCATAGCCCATTTATCGGAGCAAAATGACATAAGACAAAATCATGGATTTAATCAGTTTACTTCGTTTCGTTTACTTCGTTCAGATGACAGGGAGTCAAATACTTTCATTACATCTGCCTGCTATTAATCACTTAAGACGCATGCTACGTTTTTATATATCCATCTGATGTTTGTAAGGAGGCGTGACACTCAAACTTTATTAATTTATGTTACATTAGAAAATGCAATCCTGGGACTGGAGAGTTTGATCAGTAGTTAAAACCAGGTGCTGCACAAATCACTAGGTCAGGTTTTCAGATTCCAGTACCCAGTAGTGTCGTCCAAATCAAAACCAAGCCTTCATGGCTTTGGGTTTGAAATTTTTTAATACTGCCTTGCAATCTTAAAAATGCTCCTCAATTTTGGATTTATGAAAATTGTGAATTATAATCACTTTTAAAACTAGGATAGAATTCTTGTGGGTGCTGCCCTGTACCTTACTGATATTACTGCCTTCTGCCCACTAGAAACCAGAAGCACCTTCAAGTCAGAGCAATAATAGTGTCTTTGCACATTGCCAAAAGTCCCTAGAATAAAGGGCAATAACCTCTGGTTAAGAACAACTGAATTGTGCTAAATAAATTAAGCCTAAATATTAACATTTTTCAAACAGTATTTTACCAGATATAAAATGCATAATAGAAATAACACATTTAAAATAGATAACGGTGTCAGATTTTCAAGTGTGCAATTCTGTTTGAGATGTTTCCATCTACCTTAGAATCACATGCAGATGAATTTTCATGCACTAGCCCATGAGAGTAAGTTTAAAGTTGAGTAACAGCTATGCTGGACTTCTGAATTAGAAATAACCATCTGTTCTTCACACTCTCAATAGACTGCCTTATGTATTCAAAAGACACAGATATTTTAAATAGCATATAGAAGAGAGAACGGAAAGAGCAGAGGTTGGACTGGGGCTAGAGATAATTGACTAAGTAGAATATTTGCCATGAAAGCATGGTGACTTGCGTTCAGATCCCTAACACTTAATCAATGGATGAAGTTCATTCACCTGTCAAACCAGTGCTGGAAATCAGAGGGAGTTGCATTTTGGGAAGCAAAATGGCCAGCCATTATAAACAAAGAGCAAGGTGTGCATCAGTGAATGACTCTGTTTCTAAAAAAGTAAGGTGAAGAAGTGACCAATAAAGGCATCCCTTAGTCAATCTCTGGCTCTCACCTATATAAACATCAGAGAGAGAGAGAGAGAGAGAGAGAGAGAGAGAGAGAGAGAGAGAGAGAGAGAGAGAGAGAGAGGATAAAGGTAGGATTAAGTATAAGATTAAAAAATCTTTTTAGTTTCTAAAGACAGAAAAGAAGCTCAAAGCAGAGAACACAGTTATACTCAAAGGACTATCCTGGAAATTGCTAGAATCCAGGTGCAGAATTCTAACGAGTGGCTGTAAGGTGAAGTGAGAAGGGAGTTTGGGACTTGGCTAACCCAGAGAAATCAGCAGTTAGATTATTGGCCTTATGTTCAACAGAGGCAAAAAAAAAAAAAAAAAAAAAAAAAAAAAAAAAAAAAAAAAAAAAAAAAAAAAAAAGCCACTGTGAACTTCAATCTAAAAATGGAAAAAAAGGATTTTTTTTTTATTGCAACTCAGACATTCTTTGGGAAATTCTTTACTTTTTTTTTACTTTTTTTCCTGAAGTTTTTATCCTTTATAAAATTGTCTCCTCTCTTTGGGGCTGTGGATGGATTGCAGATGTGCCACAGACACTTAGATCCTTAGCCCTGGTGTCACTGATGAAGATTGAAGTGGCTTGAACCTCTGTGCTGATCTCTGGCCACAATCTCACCCATTTTCTTATGTATGCTAGCTTGTGAAAATTCCTTTAAATGAACACATGCTAAAAGTGTCTCTTGGGTCAAAGCATTAATGCTTCCCTTCCTGATCTACATTGGTGCCTGAGGGATTCTACAACAAAAGTCACATACTGGATAACTTAAAAAAATATATGTCCTGACAATTTTAGAGGCTGGGTGTTCAAGATCAGATGTCAGTAAGAGTGATTTATCCCTTCTCTAAAATTGACCAAATACTCAGTAGCAGTAAACCCCAACAGATACAAAAAGTTGCAGTAACCCCCTGTGTCTTATCAGCTCACCATTGATTGATTGAGGGAGACATTATGGGACTAGCAAGAAACCTGGCACTAAAGAAATTACCAAATAAGGATGATCCCAGCTAAGACCCTAAGAAATGGAGAAGAGGGCGCTTAAACTGGCCTTGCTCTGTAGTAAGACTGGTGGATATCTTAAATATCACCATAGAACTTTCATCTAGCAACTGATGGAAACAGAGTCAGAGACCTGCATTGGAACACTGGACTGAGCTCCCAAAGTCGAGTTGAAGAATAGAAAGAATGAGAATATGAGCAAAGAGGTCAAGACCATGATGTGGACACCCAAGCAAACAGCTTACCTGAGATAATGGAAGCTTACCACATCCAGGCATACAGGGAAGGAAACAGCATAGGACCAAAGTAGTCTCTCTGAATGTGGTTGACAGTTGTATGGCTGGGGCAGACTGAGGGGCCACTGAGAGTGGCACCAGGATTTATTCCTACTGCAGGAACTCAGTTTATTACTGTGAGCATCAGCTTATATATGTCAAGGGACATCCTATGATGTGGGGGTACCTCCAGCCAATGAGAGGCAGCCAAACCAACCCTCTGGCTAGAGGCGCGTCTACCTAGTTTTTGCTGTCTCATCCTCACTCAAACTCAAGCCAGGCTTTTCTCTATCCTATAGGCCTCAAAGTATAGGCCCTGAACTCAAGCCAGGCATTTTTTTCTGTCCTGTAGGCCTTGACGTACAAGCCCTGAGATAATTTTGACCCAACATACAAGGCTTATTCTTTTTATATTTCTTCCTTCTTTTTAAAAAGACTTCATTATTTTTAAACTATGCTTTTCTATGACTATCTCTATCTATTTTCTGATCTTTCTTCAGCATTGAAGCACTTTCTTATACTGTATCTTTTAAAAACTTTTCTGTCTCTGGACCCTGCTTTGCTAAGTGTCTGCAGCATTCTCTGACTGCATGAGACAAACCTTAAACTGCCATGTCAGTCACTGCGTAGCTCAGTTTAGAGAATGGTGCTGGTTCATGGTGCCAGTGCTGGCTTAAGCCCACAGGTAGTGGCTGTTAGCCATGTCTCTGTACAGCACTGAGCACTGGCCCACCTGAGAGACTGCAGAAGTAAAAGGTCACATCTGGCTTCTCATCCTGAACTTTTCTTAGCTTCCTCAAGCCCTATATTCGGATATTCAGTCCCCTCATTTGGCATATATGTAGTTGGATTTTTCTTTGGGCCACCATCTCACAAATAATGACATAGAAACACTATTAATTATGAAAGCTTGAAATTAGCTTGGGCTTGTTTCTAACTAATTTTTAAAACATAAATTAACCCATGCCTTTTAATCTAGATTCTTCTATGTGGCTCGGTTACCTTTACTTTATACTGACAATTCTGTTTTTTTTTTTCTGTGTATGATAGGAAACTCTGTCTTTCTTCTTGCCAGAGTCTTATCAGCCCTCAAAATTCCCACCTAGTCTTGTCCTGCCTAGCTATTGGCCATTCAGCTATTCATTAAAACCATCAGAAGGCACCTTGACAAAGAAACGTCTACACAGTGTAAACAAATATTCCACAACAGTATTCCTAGGAAATTTTTACACTAAATTGATCACTGAACTAAGAAAAACTGTTTAAAAATGCAAGACATAAACATGGAAAACAAAGGGAAAAACATGAGACATTGAAAGAACTCCCAGCTCAAATATATGTATAGGAATTCCAAAGCAGAGAAGGAAGAGTACAAAAATGAAGCAATGTCTGCATGGATAATAACTGACAACTACCCAGAGCCTAGAAAGAAATATAAAACACGCAATTTTGGAATTACAAAGTAGAAATGAAACATCTTAGATGTGAACACATATTAAAAATAAATGAAAAGCAAAATTTAAAAAAAAACCTTACATGTAGCTAGAAAGATAAGACAAATCATGTTCATCAAATATCAAAAGGAGCTTAATTTGTAACAAACACCTTTATACTCAAGAGAAAGTACTGCACAGGTAGGAGTGCTGTGGAGATATGAGAGTGCACACACACACACACACATACATATACACACACAACGTTCAATTATAGAACAAAAGGGGAAGTGAAATTTTGAAGCATTTCATGATAAAAAGGTGGCTGTATACAATATTTTATCTGGAATTTGGTTTAGAATAGTCATCACACACGCACACACACAGAAATCAGACAACAAGCAAACACAAAACAATTTAAAAAACTGAGTGTAGGCCGGGCAATGGCGGCACACACCTTTAATCCCAGCACTTGGGAGGCAGAGATAGGCGGATCTCTGTGAAATCGAGGCCAGCTTGGTCTACAAGAGCTAGTGCCAGGACAGGCTCCAAAGCTACAGAGAAACCCTGTCTCGGAAAGAAAAAATTAAAAAAAAAAAAAAACTGAGTATAACTGAGCTAATTTATTTTCCCACTAATACAAAGAAGTAGCTAATAATCATTTTCAAATTCCTCTTCAAAAGTATTTTTGCTACCCCCCATATGACCATCACTTTCTCACTTTCTCTTTCTGTATCTCAAAATATACGGTGGTTTTGGCCTAGTCCAATACAAGCTACCATTTTTCTTCTAAGATCATGCCAAGACTCATTGTTTTCCTTACCTTTTAACTAATTTGAAGGATCTTGGTCCTTACAACGACAAAAGGTCTCAGAACCATTACCACTCTCTCAGTGAACTGTCACTTCAGTAAATTAATCTCAATGGAACCCTACTGATGACCTCAGAAACCATATTTGATGATGAAGAAGTGCTTTCTGAGAATATGTTAGGACCAGCAGTGTGAGATATCCATGAATATATTGGCTGTAATGAGCAAAGTAATGGCTGTCCCTTTTGTCCCTGTAACGCACTGTTGGTGCTAATAATGACATCACTCATGTCTACTACAGATGCCACCTTAGCTTATATTATCATATCACAACAACTGGAACTTGGTAGAATATAAAGACTTTTTTATTTTGTCAATGGTTGGGATGATAGTGGCTTGCTAGCTAATGGGGTCCCTAAAAGTCCAATTGCTAAGGATTTCTCTCAGGGTTTGATTAAAAAAACACCACAATAAGCTAAAGTAGGCTGGAAATGTGAGGGTTAAGAAATCTACTCACAACTGGTTCTTCCTATCCATGGCTCTTTATTCTCCTTCTCCCTCTTGTTCTCTATTCCCTATTATTACTCTTGTAGCAAACATTCCCAGTCATACATAGCCTTATAACCAGCAATTCCCCAGCCCTAGAAGTTCCAGAGCTGGGATTCTTTTTGCTCCATGAAAATAAGGGTTTTCACACACACACACACACACACACACACACACACACACACACAGAGAGAGAGAGATCTGTGGCTGTCAGCTCAAAGGTGAGAGTAATAGTGCATGTCCAGTGAACTCTTAATGGAGAAAGTTAGTTAAGAAAGGAATTAAATCATCAGGGAATTCTAGAGGGAAAGGTTAGTGCACTACACTATATTTTTAGACGTTAGATAAAAAGTTTGTTTTCAGTAAAATCATGAATAGGGTGTGGACTGTACTTTAAATCAGTATGCCACTTACTTTCGCCCAGCATGCATAGAGGATATTGGGTAACCAGGAAACCTATGTAAACAGTCAAGGCAAAGTAATTGCTTCTGATCTGATTAGCACATTCACCAGATGCCGCGGTGTATACAGGCCTACGTCTTGAGTTTACACTCACTGCTCTAAGGAGTAGAAACGAAAAGGAGACCCAGGCCTCTGTATTATCAGTTTTGAGGTATGCTGTTATCAGCTGTTCTGATGTGGTCATTTGTGGTTCTGTGCCTCCAGCAGGAAGTGAGTCTTTCTCTGGATTCCAATTAATTGTTTATTCTGCTGACCTTTAGAGGAAAACACAAGCAGTACATTTCCCAAACTAACATCATCAGTAAACTGAGGTGAAAGTGAGCATAAGGAGTTAGGAATCTTTTAATGAAGGTTAGTTTTGGGTCCTTGTGTTCCTTATCTATAAGTGAGGTAAAACCGGAGCAGCAGCTTGGGCAAGTAGTATTTCTATGTCCTTGGATACCTGTGAATTTCTTTCTTTCTTTCTTTCTTTCTTTCTTTCTTTCTTTCTTTCTTTCTTTCTTTCTTTCTTTCTTTCTTTCTTTCATTCAGATTTCTGTCTCTTCCCCGCCACCGCCTCCCATTTCCCTCACCCTCCCCCAATCAAGTCCCCCTCCCTCATCGGCTCAAAGATCTGTGAATATCTTAAATGGACTGTTCTTTTCTAGACACTAAACACTGACCAAATGCTTGTTGATAAAGATAATTGAGGGAAGGCAGATCTCTGTATTTACCTAGGAGAAAGGAATAAGGGTTTGGCAGTGGGAAACTGTTTTCATGCATAGATAGGGGAATGTGATGAGTAAGCAATTATTACACAGGAGACAATTATGAACTGTGGGACACTTTCCAAATATGTAACAGAAAGGGAGTTAATTACAGCAAAAAAAATCTACAGCAAAGGACAGCCACTTTATTCACTAAGCAATAATGCCAAAAAGTCTTGCTTACCAGGGCCCTATCAGGGCTTCTGGCTCTGAAAAGTCACTCATGAGAAGATGGCTGAACAATTACGGTATAATGTTGCAACTTGTAGCATCTAGTTGCATCTACAACGTTGTAGATAACATATGCACTGCGGTCAAGTGCAAGGGATTAGAGCCAACTCTCTTTATAACAGCCCACTATCCTGGTAAACAACCAGTTCCATAAGACAGATCTACTCCAGAGGGAGTCATTAATCTCTTCTGAAGCAGGATAGTAGCCTCATGTTTCAATTCATTCTCTTATGGTACCAACCATTTTAACACAGGTTCAATCTTGTTAAACTGACGTTTATGCTTCCAGAACATGGGGAGAAAACCAATTCAAACTGGAACAGATGATGATGGCCACATTAAGGCTACAACAGATGCAACAGATGCATTTCAGGACTTAATTTTCTTACAAAAACCAGTGACTTTGTATGCTGCTTGTTTCTAGGTAAATCTTACAAATTCTTCCAAGGAGGAAAGTTCTACTCATTTTTATTTATTTTTATCATTATAAAAAATACTGTCTGGTTTTAAGCCTTTTTTCAGATTGACTAGGAAGATAGTCATGCACATTATGCTAATATATATGCTATGATATACTTTCTCTGTACCTATGGCTGAGTTGTTTCAATTAATTTAGTGAATCGCTGATTCTAATTCTTCATTAGAAATGCCCTGATTCTTTTACACAATCAGAGACATCTCTGCCACAAACTATCCATTTTCCAGACACATTTTAGCATTAGGATGAGCAAAATGAAACCTCAGACTGATGACTACCCCGGGTAGTACACCATAGAAAAATAACTGTTCTTGCCAAGTATGTTTTACTTTAATCTCATTCTCCACATTGATGACCCACAACACTTTTTAAAAGTAAGAAAGACCAACTGGTATTTAAAAAAAAAAAAATCAGTTGAAAATAATGACTTCAAGAACTTCCCCATGTGCATTTTTTACATTGCTTCAAGTCGTTAAAGAACACTTCTTATTTTTTTTACAGTTTTAAAAATATATAAAAAATAAATAAAAGGGAAAAGATGAAATAGCTAGACATAGAGAAGAGAAGAATCTTCAAAAATAACTCTTTGATGACTGCTGCTGAGAGGAAATGAAAGGATGCTGAGACTGGATCTGAACAGAGATTTGTGTGGGGTTTTCACAGAGATTTATGGTCAACTCACTGAATGCCCCTCTCCATTTCCCAGCAATTGATTCTCCAGCCACCGTGGCCTCTGCATATTCTTTGTGGCACTCCTGCCCCAACACTGTGTGTATAGCTTCCTTCATTCTCTCCCCTGTTCTGTTCAAGCAAAATTGTATCGGTTTGAACTGTGAAATTATATTTACACTGAAGAGAATGTCATATTCCAATCTCACAGGAGATTTTACTCTAACATTGCCTTCTAGAACAGTATGTTCACGGAAGGAAAAGATTAACACACACATAATAAAATGGCAAATTGACCTGAGCTTTTTGTTTTCCCTTAAAACCCCTTTTGCCCTGGGCCATTGAAAAAGCATTAAGAAATAAAATGAGGAAAAGAGACTCTGCCAGAGAGATGTAAATTGGAAGAAAATCACAATGTTGGGGAGCTAAAAGGAAGCCCAGCCTTTTAAGTACTTTGCTTTAATGTCCTCAGCTTCTCACAGAATCCACATTTTTTGCTGTGTGACTTGGCAATTCGTTTCCCATAAAGGAAACCAAAATTATTACTCCACTCCTGGCTTTAGGCTACTCTGCTTTGATAATGGAATGTTAATAGAAGTGATAGAACAAAGGCTTCAGAACCTTATTTTGCTATTGTCCTTACTATTTTTCATGTCTCACATCATGAGAATATGCTTCAAGAGTCTTTCTCAAAATAAAAAAAAAAAAAACTGGATGAAAAGAGCGATCACCCAGATGACCTAAAGGTTGGTCAACTATGTGGATATATAACTAAGACCACTGGTGGACGCTTCTATGTCTTGCTTTGTGAATTTATGTTACTTGATGTTGAGCTCAATAATCTCAAAATTTCACCTAGTAGAGGAGAAAAATAGTTTCCTGCAGTAATAGCAGGATTTCCATCCCTGAAACAGAATTCTGAAACTAAGGATTTTATTTTAGGTCCAGATACTTGTTGTCTATATAGTTTTTAATAAACCCTTTAATTTTTCTGAATCTATGTTTAAGCCTTAAATGAGAGTGTTAATATATATATATGTATATAACATATATGATATGTTAATTGTATATAATTACTAAATAGCTATAAAGTACATAGTTGAAGTAAATAAGCAATGTAAAAATACTTTGTGAAAAAAATCCAGATTGAAATAAACATATGATTAAATTCTATTTATATAAAATCATCATAACTTTTTAAATCTCTTAACATCTATCAATTTATTAATAGTGCCTGTTATTTATTAATAATTTGCTGATTATTGATGTAGTCAGCCGGAGCCATGCTGTAGATACATTTACACGCTAAAAAGTTCAGGCTGAAGGAACTTCAATAATTGCTGACCCTCACAGCACTTTTTTCCCTAGTATTTAGTCAATACATAATCTACTGATTGCTCAAGAAAAGTGTCAACCATTGAAAATAAATTAATTTCTGCATCTGGTCACTAGGAAGCGCTACAGCATAATTCACATCAGACTATGTCCTTATATCTTTTTATCTGAGCTTGATAAGTTAATTTGCATGCAGACAATGGTGGCTTAGTATATAAAGAAGGCCAAACACAATTAACAGTCATTGCAATCTCTTATTACAATCAATTTTGTCTACGCTGAAGGGTGACTAGCTTTTCTATATGGTCTTTACAAGGATACATTTTAGACATGCCTGAGGCCTATACTGACTCAAATTACAACATAGATTCCAAGATCACAAGAAATTAAATGTATTTTGATTTAACTTCCCCAAATAGGGTTGCCTATTTTTTTAAATACATCCCTTCATTAAACACATCAAGATATACGCATTCAGCCCTAAGGAGAACAATAAAAATTTTTATTTATATTATTGAGGATTATTTTGGAAAAAAAAATAAGTCAATGCTTTATATATGTGGAACCATCCATTAGCAAAACAAAAATGTGTCTTAATGAGCCTTAAGAGAAATTCAAGGAAACCCTGGCAATTGTCTGTGGCACAGAAACTCTAATCTTGACTCAGGTTCAAGAGTCCTGAGTTTACTAGGGAAGCACATCTCTCAGGTGGTTTCTGTTTACCAGGAACCTCTCTTGATCCACTTCAAAAGTCAAGGACATTGGCCAAGGACATCTAGTCCCCTAAGTCCTTGTCAATATCAATAACCAGCACCAGCCCAAGACTCCTCCTGCCCCCATCCTCCTTACATATAAACTCTGATTGCTTTTCTGCCATTTTGCTCTTCTTTCTGCTGCCCAGGAGATAACTTTAGTGGCTTGATCCCCAATAAACCTTTCTTTCTATCCCTAAAATTATTTTGTTCAAAAGTTTCACTGTGCTCTCGCTTACATTTGGTACCTTAACCTAGAAGAGCAATAGGCTCCCTTTCCTAAGGGCCCTATGTCCCCCTAACCAAAACAAATAACAGATTTTCAACATTCCTGAGTGAATACAGTTTGCTTCTGTTGGCTTTTGCTACCCACCGCATTCTACTGCAAAAATTTAGTTTGCCTCTAAAGCCATCCCTCTCCTCCACCTACTCTACCCAATCGTCTATCTCTCCTCATTCACTTGGAGTCACCTCAGAGCTGCCTGCTCTGTCTCTGTCTTTCTGTCTCACTGTTTATCTCTCTCATTGGCTTTCTAGAGCCTGTCTCACTTGGATCCTTAAACTTCTCAACAAAATTACTCTGGTGCATAAGACAGCTTCTCCTGCTCATGCCCACTATGACAAAGCCAAGGGCTCCCAACAGAGACTCTAGATCCTACTAACCCTGTTACACCTGCTCGCTCGCTCTCTCTCTCTCTCTCTCTCTCTCTCTCTCTCTCTGCCTCTCTGTGTGTGTCTTTCTGTCTCTCACCTCCAAGAGACATTTTTACAACCCTATATACTACTGAAAATGGTTCCCTTGAGCTTTGAAGACAAAGGAGAGGACACACCTTTGCCCCTATTGACTACCTCTCTTTGCCCCTATAGATAGATACAGCAGCTAGGATACAGCAACCTTGCTTACAGCCACTAGCAAAAGCCTTCCTATTAGCCCAGAACTCTCTAAACTCATGTTTAGCCAACACCCTGTCTCTGTCCTCTGACCACATTGGCTCAAGAACCTCCAATCACAGAAGAGTCTCTCTATTCTTATATCACCTGTCTAGAAAATTCTAATATCTCACTTGTTTCTGCCTTCTTTTAGACCAGCTATACTCTTTCCCAGGGCCACTATTCTCATCACTTCTGTGTAGATTCATTTGAAATCCTTACCTACAAAAGTTCACAACTTTATATTATTTCCTGTCTGTCACATCCTGACTACACTTGGTTCACAGCTGGAAGCTTAACTCTCAGCTCCACTGGCTCCTGCCTACTGGGCTATGCTGTGGTATCGTCCGACCATGTTATAGAGTCTATCCCTTTATCACCGGGCCCCATCTAATGATATAACTTTGAGAAATGCATTCACCGACAGGACTGCTAAAGAGGTCAGCCAACACCTCCACTCTCATTTCTCTATTCTCTTCTTGGCTCCTTCAATCTTAACTGGTGCCCATTCCCAGTTTCAGCAACAGGTCCTCTCTTCATTGGCTAATCTATCAATTCTAACACTTGTTGTTACAGTAACAAGCCAGCCTATGCCACCTCCTCTTCCACTTTTACTACTATAAAACTCTATCCTAATTAAATTCAGGGCTCTCCTGAATCCTTTGGTCTTGGGGAGAGACTGAGTTTGCAAACTTGATTAAAATAATGGCTCTTTGCTTTTACATACGAGGCTTGCTCTGGTCTCCCTGTTGGCTTTTGCAGGGACTTTGCAGATTTGGGCATAAGGCTATCCCGTAGGCAAAGTGTGTGTGTCAACATGTATTGGCGATGCTGTTGTAATCTGCTGGCCTGGCCTCCTATGCGCCCTTTAAACAACCTGAAGTGGGAGCTTTCCAGATCTTACCAGAAAACAAGCAAATATAAAAGTTTCTATCCAGCCGTGTTCTGCACTGCTGGTGTCCCGTTGATATCTCATGCCTGGCAGCTTTTCTTTTTGCTGGGCAGCCTCACCCCCTTCCAACTGTAAATGCTAATTTTCTCCCTCCAATTCCTTCTAGTCTGTCTCTGCGATTGCTACTGCTGGTCCTGCAGGAACAGGCAGCATTAGTTGGATCCATGAGGCGGCAGTTTCCAGTTCCAGCCCTTGCTCCCCACAACTGCAGCGACTGGTGGCCGGCAGCTGGTGGCTGGAGGTGTTGAGTAATTTTCTTGTTTATTCCATGTATGAAAAACTGTGTGAATGGTGTGGCCACACGAATGTGATTCTATTTTAAATGTGTGTTCTGCATGGTCGCTATATCTCTTTTGTTACTTGTATCTGTTTAAAATGCCCACCCTAGCTCTAAAGATGTGGTTTCTACATGAGGTCCTGCCCCTAGCCAGCTACATGACTTGTCACCAGCTATCTTTAAGCCATCAGCTGTTTTTTTAAAAAAATATTTTTATGATTTATTCCATTTGGTGTATTTGCCTGATGGTTCACCTTGGCAGGGTCCATCAAGGCGTTCTTTACGTGCAGAGACCCATCTGCACTGCATCTCCCTGCAACTGACTCTACTTTTCCGATTAAAAGTCAACTTCTTCTGGCTCACATTTCATTTTTTTTCCCTTTTTTACTACTTAAAAAAAAATACCAATCCAAATTCCTACTCCCTCCCCTCTTCTTAGTTCCCTCCCACTCCCTTCACAGACCCTCTGCCACCCCTCCAACCCTAAGGGAGTGCCATGCACCCCACCCTCTGGAAAGTCCAAGGCCCTCCCTCTAGGTTTTGCAAGGTTTACATCCATAGGGAATAGGATCCCAAGAAGCCGGCACATGCAGTAGAGACATATCCCAGTGTCACTATCAGTGGCCCCTCAGTCTGCCCCAGCTGTCAACCCCCTTCAGAGAGGCTTGTTTGTTCCCATGCTAGTTCACTCCCAGTCCAGATGGAGTTGATGAGCTACCATTAGCTCAAGCAAACTATCTCAGTGGGTGGACCCCTTCATGGTCTTGAATTCCTTGCTCATACTCTCATTCCTTCCACTCTTCAATTGGATCTTGGGAGTTTAGTCCAGTGTTCCTATGTGGGTCACTGCCTCTGTTCCCGTCTGTTATTGGGTGAAGGTTCTATGGTGATATTGAAGATAATCATCAGTCTGACTATAGGGTAAAGTCAGACACCCTCTCCTCTATTTCTTAGGGTCTCAGCTGGTTCATCCCTGTCGGTTCTTGGGCATTTTTCTAGAGCCAGGTTTCTTGCTAACTCCATAATGGTTCCTTCAATCAAGATATCTCTTTCCTTGCTCTCATATCTGTCCTTCCTCCATCTCAACCATCCCATTCCCTCAAGTTCTCAGTAATAAAAACAGCTTGGTATTGGAATAAAAACAGTTGACCAATGGAATTTAATTGAAGATATCAATTCACACACCTATGAACTCCTGATATTTGATAAAGAAGCAAAAAAGATACAATGGGAAAAAAGCATATTCAACAAATGGTGTTGTCATAACTCGATGTCAACCTATAGAAGAATGAAAATAGATCCATATCTGTAGCCATGCACAAAACTCAAGTCCAAATGGACTAAAGATCTCAATATAAATCCGACCACACTGAACCTGATAGAGGAGAAATTAGGAAGTAACCTTTAATGCATGGGCACAGGAGACCACTTCCTAAATATAATCCCAGTAGCACATACTATAAGAACATCAATAAATAAATGGGACCTCCTGAAACTGAGAAGCTTCTGTAAAGCAAAGGACACAGTCAATAAGACAAAATGGCAGCCTACCTAATGGGAAAAAATCTTTACCAACCCCACATCAGACAATGGACTGATCTCCAAAATATATAAAGAACTCAAGAAATTAGACATTAAAATTCTAAATAACCCAGTTAAAAAGTTGTGTACTGAACTAAACAGAGAATTCTCATCAGAAGAATTTCAAATGGCCAAAAGATACTTAAGGATGTGTTCTTCATCCTTAGCTATCAGGGAATTGCAAATCAAAACTATCTTGAGATACCGGTAATCTTACACCTGTCAGAATGGATAAAATTAAAAACACTAATGATAGCTTATGCTGGAGAGGTTGTAGAGCAAGGGGAACACTCACCCATTGCTGGTGGGAATGCAATCTTATACAATCATATTTCATTTAACTATATGCAAAACTCAAATTTAACTGTGTGTAAATGCATGTATACTTACTGTTAATGTTTTATATAGTCTGTTCATTGTATCTCATTCCAGACTAAGAAAGCAATAAGTCTCATATTTTAAATTGGTATGTGCATTTAAATTGCTTACAAAAATACTGTAATCCAACCCTTCTTTAAAATATATTAAGCCATTCTCCACTATTGTAAGCTTCTATTGCAAGCAGTTTTTTCTTCTTTGTCTTTCACAAGTATAAATCTCACCTCTTGTGTTAAAAACCAGTACAGCCAAGCTTGGATTCAGTTTTCCAGACAGATTCTATACTGTAATAATAACTTATCTATATCCGATAAACAGCCATCAACTGCTCAGAGATCTGGAGAACATGGCATTTAAATGTTTAATTATCAAAAGACTTTTCATAACAGAGAGGCAGATCGGCTGCTATCAGCAGCACTCTATTTCCTCCAGAGACCGACAACAGATGGGCACAGAACAACGTCCATCCACTATTCGCTTCCTCAGGTGAAAGCATGAGCCACTGGGAAAAACCGCCTTTCATCTAAACTCCTGAAGAGATCTCCAGACAGTGGATATATGAATATTGGAATCAACGACGTAGCTGCTCAGGGAGAGGAGGGTTTGTCTTCCTATAGATTTCCTAACACACAGCATCTTCTAAAACCTGCCAGGTCTTGTGCTAAACAGCAAAAGGCAAATACAGTGCAGAGGCCCCTGCCGTTGATGACCATGAAGGACCCTGAAAAGTGGCTCTGGGTAGCCAAACAATAAATCTTCTGTCATTTTTTCAGTTAATAGCTAAAGTAAAATTTTATCCTTCTCAAAGATCTCTGATGCCGTTTGACAGCTGAGAGGTTTTGTCAATTTAGAAGGACAACCTCACCAAATTTCAGTATGACTTCTTAACATGTTCTAAGTAAAGGGTGTTGTAAAATATACAAATGTAGATTATTAATGTGTGTACCTGTAAATTATAAAGGTCTGAGGACAAATGAAAGTAATCAAATTTCTCTCTCATGCTACCTTTCATAGCCTTTCTTTGTGCAAAAGCATCTGTCACAGTCATTCTGACATAATATCTTGCTGTTTATACAATGTATATGGCTAAAACTTACGTTTTTACAAACTCAGAGAATTCTTGTGAGCTCCAGGAAACTAAATTGAAGGATTCACCTTAAATAAGTCAGATGCACTCCTCTCAATGCCTGGTCCTGAAAAAAATTTTTTTTTCTTCCTAAACTTAACTTTGTTCTCTGCTCTGCCAACACCTTGCCAGGTCCAAGAGACACACTGGATAATTGCACACCACAAAATCTGGATAGGAGTAAAGTGACCAGCTACCCCAGGATGTGACTAGCACCCAGCTTTCTTAGGGCCCCCCAAAAGACTTTGGTACCCACAATTAAGCAGGAGGCAATCTTGAGAACCCTCCACCCCAATCCCCTCAACCTACCACGCCTAATTCCCTCTCTCTTTATTATAAGAGAAAGGTGGGAATGTTGTAATCTGCTGGACTGGCCTGTCACCGGGTACCCTTTAAGGCTCCCCCCCCCCCCCACACCCCCGGGTTCACCAGCTTCCCCCTCAGTTTCCCTCTCTCTCTCTCTCTCTCTCTCTCTCTCTCTCTCTCTCTCTCTCTCTCTCTCTCTCTCTGCCCTTTTTCTAGAAAGGCAGCTTCTGGCTCTTTCTCTTCTTCCCCCCTTTCTCCTCTTCTCCTCTCCCCTCATAACCCACTAAATAAACTCTATACCCAACCTCTCTGCTTGGCATGTCTGCCTGTCTCCCACAAGGCCTCAGGACACCCTCCAAGGGGACCTCTGAGGCCTCGGGTGACCTGCCACCATCCCTGATGGGACTGGCCTCTGGTTACCCTCACGTTGTGGATGATCTCAAATGCAGTATTTTCGAATGTAACCTGACACTACCTTCATTTTCTTTACGGTTTAGTCTTCCTCCCATTTAAAATCTGAATTGTTTATTGCTTTGGGGAAAAGATTTTGTCCCCACAATAGAGAAAAAATAACGTGTTTCCTTTCTCCAAAAGAAAAAAGCAGAGAACCTGAACAGATTTGAGTCATTCTGCCCTCAACCCTGGAAGACAAGGATTTGATGGAGCATGGGTTAGGAAGTCTGGAGGACAGTGCACAGAAGTTGAACGCCTGGTTGGAATTAAAGACTGGAGTGTTTTTACAGTTTACTGAGGAGGGCTGTCAATTAAACCTTCTGAAAAGATGCTGCACCTGGCTGTGAATCAAAAGACTCTAGAAAGAAAGCTGTGTCTGCCAAGATGGGTTGGTTGGCTGGTTAGAATTTCAGTACTGTTGGGGGATTGGAAAGCTGTAGGTTCAGAAGCTAATTACTTTATCTCGAGCCAGTTCTGCCTTAGGAACAGCCACTCCTTATGCCGCTCTGTGTCAGAAGCAACACAGCAATAGATAAAAACCTTTTAGAATCTATTAACTTAGCAGGCAACTAGCTTCTACCAATCATAAGCTAAGGCAGCTTGAGCTTTTAGTAAAGCTTCCTCCATCTAGTTCTACACCTTCCTCTCTAGTGCATCCATCAACTTATTTTAAACCTGCCTTTCATTTGTGACTTTCTTTGTTCTGGAAAACTATAAAAACGCTGTGAAACTGCTCCCATGTAAGAACATGGAATTTGGGGCAACCTAAATCTGTGTTCCAGAGGCCATCATCACTCAAAATGTCTGGAGAATAATGTCTCTTAATTCTCTCTAAAATGAGAGCTGTGGTTTTTGAGTCAACAATGCCTACAGCTTACTGAGAAAGATGGGTTCTGGGCCCTGCTACAGGGACTGATTAGCTAAGGGGCACTTAAAACCCCAAAGTGTTAGAGCAAGGTTTTAGGAGCCTTAAAATAACCAAATCTGCATCTAATTACCTTTTAAAACAGGTGCGGAGAGCCAGAACACGAGTTTCAAGAGTTCACTGTTCCTAATGTTAAGGAAAGGACGTCATACCATGGCTTTGCAGTCACTGCCCAGAAGGAGTTTGCAAAGTAGGGCCACAGTAAAAAAAAAGTAAAAGTAAGGAAGAAAATAAGCCATCTGCAGCTGCTAGCAAGCTCCCTGGCAACAGGTCTGCAATGGAGAGTCCCACCTTGGTAGGGATGTGAAGGGAACTTAATGGTCCAGAGAAGCAGCTTGCATTTTCAAACATTAAAGAGGACATTTGCATGTTAATGTAAAGACTCCACAGCTAGCACAGAGCTGAACTGCCGGGGAGTCCTACCAGACAGGTCTGTGTTATGCTTCCCTGGAGGGTGATATGGAGGTGTAAATGCTCCTGCCAACCAGGAAGGAGCTGGGTTTACCTATGCTAATTATCGGCAAGAGCGCTGAGTTCACTGCTCTCGGGAAGATGTGGAATAAATCCGGCTGGTTGCTTCTCATAAAGCACAGCTGTGTGACTCGACCCTCCTGACCTGATAGAAGTTTGGGGAACTGGAAAGTAACAACTTTGTCTTCTTCAGACTGTAGTTTACCAATATAGTAATCATCCCTTTCTTGCCTGGGCTGGTTCCCTGAAACTAAGCACGTTATCAGATGTAGAAATTATAGCATCATAATGCAGTTGGGGAACAACACTATTCAGGAGAGGACTGAGCTGTGAATAACTGTTGCCACAGTCTGCCTGATCCATCTGGGTAGCAAGTACCTACTAAGCAGGTAGGAAATGAATGCATGGTGGATGTCTTGGCTAACTGGAGGACTTAGAGACAGGAGACATAGGGAAGATACAACTATAGTGTCAAGGACCTGCCTGGACAAAAATACTTCTTACCAGGGTAGGGGCGTGAGCATTGAAAAAATATAAGTAAGGAATACAAAGACATATAGAATAACAAGACAAACTATAAGACAGTACTGGGAGGGTATTCTAGAGATTACTCCTGAAATCACCTGCATTTATTTTTCCACAGTTTTTAAACCCAGTGTAAATTGGGGGAGAAGGTAACAAAAGGTTAACTTACACAGTCAACTCTGAGACATCCAATCATTAGCATTCTGTTGTCTAGGTAGTGAGGTGCCCCAAGTCATGTACTTTAGGTCTCTATTTAATATTTTTGGTCTTGACGGTAGATAAGGGGGCCTACTACAGTGCTTTTTATATTTCGAAGGAATTCAAATGACTAAGTGCGTTTTTTAAAAAGACAAAAAAAAACTAACACACATTTCTCAAAATATTAGATATCTTGTCTTCTCTGTCATAGAGACATGACTGGTCAAACAGAATGTAGAGAAAATGTTCAGCATTTGGAAACTCATGTTAGGGGTTGTGTTTGAAACTCACTTTAGGATTCCTTTGCCTACCCATTGATGCTGAAGAAAAAAAAAAATGGGAGCAGAGAACTTGCCAGCAGAGTTAAAGGAGCAAGACTTGATTCAGTGACTTTGTAGTAAGAGAAGGCGATGCCACACACGTCTGCTTAAAACAGTGACCACAGAGGAATTCCACAGTGAGCTGTGGAAGTACGAGGCCCAACAGTGGGTCTAGGTGGTAGAGCCAGCAGCAACTGCATCCTATGGAAGGTAGGCTTTTAGCCTTCTTCTGAGATCTGGATAGAAAGGCAGACGCTTTGTGATGATTGCTTTTCTGAGGATTAGCTAAATTACAGGAGACTTTCTTATGCTATGGGTAAGACTCTCCAGAGCTTGGGAGGTCACTTTCGACACAGGTAGAGAAAGCATCCAGGGCAGATTTTCGAAAGTAGAAGCTTAAAGGAAGTACAGGAGAAAACTGTCCAGAATTTAGTGAGGCTGAAACGACATTCAGCCTGCATTGGTCAAAGGAAGAAGATGGATGCCAAAGGTTACTGCCATTTTGGAAGCAGGAACTCTTTCTCCACTAATTTATTTACTTACTTGGGAACCCAGGAAAAAGGTTTAAGACTCAATCTTTGCTTAGCTCTGTTCAGCCTTTGCATGGTGATCATGACTTAACGGTTTTCAACTCTAGGCAAACTCAAAGTATTGTTGTTTTGGTAAGGTTTATAGAGTCAACAGTGCAGCTAATCTGTCAGGTTCCCAAGGAGATCAAACAATAACACGGAATTGGAAGGTGTGTTCCCGATTGATTCTTCCAAGTGGGATCAGCCAGGTCAAACACTGTCACTGCTATTTAGCCAAACACATTAGCAAAGAGCTAAGAAGGGCTGAGTCCTGCCAATACTGTCTATAGATGGTAAAAAAAAAAAAAAAAAATCTGCCTCTTAGTTAATAAGACTTTGAAGGATAGGCAGTTTAAGAACTATCACATGTGTTCTTTCTTTCTTTTTAATTGTTTTCTAAGACATTCTTTCTATTCACCTTGGTTGGCCACTATATTCCGGCTTCGGCCCCTTAAATTCTGGGATTATAGGCCTGTAACACCACAATAGTCTTACTGAATTTTGTTTTTTAATTTTATTTTTAATATTATAATTTCAATACTTCTATCCCTTTTCTCTATGCAAACCATCCCACAGAAATATATATAACTCCAATTAGGGTTATGGATCATTTAATAAGAGGAAAAATATGCCTGGTATTTGAAACCTGTCCCACTTCCCCAGGGCGAGTGAAGCCATGTGTCTTGGAGGATAACCTTCAGCCGTCACTTTACTAAGCCAGCATAATCCCTAACTGCATTTTAAACATTTATCCTTGTACCCACAGATAAGTATAGTTCATACCCCTCATCAAGGAAAAGTCTCCTTGCACCAGACAGAAACTGTTACAGAAAACCACAACCAAATTTCAGAGAGCAAATGACAGTGTGGTATCCAGTCCTAATGTATACATCCTGACAGAGTTTTGATCCTAGTTTGAAGGAAAGGAGAGAGTTAGGAGAAATATACTGTAGAAGGATGGGAGAAGTGGGGAAAAGGCTGTAAGGGAGGGAAGAAGAAACAACTTAAGGGGGAAGGGAGGGCTACAGGGAAGGAAAAAGTTGGAGGGAAGTATAGGTCCACTGTGGGCTATGATCTTGAAAACCTGAAGAACATGAGAGAGGGCAATGGACAGGCCATCGCAGCAGGGAAATGGAGCTTGACTTTGTCATTAATAGTTGCTGGCTTCTAAGCTCCACTAAAATTGAGTTTTATGAATAATATTCGATTTTGACAAAAACTAATTTTCATAGCCACACCATTAATTAGGTATACCTGTTCTGCAGCATACTAGACAGAGTGTGGAAGGCCTAATGCCAGTTATATGTGTCAGCAATTATAAATAATGTGGATATATTTGTATATTAAATTGTGTATTAATGTAAGAGTGTTAAGTAAGAATGACTGTTTTATTTAAAGCATACATCTATAGTGAAGCAAACAAAAGTGCTGGTAATTGTTCCTTCATCATTCAGTCGAGTCAAGGACTCACTGTCGTTAAGGATAGCAGCGCACTTGATACAATTATTAATGAGAAGATTATATTTTCTGGATTTTAGTTTAAACACTTTCTTGGGAGATGTTACAATGTCCCAGTTCAGTTATTTTTCAGATTAGTTTATTATTGCATACTTTTAATTAATTGTTCAGATAATAAAATGCTTGGATATACATGCACCTAGGTAAAGATGTGGGCTGGATTATTAATGGACTGTAGTCATAGTTATTTTTAAACTAAATAACTCATTGACTGGTATTAGATAATAATTAAATATTTATTTGTTAATAAATACATGCTTTTGGAGCAGAGTCCTCCCCGCCCCCACCTCTAAATTCATGTACAACTTAATTCTGTTCACTGGTAAGTGTCGACCCTCAGTATATAAACTTGGCACTGGTAGAGTTGTCATTGGGGCCAGCTGCTCATCACATTCCAAAAATGTTTGCACGAGCAGAATCGGACTGTGATTCTTAAAGTGCAAACTTTCTCTTGTCCCTTGTCTTAAAATCAGTAAATCGATTTTATTTTCATTTTCTTAAAAAAAATGTATCTTCTTTTATTCATTCCGAAGAAAATGAATATTGTCTGTAGGTCTTATGCACGTCAAGAAAACAGGAGCCCTTGGCAAGATGTGTTTTGCTAGGAAAAGGAAGATAACAGACTAGAACCATTTGAGGCTGAAGTTTCATAATAAACTAGAGAAAAACACCTACAACTATCAGGTGAATGGCCATAAAGATAAGGCCATCCGTCTGCCTTAAATGAATGAGACCCAGTAAAAGCAAGTAGTGAATTTTGAAAATTTTATCAACTTTTACCCCTAGGCTCCCCAAATATGGTAATAGTAAAATCTAAGCCTTTTTGTATATTAAAATGCAGTGATATTGCTGATGTTTCTGCTGCTCTCAAAGAGAAATAATAATTCACCATTCGTGCCCGAATTGAGAGATGGTCAGCAATCACTCCACAGAATGGTCACGTTTAGGGTCAGTCTAATGTGTGTGTTTTAGGAGGCTTCCTTTCATGTTAAGGACCCTTTTATTTCAGAATCCTGTGTAGAGGTTCCTCTTTGGATGACTGGTAACAATGCATCTGAGCCATGGGAATTATTATGTCCTCCAGCTCTGAAGGCGGAAAAGTTTTAAGGTGTCAGTAGACTGAAGTCTGGTCCCAGACTGCTTTTTTGTGTAGACAATGCAGGGTAGTTTTCTGTGAGATCACTAATACAGTTCATGAAGACACTATCTTCTTAATCTCCTCCTGAGGACCCTACCTCAAAATCATGTTAGATTAACGACTGGGTTTTGACATAGAAATGTTAAGGTAAGAAAAATGTTTAATTCATAGCGTCATCTATAAAATTCATCATTACATTCTCTGTATATTTTATTTAAGGGACTGTGTGTGTGTGTGTGTGTGTGCGTGTGTGTGTGTGTGTGTGTGTGATTTTGTGTGTGCATGCATGCCCAACAAGGCCAGAAGAGGGTTTAGAGCCATTGGAGTTACTCAGAGGTGGTTTCGAGCCATCAAATATGGGTCCTGGAGACTGAACTTCAAGGCCTTGCTAATATGATAGCAAGTACGATGACCTTCTGAGCCACCTCTCCTGGTCAAGTACCTTTTAATTTAACAAAAGCCTTTTAGCATGCTTAATTGTATGGGTACTTATTTATTTCAGTAGATACAATTCAAGGTTTTGAAATTAATGCTAATTTTTCTTGTCCTCTGAACTTTGATATTTTAATCCTGAAATTTTTAATCATGGTATTTAGTCACATTTTTTAATTTTAGTTTTTAGGATTATTGTTATATGGTTCTTTATTCTTTGAAAATTTCATATATTTTATTATATTCTTTCTAGATCTTCCCCATCTCTCTGCCTACCCAGTTTCATATTCTTTCTCTCTCTTAAACAAAGCAAAGGAAAAGCAAAACAACAAAAACATGGAGTCCAATTTGTATTGGCCCACAACTGCTAAGTATGAGACCTGCCCTGGGGTATATCTAATATACTCAGGGCCACGGCATTGAAGAAAATGATTTTCCCTCCCCCAGTTATGTTTCTAAATATTGCACCATTTGTGTTTTCCTCCCACTTCACATTTGAAGAGTTAGCTGTATCATGAAACACCAGATAATAGAAGTTAGGGTGCAATGTTGCTTTTCTCTTGTTAATTACTACAGGGTTCATTCTGCAAAGGGTAACTTTAAACACAAGGGAGTGTTTTTTATGCTTGATTAATATGACTTATTATGCAGAATTATAAAAAATGTCATAAAAATATCATATGACAGATATTTGCATCCCCTTCCTCCTTTGAATGCACCCTTATTTAATGAGAGATTTTCATTAGCATTTTCTTCTTGTTTGCTTACTATATTATTAAAATAAAGGAAAGATGATACTTTGTAGAAGAAAACAAATTAAATGTTGTGATTCTCCTCTAACGCACGTGGGGGCACATAGTTACACACATACACATAGCTACACACACATTCACACACACGTATCTTGAGCATGTTTTTCTCACTGCATCAATATAGCAAAACACTGTTTCATCATAAGGGTTATGTGTATTTAAAGGCAAGAACAATTTCTGTTAACAACCATGAGGTTGATCTGTTAAAGAAGGTTCATTTTTCCAATAATTATTACAGCAGTGCATAGTCATGGGTATAAGTAAATAGGAGAAACAAAGTAGAATTTGTAATGAATCAAATTCTTTGAGTAGGGGGGATCACTGCACGCATTTTGTTGGTAATCTGTCAAATCCTGTATCTCTAGGAATAGCAGAATTCATACAATGCTAGAGGGGAAGAGTAATAAGGATGACATAATTCAGTAAATTCTGTTAGCAATTAATACATGCTAATTTGAGTCACAAAAATCCTGTATTGAGAGAGATAGAGATGCATCTGAAGCTTCTTTAGATTTGAGAAGATTCCAGGTCACATGCTGGAGAAGTAAACATAGTGCAGTACTAAGTGTCATGTTGGGGACAGAAATTTGTAGCATTAGCTTTATGAACCACCCAGATGATAGTCCGTGAAAGGGCTTGGATTACCATGCGTGAGTGCCAGTGATATCACAAAGGGTGTCCCGGAGAGTGATGATTTAGCATATTTGGAAAGGAGCAAGCCATCAAACTGCAAATGCTTCAGCATGGTATAGTGTGACTTCCATAGTTTAATATCTACAAAGCCTTGGCAGATGGCTTTTCTCCTAAGCACTGATCTGCCTGTGACTTAGAGAGTGGAAGAGTGAGGAGAAAGCACTTTGCAGCATGTAAGCACTGTACAAATTGTATTTACAACTCAAAAATTATAGTGAGACATTGAGGGAAAGCAACTGCCTCTGTTTGGAACAGAGGTTTCAAATGACGTTATCGTAATGGAGACATAAAAGATGTCAAGATTAAATGAATTTCTGCTGAGGCCCTAGCTTAAAAAAATAAAATAAAAAGATCAAAGTGGGGAGGAATAACAAATGAAGAATTTATGGTAAAATTAATAGCTGGACATTGATTTATTGAGTCCCTGGGAGCAGACACTGAAAGAGTTTTGCTGTAAAGCATTTACACAGTATCTAAGTGTAATTAAAGGAGCAGAAAATAGAAAAAGAGCAAAGAAATGAGTTGACCCGGGAAGCAGATTTTACTACCAGTGCCTCAGAACTTTTGCTTCGTGGGGAGGAGGGGAAGCCTTATTTCAGGGTCAGCTGAAAAAGATCTGCTATCCCCACCTCAAAAAAAAAAAAAAAAAAAAAAAAAAAAGCCTTAAGATGGGGCATGCCCTAGAACAAGAAAGCTCTCTGCAGCTGAGATGCATCCCCAGAATTTTAGTGCTGAGCAAACTGGTCTGGAGGAGAAATCGGACATGTTTGTATCACTTTGCTGCTAAACTAGAAATGGCCTTCAGAAGTCCTCTTTCCTAAACAGGAGAACCTATCAGTTCATCTAGGCAATGACTCAGTTATTCTGCAGACCATGAAATCAAGAGTCTTCAGTTATTCTTTCAATGATAAATTTTTACCCAGTAATGACTTAAGAAAGATAAAGACAAGGCTCAATTTACATTAAGAAAAATCAGTTTGGGAAAATGATGCAAACTTTTTGAAATTGTGTAAGTATGGAGACAGACCCCTAGCTAATTGTTGCTCAAACCAGATAAGTAGCATGGCAAAGAATGAAGATTTAGAGAGAAAAAAATAAGTTAAGATCACAGCTAAACTTTTTCATTTTATTAGATGTAGTGCAAAGTATATCATCTAGGATACATATATGGGTGACTCCTTTTTCATAGTTTCATTGCCTGAGACCTGAACTCAGATTTTCAGGACCTCTGGTTTCTTCTAGCATGTAAGATGTCTTTTGATCCCTGAGATTTCAGTTGCATAGCCTTTGCCTGAAGCACCCTTCCATATTTCTCTGGCTCCACTTACTGCAGTAGATGTTGAATGCTTTATCTCTTAACTTTGGTTATTAGCTTGTTAAAGAACTGACAGACACTTAGCCTCTTATTAGTGGTTCGTGTGCAATTCTGTGACATCCAACAGGGTCCTGTTGTCTACAAATCCAATGTCTGGGGATGACATTTTGTGTACTTTTGAATGATTATTTTCTTTTTATCAGTGAATTCTACTACCGTGTCCTTAGAGAATGTCTTTGGTTCCCACAGTTTGAGGAGTGGTCCCTGTCAAACTTCTTTGCACTCACAGGTGAAACCCCCTCCTCATCCTACAGCATAAACATATCTAATTTTTTTTAGAAATGTATTTTATGAAAGAATCATATTGTTTGTGAGGATCTGCTTTTTTTGCCCTGTTGCCTTTCTTGCCTTGTCTTATTACATTGACTTAAGGATTACCTGTATAATATTAGATGACTTTAATTAAGGTGGGATATTCTGCCTTGATATGGTTTTTGAAGAAATGGCTAGACTTGGCTATGTATTAACAGCAATAACAAATCTCCTTTTTTGTCTGAAAACTTTTTATATGTCTCATCATTTCTCTTCTGCCTAGGGAGGAACTTCATTCTCAATTTCTAAGGAGCATTGGATATAGAATATCTAGAAAAATTAATGCATATTATTTTTTAAGAAAAATAAAATCACTAAACCATAGCAAAAATAAGCACTGATTAAGTGAATATGTATTGTATACCCAGTCTTGAAGTAAGAAGCAATGAAGTTCGGTAAGTACAAGTACAGTTAGTGAAAGACTACGGGGTTACATAATCTAGGAACTTAAGACAAAAATGAAAAATAATTCTTGAGTAATTTAAAATCCTTAGATAACATGACAAGCAATCCAACATGTCGCTATTAGAGAAAATTGTCTTCTACTCAAGAAAAGAAGTAGAGTAATGGATATCCCAGACAATGTTTTCAGTACTCATATAACATCGGGTGAGCGAGCAGACCTGGCTTTGGGACTGAAATTGCTCCTGCAAACTTCAGTGGTGTCATGAGTACCTTTGAGTACTGATAACCAATTGGAATCATTTCACAGTGTGCCTCCATTGAGTATGAAATCAGGCAGAAGGTACTATACACAAAAGTATTTTATACAATGGACCATATGTTGATGGTTGCTTTGGAAAGTGGTGCATTTGTTCCTAGGTGAATTATTCTATAGATTTCATTTATAATACCATAGGTGATATTTTGTTTATATTTTGTGCATCTTAATTAGGGGACCAGATTTTATAGGTACAGAATATCTGTCCTATATCAAAGCTACTATTCAGCACCAGGCATCCAGGCTCTCTGGGGAAGCTATCCATCCTCTTTTCTGCCATGTTCCCTAAGCCATAGGTAAAGGCATTGTGTTGTAGGTATACTGATTGATGTTTTGCATCCTAGAGTGACAAGTTGTGGACCTCTCTAAAGGTCTCTTTTGGCTTCCAGGAGAAAAACTTCTCTGATAAGACGTGAGAGTTGCTCTTCTTTGTGGCTGTAATTCTATGTATTCAGAGTAGAATTAGAAATGATGTTTGTTTAGGAAAACAGCAGTCATATGTTCTCCTGACATGTCTATGACCTCTCCAGCCACAGGCTTGCAATACACAGCTTGAATTCCCTCTCACTGTGGACCTTCAGACTAAGACAGCTCTTGACAGTCTCCACATTAAAAATCTTCACCACTGCACTATTTGTGAGAGTTGTCTTTCTCTCACTTCTAATGGATATGAAGTGATGCCCTTGTCTTTTTAATATTTTGAGGTCCCATCATTGTAGTGACTCTAAGGATGCCAAGGTCTCTGACAAACCTCCTGTTTTTCTTTATCTGCCACAATAAGGTATCTCTGTGCTTAATTTTTATTTGTATTTTAGTTTTAATTCTCATTTCTATAGCTGTTCCATTGCTGCAAACTGACTGGAATGGCTCTAGGCCTTCCAGAGAACACCCAGTACGATGCCACAGATCCCAGCTAATATGCCCTCTCCTCTGATCTTGCCTTTCTGTTGTTGCTTTGGTTTTATGGATTTTTTTTGCATCTTCTGACAACTCTGACATTTTACCTTAATTTGTTTTGAGTAGTACTTTTCATTATTTCTGGGATCTGTCCCAACAGATAAGATGATTATTTTTTTCTTGGCATTTTAGTCTGATATTGATAAACTCCATCTTCTCTATCTTTCTGGTCTGCCCACCCCCATGCAGTTCAGTGCTCAGCATCTGATCTCATGCCTCTGCTGTTCTGCCCTAATTCCACATAGGTACTTTTCAGTCAGATCTAACAAACTTGATATACAGCTTCACTCACTCCTCAGAAAATCCGACACCAATTCACATGCATGGTAGAGATTAGGGCTGGCACTATCTGTGACGGGGATTCTTGGAAGTAGGTATCTAGGAAGCAGATACATAGGATGATTAAGAGGTTTGTCCGTAATAATCTGAGAAAAGCAGGGTTAACACACATAGAGGTGAGTCCATAATGCATTAGCAAGGCAACAGAAGCTTCAGCTAATTCAGAGGACTTCTGGAGCTTGGGAGAACTGACCCCAAGTCACATAAGAATGCCAAATATGCAAAATCTGTATTTTTTAGGTACTGTCCAAAAGTATTATTCCTTTCTGTACACTAGCCTCATGCCCAAAAATGTAGCTTTGAAAAAAAGCAACATTTGGTGAATGAATATCCCAAAATAAAGTCAACTGTGTCCTATTCCTTCAGCAATGGGTGAAGGATACATTGCTTTAGAAGAGATGACTAGGGTGGAAAATCTGATACCTACTACAGACTCAGAAAATGCTGGAAGCACTTCCCTCCTCCCTCCCTTTTCCCTTCTCCCCTCCTTTCTTCCTTCCTCCTGCCCTCCTTCCTTTCCCTTCTTCCTTCCTTTTTTCTCCCTTCCCCTTCCGTCATCTTTCCTTTTTTCTTTCCCTCCCTCTCTTTCTTCCTTCCTTCCTTCCTCCCTTCCCATTTCCCGTCTTCCTCTTTCCTTCTACTCTTCCTTTTTTGATCTCTGTTCTACATATTTTCAATTGATTAGTGTTAAATTACATGGTTATTTTAATTTAGCATTGTGTAATTTTATGCTCTTTTATAATTTTTTTCTTTTTTATGTGAGTTCATAGTATTCTTAACATCTCGACAATGTAAAACTTTAGAATTCATTTTTAGCTCCTTTTCCCAATATCATCAGTCATAGTTTTTCTTTGTTCAGCATGGTCTTTCACTCCCTCTATAATGTAATGTTATCTAGTTTTCAAGAATGAAGTGAAAAATTACTTCCTATTTGAAGCCTTTTTTATTTGAACTCAGCAAACTGGTGAGATATTAATATGGTTTGTTCACTCAGTTAATTAGCTCCAAGTATCATAACAAAAGTTGATTTAAGGAAAAACCAAAACTTGATTTCAAAGTTCTGGAGACAGTAAGTCTGAGAGCAGGGTACCTATATGGTGAGGTCCTGCTGATAACACCTTTCCTGCTCTGTGCCTACTCGGCAAATATTATACATGGAGGTCGCAGGGCTCAGGGCCTTCTTATCAAGACACTAATCCTGCTTGGAGGGCGTCACTTTCGTGACCTGATCTTGGTCATCTCTAAATCAGTGACAGTATGAATTGTGTGGGGATGTAACTTAGTTTGTGTTAAACATTATTCACAAATACATTTACCACATCCTTTCAGTGTGCACAGTGTCAGTCACCACTCTGTGAACCATGAGTTCTTAAAATGATGGCGTAATCTTATTTCCTTTCCAGTGACTAGCACAGAGACAGACACTGGGGTAGACTAAAGTCTGAATGAATCCATGTGGTACACTTTCCACATTTCTATGAAATGGCAAGTTTGGAACCATACATTAAGAGGACATTGGTACTATTCAAGGGTCAAAACTGTGAAAATGATTAATTAGTTTTACTTAGGAAAGGGACTGTATTCTCCACATATAGAAAATTGTGTTTAGATTTGACAGAACATTACAAACAATATAGTGAGTTGGATGAATGCTGAATATCTTAGTATTTTTTCTTACTTTACTATCACAAGAATAGAGATTACCTGTGGAGTGTTTAACATGTATTTTCTGCTCTGAGCAATTTATCACACTGATATAAATCTGAGGAAGAAATTGAATATGTTGCTAATTTTCTGTAACACATAGCTACCTGATTCACACTGAAAACAAATGAGAAACCCCTGTGAGGAAAATATCGGGGCATGTACTTTGGATAAATGTATTTCTGAATTGCTCACTCCCTAAAAACTGAATGCACGTGATGGTACACCTGTGAACACTTTTATGAAGGTGCACTATTACATTACATATTTTATGTGAAATACATTTTAAAAGTATCAATGTTCTCTAACATTTTGCATTACTATATTATACAATATTAATTAATTTATTATTTTTTTCAGTAATAAATAGCAGAACTTTGTAACATTTTTGTTTGTTTTCTTTTGTTTGGAGACAGGGTCTCTCTACATAGCTCTGGCTCCTGGAAATCCCTCTGTACATCAGGCTGATCACAAAGCTCACAGAGATCTGGATGTCTTTGCTTCCAAAGCATTGGAATTAAAGGTGTGTGCTGCCACACCCTGCTATAACATTTTTTAAAGTAAATGACTCTTGGACTTCTTAGTAGCAATGAGCACAGGAGTTCAACTTTGTCAGAGCTTCGTTATGCCCATCTGTCTTTTGCATAGCTTCTCGATTCTCTCCTTCAGCTGGCAATGACAGACACTCTAATACTAGTTCCTGTGAAGAGCATACTTGGTGGAAGAAACTGGGCTTACAAATTAGAATTGATGCTTGGCTTAAACCATGATATGAACCCAAGTTTCCATTAGCCAGAGACAGTGATAAATACTGGCAGCATATCAAGGCCTTTGAAAATTAATGGCTCAATAGTAATTTAAAGGGGGATGACTCACATTCCAGTAAATCCTCATTACTCTGAGCCAGGCCAGTTCTAATCTTTAAGTATTCTTAGAAGAAATTGGTTATTGATCATAAACAATAGTCCTCAAGTTGATACTTGTAAAGAAATGAGAAATAGGGAAATACCCCTCATATTAACTGCAGTAATCACTACCATGGATCGTATGTTGGAGGAATTCAGATATCTTTAACTACATTTACTTGCACAAGAAATATTCTTTCATTCTTTAAAATTCCCTAGGTTTGTTCCCTGTAAAGTATGACTGAATTTCATTTCTAGGTAATGGCAGTCAGCCCATAGAGCTTTCTACAATTTTAGACTTCTAACCTCTTTGCTCAAATATCTTTCCCAGTTTAAATGGAATAGCACAAAAACAAACACAATTGATCATTAATTTCCTGCAGAATTTTTTTCAGATGTAGTCTCTCAAACATGGAGTTTAATTTAATTAGCAACTTGACTTTTAAAATTTTGAGTAAAATATATCTTTTTGTATACTTATAAATATCCACATTCATTTATTATATTCTTTATAAACTTCTATTACATTAGATACGGTTTAGTAAATGCTTTAGTATTTATACAAAAATTATAAAGATATATTTTATAATGTGAAATTATAATATTTATAATTTATATGACATATGAATATATCTAATAATAATATCATATATAATATATTATTACACATATGACTTAATTTAACTTGGGCTGTAGATAGGACTCACTGTTGTACTAATATAAAACAAAGACTATGCATAAAAGAAAAACCTAAATAAAGAGCCATAGAAGATAATTGTAATTAATTATCAACAAAATTTTTGTAATTAAACCTAATTAGAAACACTGCCACATTTAAAAGTAATTTACACTAATTGAGGACTATTCATGAAAAAGCAAGTAAAACTGAAGGTTTTTGTTGTTAAATTAAAATGTAGAATCGCTACCATCCTACATAATCATAAATCTTTAAAGTGACCAATTAAAGAATGGGCAAGAAGTTATTTATTGCTTTTCAATTTTTTTCTGAACTCTAAATTTTACCAGAATTAGCCTTTTAATTTTGATGATTCACAGAGCATCTCTAATTTTACCTTGCATCTTTTCCAGTAAATATATTATTTGAATATTAAGTGTATCACCCAATAATATGATCTGAACATCTATAGATGTTGCTTTATCAGAATGAGATAAGTAACTCTAGTGAAAATGATATAACCTTAGTACAACTAATTAATTAAAGGAAGAGAAAACACAAACCCCCTGTATTAGGTATGCTGGGTTGAGAAGAATTGTAAGGGGGAAAATTCTTGTTCTGTAAATATGAGAACTTGTGTTTGGATCCTACGCTGGTTACTTCAATGTCAACTTGACACAAGCTATAGTCATCTGAGAAGGGAACTCAGTTGAGAAAATATCATAAAATCAGAAGCTGGTCTGTTTAGAGGTCATTGAGAAGGCAAAACAAACACAAGATCAAGAGACATGGGTCACTGCTGACCTTTATTTGGATAAACAACCTTTAGAGGGGCTCTCGTTAAAAATCAGAGTCACGCTCAGATAATTATGAGAAAGAACAGGAGCAGGGCACAGAAGAAGTTGAAATTTTTCATTATTATTATTATTATTTACTTACATTTGGCCATTGCTAGGAGTAGTTAGTGAGTAACTGGATAAAATATGCTAGGGTAATTGATAGACATCTCTCAAAGCTGCCCAGTACTAGGTGTCTCACGGGGCAGGGTTGGGATAAAAAGAGTTCCACAATAGCCCGAAATGGACTTTCCTTCTGCCTAAGTCCAATGATTTCAATGTCCATTGGGTTGTTGATTTGGAAATGAAGACATCAGTACAAACTAAGGATTTTTCAAATATAGATAAATAAAGATATAGACAAATGTAAGTGAGTAAATAAATGCAAATGTGCGCACATATGTTTGTAGATATGTTGTTTGTTCATGTTCTCTGACCTGCTTTGAAGCAGTAATGTATCAACAATAAGAATTATACCTTTCACTCAGAGCTTGGCAGAACTAGGTTCTGAACAATATTTTTCTCCAGAAAAGAAGCAGATTTTCTTGAAGAAGACTGGCTTCACATCTTGAGAATGGTAGCACAAAACACTCCTTCAGCAAATGTTGCCACAGAGAAAAGATATTTTTAAGTACAACAGTCTTACTCTAACAATCCAGCTGGAATGAACCTTCTACTCTCCAAATCTTTATATTCATAAACATTCAAAATAACTCATTATTGGACTATAATGGTGGAAAAAATATTCCCAGTGTTGTCCTAAGAGACAAAGGAACAAAGTAAAAAAGCATCAGTAAGACTATTCTTGCGCAAGAGGGTAGAAAAGCAAACCAAAAGAAGGGAACTTCTTTATTCTAAGGCATTTGGTGACTATCTCACACCATCCCTGAGTGTGGTAATTGTTTGTAATCTAACAAATAGTTTGCCTAAAGATCAGAGTGCAAATTTAGCCAAACTAGTGGGCCAGGCAGTGGTGGTACACACTTTTAATCCCAGCAGCCACACTAGTTAACCATAGAGGCCAGGTGGTGGTTGTGCAGGCCTTCAGTACCAGTATTGGAGAGGAATATACGGTGGGATGAGATAGGAACTTGCTTTCTTTTGAGTCTGAAAATTTCATAGAGGTAAGAGTTCTCCAGTGGCTGGTTGCATTGCTTCTCTGAACCCAAATATTTGTTTCTGGGTTTATATTATCCATGCTACATTGAGAACTTGACCCCATAATGTCATGTATTTGGATAATTTGCAATTGACACAGAGGAAAAAAAGTATTGTAGAGGTCAAGTTTCAGGAGCATCCAGTACTTAGGCAAATTGATAGTTGTACAAGAATTTGACAAGATGGGAGAGGTTTTTGGAAAATTGGCCCTTTATGAATGTACCATCACTGAGAAGAAAAATGAAAGAAAATAAAATAAAAACATTTCCCTTAACAGTGAATTGAAGAAATTATATTCAATACTAGTATAAAGAAAAATATAAGGAAACATTTCATAAATTATCTAGTGATATATACACAACTGATAGAGAAGATATAGTATAAGACTGAGATAGAAGAATGCTGTGGGATAATGCTCTTATATACTGTAAAGATTTGTCATTTGTCTTAGTTTAATAAATTGCTGGTTGGCCACTAGCCAGGCAGAAAGTATAGGTGGGTGACCAGACTAAGAGAATTGGGACAGAAAGTCAGTCATTAGACAGACATAGAGGAAGCTAGATGAGAATGCTGCACTGAGAAAAGGTACCAAATCACAAGACTAAACACAGATAAGAATTATGGGCTAATTAAAGTTGTAAGAGCTAGGTAATAATGAGTTGAGCTAAGAAGCCAAACAGTTTATAACGAATATAAGCCTCTTTATGTTTCTTTGGACTGAATGACTGAGGAACCAGGTAGGACAGAAACTTGTATCTACAGAAGAATGTTAATGGATTCTAAAACTAGTAGACAAACTTTTGACTGATTCACATAGGTTGAATGAAAATGGGCCCACACTGATTAGCTGAAACAATAAGTAAAATCAATAGGACAATGGAAAAGCTTATCTGTTACCATTTTAAATAGCCAGAGTTAATTTTACCCATATTTGTACAAACCAGCCCCATTGGTATCATGGTAAAATTTGCTAAATATTGGCATCACTGTTTCTGAAAGAGGTGTATAAGCCTCAAATACCAGTCACCAAGAAACAGTAGAACCCAAATAAGCTACCCTTTCACACCATAACTGATATCTACTCTTGAAAACTTTAGCCACATGAGTAAAGAAAGTGACAGTTTTAGGTTGAAGTTGATCAAAGAAATATGGTCACATACAAATGCAATACACAAAATCATACTGGGCTCTGGACTAAGAAAATGAAAACAACTGAGACATTCAATAAACTTTACACACTGCAATTCAATCAGATGTAAAGCTTCTTTGATATTTGATATTGTGCTCTTGTATAAGGCTCTATCAGTGTTGACAAATGCTTTTGCAAATGTTTAAAGGTCCAGAATGCTCTCTTGTGGTGTCCTGACCCCCACTGACAGAAGAAAGGACAACTGGGAACTCAGGTGTCACTAAATGAAGATCCTTGTGCCTAGAAGAACATGAATAACCCTGGTTTTCAGTCACTGTGTATAGCTAGACCTGACTTCTCTAGACAAAGTCATAAATTCTCATCAAATTTGATCCTCCCTAAATTTTATTTTTATAAAGTCTATAAAGAAGACCTATTTATGCATGTGGATTGACAAACTCAAAATTGATAGTATGTAAAGCCAGGATTTTGGCTCAAGGCTCTGTGACCTTCCCTATACAGAGACCTTTCCTATACAAAGAAGAAAATATACAATACTCTAGATTTGTTAGAGCTCAATTTTCACACATTAGAAGCTCACTGGGAAAAATTTGAGTCCAAGACAATGAAATGAGAAAACAATGTTTATCTATTTCAATTCTCAGCTTTAATATATTTATCACATTTTGTTATAAAAACTACAAAAATATGTCTAAGGGATTGAGTTATTTACCTTCTGTGGATTCCAGCTATCAAAATCATTTATTCTCTATCTTTTAATTGTAGTTATTAAACACAAATAGAGATTTTTTTCCACGCCAACAATAAACATATAAAGACTATTTTTGGTGACAGAAATTTTTCTCAAACTATTTCTTGCTTTTAATTAGAACATAATCATCAGAGAGGCAAACAGTGTGGAAGTAGCCATCTCAGTAGAAAAAAGCATCTAAGAGTTATTTAGGAAGCAAGGCAATAGAGTAGTCATGATTTGACATGGTATTATTAAATAAGAGGAGCCTGTCATGGTTTTCATACCCCAATTCTGCATTTCAGATTTAGGGTGATGGATGTGCTAAAGCATTTTACACAGCACCTAGATGGATGCTCAAGATATACACATGGGCTCTAAGCAGTCAATTATATAATATTCCTGTACTTTGCAGATGCCTTCTGGTCCTTTCTATCAAACTCAGATTCATGATGATCAGTGATCCTCAAACCAAACATAATACTGTTTCAAATCAATACTTTGAAAATTTCATTAATTAGAGTACAAACTCTAATTTTATAAATTTCAAACTTGACTTGTAAATTTGGGATGGGAAAAGTGGGGGCAATCATTTCTACTGCTCTGCTTTATTCAGATTTTACATTTCCAAGTTATGCCTTATTACTAATTTTATTATTGTGATAAGGAATGGAATACAAATATTCAAAATCCTTTTTGTGTTTTTTTTGAAAACTAGATGAGAAAAATAATGTCATAATAAAGAAAACCAATAAATCAATTGTGGTAGTCTTAATGAGAAACATTCCCCAGAGTCTAAGATATTGAACACTTGGTTCCCAGTTGGTGGTACTTCTTAGGTAGATGAGCACCCTGGCTGAAGTAAGTACATCACTGGTGTGGGAGTTGACTCTCTCAGCTTTGTGTTTGGGTTGAAGCTCTAGGACACTGCTTCCATGCTCCCCAAACCATTGTGGACTCTCCTGGAACCATAAGTCATAATAAACTCATATTCCATAATTGCTTTTAGTTGTGGTGTTTTATCATAACAACAAAAAGTAGCTAACACACTAATATTTGCATATCAATGGGAATATTTAGATATCTTCAATTATACCAATTTTTATTTACTTTGTTATTTTATAAACTAATAATTCCATAGTCTTTTTGAAGTGATGGAGGTGGGTCTTGTATCTTATCTGTTGCTTTCATTGGTTAATAATAAAGAAACTGCCTAGGCCCATTTGATAGGCCAACCCTTAGGTAGGCAGAGAAAGCAGAACAGGATGCTGGGAGAAAGAAGCTTAGTCTAGGAGTCGCCATGATTCTCCCACTCCAGACAGACACATTTTAAGATCCTCCCTGGTAAGCCAGCTCGTGGGCTACACAGAATATTAGAAATTGGTTAGAACAATATGTAAGAGCTAACCAATAAGAAACTGGAACTAGCCGGGCCAGGCAGTGTTTGAAGAATACAGTTTCTGTGTAATTATTTCTGGGCATAAGCTAGCCATGCGGGCGGCTGGGTGCCGGGGACGCAGCCCTGCTGCCGTTCCTATCTCAACATTGAAGAATTATTCACATATTGATATCGATTTCTCAATTTCCTTTACATGTCCCATTTTCATATATGAGAAGGACCTGGTATGTGTCCAATCAGGGAAGTAAACTTACAAAGGGATGAGAAAGAAAACTCGGTGCACATTGACTTCATTGACTGGATCAGACTTTGGGGAGTCTGATGCCAGCTAGGTCATTGTCAGCATATTTAAAACCCAGTACAATTTGGGAATAAGTTACCAGGCAATGATTATTCCAGTTCCAGGTACACAACAAAGCTTAAGTTATAACTCCTTAGGAGCTTCTTTACATAGTACATGTGACCATGACGGTGGGTTCCACAGCTAACAGGCCTAGAATCTAGTGTGGTCTCAGACTGAAAGCAGAGGTCAGCAGGCCATAAAGTTCTTGTGCCATCTCCCCTAAGGATGGGTAATATTCTAAGAATGAATAAGTCTGGGATAATCATTCTGGGAGATTTGGGTTAGGTCTGCCTCTATAACAAAAGATGGGTGGAGTCTGCCACCACAGATAGCAAAAAGATCACCTGGGGACTAACAATATCTGCTTGCTACCATCTGGATAGAAAAAAAGATTTATCTCCTCTATTGAGGATAGGTTCCTATGTGTTTAACATTCCTGGTTTTCCTTGATGCTTCTCTGTGAGTACAAGAACCTCTGTGCCCCTGTCCTAAAGATTATATCATGTTTTTTTGTTGTTGTTGCAATTGTTTCTGTCTGTTTTTTAAAAATATAATTAGCAAGGTATGTGATAGCCTCAGGTTGAAAATATATCATGTGAAAACAAAATAAAATAAATAAATAAATGTGAAGATGTATCAACAGCGCCTATTGTTCATTACCCTACTGATGGGTTCAGGACAATCACACAGTTCTTAAATTACAATCAGTGCCAGATGCACATTCCATATGGCTTTAGTTTTCCAGTTACTTAGAATTCAGTATTTGTTTTTGCTGTGTACCAGCATTTATGGGAAAGTTAAATCCAGTAAAACCTTGGCATACTGTATTCTTGTGGATCTCTAGTAAACATTGCTCAGAGAGCTGGAAAAATCACTGAGACCATGAATTCTTCCATGATGAAAGGTCTCTTTACCTTCAGATTTATTCATGATGTTCTCCTACTTGCTCATTGATTTTTAGTCCCATGTACAGTGGAGAAGGATAATATTGCTGGACCCTTCTATGTTCACTACAGGAATAGAATATATAACCCATCTGGGCCATCGGAGCCTGAAAGAAGAGAATCCTATACCAGGGATTTTTTTTTTATTGAGAAAAGGAAAAAAAAAAGTTTCCGCCTCCTCCCAGCCTCCCATTTCCCTCCCCCTCCTCCCAGCCTTCTCCCCCTCCCCCCACTCCTCTACCCCTCCCTCTCCAATCCAAAGAGCAGTCAGGGTTCCCTGCCCTGTGGAAAGTCCAAGGTCCTCCCCCCTCCGTCCATGTCTAGGAAGGTGAACATCCAAACTGGCTAGGCTCCCACCAAGCTGGAACATGAAGTAGGATCAAAACCCCATGTCATTGTCCTTGGCTTCTCATCAGTCCTCATTGTTCGCCATGATCAGAGAGTCCGGTTTTATCCCATGTTTTTTCAGTCACAGTCCAGCTGGCCTTGGTGAGCTCCCAATAGATCAGCCCCCATTGTCTCAGTGGGTGGGTGCACCCCCCGTGGTCCTGACATCCTTGCTCGTGTTCTCCCTCCATCTGCTCCTCATTGGGACCTTGGGAGCTCAGTCCAGTGCTCCAGTGTGGGTCTCTGTCTCTATCTCCATCCATCACCAGATGAAGGTTCTATGGTGATATGAAAGATATTCGTCAGTATTGCTATAGGATAGGGTCATTTCAGGTTCCCTATCCTCAGCTTCCCAAGGGACTAACTGGGGACATCACCTTGGGCTCCTGGGAGCCACTCTAGGTTCAAGTCTCTTGCCAACCCTAAGGTGGCTCCCTTAACTAAGAAATGTGCTTCCCTGTTCCCCTATCCAACCTTCCTTGATCCCAATCTTCCTGTTTCCCCAACTTCCCCCAATCCTCCCCTTCTCACTTTTCTCTCCCCGTCCCCCCTTATCCCCAAGCCACCCCACCCCCAAGATCCTAAAGAAGCTAAATAAGAAGGTGAACCCAAGGAAAATCATATAGTTATCCTCTTGGCTATGGGAAGTAGACCAGGGACTTTTATAGAGAAATGTGAAACTAGAATTCAGTGTTAGACTAAGGTGGCGAGTTACTCTATACGGTTTCTGGAAGGAGAAAGGGTACTGTAGCGGCGCTGTTTATTTATTCAACATTGTTCCATCAAAGAGAATCCTGGATGTTTGCCATTGATGCCAGCCTGATAAAGAAGTGGAAATCCCTCACCCTGTTCATGGAGAGAATCGAAATGCTTTCCCAAATAAATCAGACTGTCTTTCATCTGGGATTCTAATGAGTTAGCCTAGCACACCAACTTAACTGTTCCTGAAGTTGTTGCCACGTTGTCCGGATATTTGCCTCAGGTCATCGGGTCTAGTGGGATGAGCCATTGTTCACGGAGACCCTTCACTTTTCTAGACTGATGCTTTCAAAGGTAAACCAACTTATTCTTAGATATTGCTCAGACATAATTTACATAATACTGACTCATTTATTCATAGTGAAATGTAAACCTAACTATCATCATAGTGCTTTACAGTTTCCCCTTCATCCCATGCCAAGCCTACTGCACAGTCTCTGTCCCTCATTTGACTCTTGTTGACGTGATACCTCCAGGTGCCTTACTTCTTCTGACGCAGAGAAGTCTCACGTGTTTCTTCTTTCTGAATTCTCTCCTGACTAATTACACGGTCTCTGTCTCAAAGGTCCTCTGCCTCTTTTTGCAAAGGTCACCTTTCCAAAGGTCTCTTGCTAAACTACCTTTCATGAGCCACCATTAAAAAAAATCTTCAATTTTCTGGCTTCTATCCTTTCCACTCCTATTACATTGTTTGATTTCCTTTAAACTTCCTACTAGCTCCTCATAAGCCCCGCATCTTTGCTAAATTTATGTTTTATCACCTGTCTATGCTCACTGGAGCGTTGTGATAAGTGCTCACTGTACCTCAGAGTTTGGCGACTGCTGCCATGTCTCAGACAACAATGATAAAATATTTTTAGAATCTGTTAATTAAATTTATGAGAATGTTAGCATCAATACTCATAATTTTAACAGATTTTTGTATGATAATTACTCTTCAACATATTGTATTCTCTCTGCCCCATCTAATTAGCAGAACTGTATAAATACTTGATGATGTATCTTGTCTGGTTTGAGTAAATACCGTAACTGAGGCCTTTAATATAATAAAAGACAGGTCTCTAAATGTATCGATTTATTTTCTCATCTAAAACATAGTTAAAAAAACAAAGTTAATAGTCAAGTCAATCATTTTACTGGATAGTATTGCTTATTCATAAAATTCTACATTGCTGCTGATACCACTGGATATGACAGGAACAAGGAGCAAAATATCAGCTTCTGAACCATCATCTATTCACCTATATCTCCTTAGGAGTATCTCTGTAGAGATAGAAACAAATATTCTCCCTGGCACTCTACAGTTTAAGGATTTCATTGACTTAATAAACCATCTCTTAATTTCAAGGCTTATTGTGGAGAATGGTACAAACTGGGTCTTTACCAGGGATTCTTCACTGAGTATCAACGTTAGCAGAGGAAACTGTGATGCGAAATTGCAGGGTGCTTGGGAGTGACAGTAGCCAGAAGCCTACTGCAGATAGAAGAGAGGGCCGCTATAAGATAGGGCTTGATGAGCCGACCACTGTGATTTGGAGAAGGGGGAAAGAGGAAAAGTAGCATACGAATAAAGAAAAGTCCTATCTTGTGCAATACAAAATATGAGATTATTTTTTTTTTACCATTATCAAATGTAGTAATTAAAATTAGTGCTGACACTTGTGCCAGGCTAAAGCCCTGGTCTATGAGTCTTTATTTCAGTGAAATACACAGGGCAGTCTGTGTTAATTATGCTTTGATGAGAGGAGCGTAGGTATGATGTTCTAGTCTATAGAAAATCAGCATGGAGGAGGACATTGGGACAGTGGGGTAGATTCAAAATTGGGCGGTCATAGGAGGCAGACAGGTTGAGCAATTGAGAAGGGGTAGATAGAGAGGAGGGACTGATTTATCTTGTAATATGGATGAGAACACAAGTGAGTTCATTTAGTGTGAAAAGCAAATTAATAGATTTTTGAAATACCAAAATTGAAAAACAAATCATCTTACAGAGAGCAGCAGATTAGTAAGCAGTCATTAGCTTTTCCACATACTGGCCACACCAAAACAAGAAGAGACAGTCAGCTTGCTTTAGCCCACCAACCCTCACAACTCTCCATACACATTCCGCGATCGTGTTCCTGGTTCTTATTTAGTGTGTTAGTGCTTTACTCTCCACGTTCTATTGAACTATGTGCACAGCTCGGTATTTTTCAGTTCTGCCCTGACTTACAAGAGGGCCTTAATTAAATTGTGTATTTCACAAATAAAATGTATGACCCTGACAGTAAATACAATCTCCCACCCCAACTTACTATCCACTTTTGTCTGATGGCATATCATGCCTTTGTGATAAATGTCCACAACTCCTTTCTGGAAGAAAAGCCCATAAAATAAGCAAAATACTTTCTCAGTCACTTGGGTAGGAAACATATCATTTGAAGGATACAGTTAAAGTGAATCTAAATATATATTTCAGTTGGTGGAAAATTAACAGGAGGGATTTTTTTTGTAGCATCCCACTGTAAGTGATGATACTACATTGAAATTTTATGAAATTCTAAAGTTAAAAATTTACTAAATTATAAAAATGTGTTATTATGTATAAGCAGGGAATACACAAGCTCCGGGAGGCTTGGAGTAGATAAAGGACAACTTTCAGGTGCTGATTTTCACCTTCCGTCATGTGGGTCCTAGAGACCAAACTCAGGCTATCAGACTCTGAGAAAGTGTATGTATTTGCAATTAGATGCAAGCATTCCCGGAGTTTAGCTTGAGTGTGAGAGGGCATCATGAGCTCTGCACAGGTTTTGTCTTACTAAAATTCTATTGCCAGCTTCATTGTATAAATGCACTCTAGAATTCCTGAGGGCAAAACATTTATCTCGTTCTTTGTGGACTCTGTATTCATTAGCCAAAGCTTAGAAGACAGTGTTTGCTTAATATCTGTCAAATGAGAAGAGTCAAGAGAAAGATTACCAAACATCTGTCCTAAGCACGTGGGTTATGAGTTTCCAGGAAAATGGCTGCCTACATGAAACTTAAGCCTGAATGGAGAATCTTTGAGAATTTGAAGTTCCTTAGGTAGGAATCAGATGCTTTCCAAAGATACTGAGGCGAGCATGCCTTGGTTCTCACCCCAGTGAGTTAATATCCTAGTTATCACCCCAGGGTTCCTAGTGGTTAACGTTGACAGATTTTTTTATATTTGAAAACCATAGGTCGAAAAGTGCTTACTCACCTAAAAGAGAGGCTTCTTGTTTCTCAAAATATCCATAGAAGGCTCTGAATGAGGATGCTGATCAGTGATACATGCGTAACATGAACATGACTCTAGGTTCAGTCTTCAGTACCACACAGACACAGACAAATAAGCTAAAAGAAGCAGTTCTTTGTTTTGGTTCTTGCTATTTTTTTGATACAGTTATCCCAGTTTTCTTTCTGTTTTAAAATTAGTGCACAATGTAATAGGCTTCATAATGATATCTTCACACATAACCTTTCTTTTGCTCCTATCTCCCATATCCTATCCTCATCCTCCTGTCCCAATTGTGCCTCCGTTTCTTCTATTTCCCTGTTCACTTTCATATTGCATGCATTTTATTGCACTTCCTTCTTCCTCAAAGTCATTTTCTCCTCTCACGATATGCTATTAAGATTCATGGTCTACAGTTATACACACACCTGCCTACCCACACAACCACACAGTTATGTTTATGTCTAAACTGCAATCCAGGACTTACTTTTATGAGAGAACATGGAGTATTTGATTTTCTGAATCTGTATTACCTCACTTAATAAACAGTTCCCATACCTACCCATTTTCCTGAAATTTTCATAATTTTATTTTTCCTATGGCTGAATGAATTTTCATTGTGTACATTTCATTATCCATTCATCAGTTGGTGGCTATCTGAAGTTATTGTGAATAATGCAGAAATGAACATAGACAAGCAAGGGTCTCTGTGGCAGGATTTGGAGTTCTCTGGCTATATACCTAGAATGAAATAAATATCTCAAATTAGTGCTGCTCTGAGATTCCATCTTACCCTGGTCCAAATAGTTATTATCAAATAACAACTAGCAATAAATGATGGTGATGATATGGTGGAGGAAGAATCCCTATTCAATGCTGGATTATAAATTGGGGCTGGTTCTGTGGAAATCAGTGTAGAGTTCACTAAAAACAAAACAATAAAAAACAATCCCTGAAAATATATCTATCTTAATTTTCTTAATATGAGCTTATTCAGGAAGCATATGAGTGTCCAATTTACATCACAGAACCTAAAAGAAAATCTATGGATTACAAGCACTCCTCTTGGCTTACTGACAAGTAGCAGTTTGCTAATGAGGTCCGTGTAGACTCCTTTCATTTTGATGAAGGTTAAGGCAGATTTATGTCGGAGAGAAGGGATTTTAATTACTTAAGCATGTGTTATTTAATTGTGATAATATAATTTTGATACATAAATATATAATCACTATTTGTGAGACTTTATATTGTAAACATGTAATCTGAATCTTGTGATATTTGGAAATCAGTTCAGATATGGTTTTCCTTATCATGATTGCCCAATCAGGATATTCTTCTTTGAACAGAAATTTCTGTCTGTGCTCTATTAATTATTATGTTGCTTTCTAAAGGAGACAATTTTGTGGCCAAACCACAGTGGTTGTAAAATTTCACATGGAAAAACAGCTTATATTTTAGAGCCTAATTGACCAACTGTCTGCTTTAAAAAGCATGATTTCATCCTAGGGACAGAGAATTTTAATAGCTTCTTTGAAAATAAGACTTATCATTAGCTGAGATCACAAGCAAGTGTTAGTTGAAAACATGGTAATTTCTAAAGGCCAATAAGCATATTTAAAGAGCATGTCTTGTTATTTAAACTATTAGCAAAATTATCGTCCTTCCTCATGTTTCCTAAACTAATGCCTAAATATGAACTTTGAGGAAATCATGATTTATGTATCCATATTTATTGAGGGAAGTCTTATGCTAATCTCGGACACAGGCCTTTTTGGTTTTTAAATTTATTTCCAAGTTGGAAGTAGAATTCTCATAAGAAAGATTTTTCGTATAGCATTTTATTACTACAAAATAACTGAAATATATTCAAATCTGAACCATTTGTAAATGCTGTAACAATGGTGACATGTAATTTTGAAGAAGAAACTGAACTCTGCTTCCTTACTGAAATGCATGTCCTGCTTGATAAATCTACACCAGGAAGCCATATGGGATAAATTGAAAGGGGAAAAAAAGTACCTCAATTCCTAACTGAGGTTTGAGTAATTAAACTCTAAAAGAGTATAATCAGGAGTTAAAAATGGCAATAAGAAAGACATAGTAAGGAAGGCACATATTTCTTTTCTTTTCTTTTTTTTTTTTTTTTCAAGGCTATGGAACATTTTGGAAGCGGTGCTAAGAGGAAAGTCCATAGCACTAAGTGCCCACATAATGAAAACAGAGAAAGCTCATATTAGTGACTTAACAGCACACCTGAAAGCTCTAAAACAAAATGAAGCAAACTCACGCAGAAGGAGTGACAGACAGGAAATAATCAAATTGAAAGCTGAAATCAACAAAATAGAAACAAAGAAAACAATACAAAGAATCAATGAAACAAAGAGCTGGTTCTTTGAGAAAATCAACCAGAAAGACCAACCCTTATCCAAACTAATCAAAAGGCAGAGAGAGAACATCCAAATTAACAAAATCAAAAAGGGGGGGGGGCACATAACAACAGACACTGAGGAAATTCAGAGAATCAATAGGTCTTACTTCAAAAACCTGTACTCCACAAAATTGGAAAATGTAAAAGAAATGGGAAATTTTTTTAGATAGATACCATACACCAAAATTAAATCAAGACCAGGTGAGCAATTTAAATATACCTATAAATTGCAGGGAAATAGAAGCTATCATCAAAAACCTCCCCCCCCCCAAAAAAAAAGCCCAGGGCCAGATGATTTTAGTGCAGAATTTTATCAGAACTTCCAAGAAGAGCTAATACCTATATTCCTCAAAGTGTTCCCAATAATAGAAACAGAAGGGACATTGCCAAACTTTTTTATGAGGCTACAGTTACCCTGATACCCTAATAATTAAAAAGACAAAAGTGGAGACAATTTTGCAATGCTATTTTATTTTTACCTACATGGTAAGAACTAGACAAGACTCAGAAACAAAATTATTGCAATGTGATTTTGAAATTAGACAAGCAAACAGAAAAACATGTAGCTAAAGTCTTTAACCGATTTCCCTTAAAGAGGATGCAGGACAATAAAGTATTTTATATGCGTATGATTCTCAGCTGTAGACATCCAATCTAGAGCTCTGTGCAAACTAGACAAACACTTTATTACAGAGCTGCTTATTTTAGGCCTGCAGCAGTCTTTAAGTTAAGGAGATAAATGTGAAGCACTGTATATTATATACTCAAGTACAAGTATGTTAGTGCTGCTTCCATTGGTCATTATATAAAGTTCAAAGAATGAAATGGCTCTCTGTAGAGAGGATGGTATGAGGTGAGGGGTGATAAATGGAGGCTTTGATTTTATATGTGTTAGTTGTATTTTCAAGTGATTAATTTTTATAAAGGGGATGGAGAGATGGCCCAGCTGTTAAGAGCACTTTCTGTTTTTCCAAAGGACTGGAGTATATATGGCAGATGATTTACAAATGCCTATGATTCCAAGATCCAGGGAGATTGGACAACTCTGGCCCCCAAAACCAAGTGAACTCATATGTACATAACCTCTCCCCATATATGTTTAAAGTAAAAAAATATCTATTATCATTTTATTTTTACTTTTTAAAAATATTATTTTAATTTGCCTCTGGAAGTGTATTGTCTGCACGTATGTCTATTCACCACACGTGTGCCTGATGACAGCAGAGGTCAGAAAAAATGGTGCTGGGTTCTCTGGAAATGGAATTATGGATGATTATGAGCTACTACTTGGTGCTTGGAATCTAATCTGGTCCCCTGCAAGAACAAGTCCTTTTAGATGCTGAGTCATCTCTCCTGCCCCAAGTTCCTTTCCATCAATTTTTAGGTATTTCCATTGAAAATGTTTGAGCTTTTCTTTTGGTCATAGTAAAATCTTGCGCCATTCCCTGTTACTCAGATTCTAAAGCAGTGGTCATCAACCTGTGTGTCATAACTCTCTCAGGGTTTGCATATTAGATACTTGCATTACATTTCATAACTGCTAGCAAAGTTACAGTTATGAAGTAGCAACGAAATAATTTTATGGGTATGGTCACCACAGCATGAGGAACTGTGTTAGGGAGGTTGAGTACCACAGTGCTGAAGGAGGTGATGCTGATGTGTTGTTAGCATTGTTATTTACTTTTGCAGTCTTGGCTTGAGTGGTTTCAGTTATTTGCATCCAACTACAAAAACAGAATTTATTTGAAAAAATGCCATGTTAACAAATTGTGGTTTTAATTTGCACATTGGAAAACATAAAAAGAAATATTTCTGGAATGTTTAAAGATCTTACCACATATATTATACAGAACTGGGATCCTCCCAAAATGGGCTTCACAGTATGTGTTTCCATGCTTTGGAAGGTTGCTTTCGCCATAGCAATGGGCTATGCTTTTAAAGATACTTTTGTGGTAAGAGAGCATCTTGAGTTCTTTGGAATTCCATCTTTTGACAGACCAGATTGCAAGCTATACCCTGTCACCTCCCAACTTCAAAGTTCAGATAAATTTCAAACTCATTTCGATTTGACTATGGGCACCTGCCTTTGGCACAGCACTAAAGAAAGCATAGTTAGAAATGTGCAGGTCCTTCTCTCAAGAGCATTTTGTGGGACCCTGTGAATCTCTCTCAATTGTGTCTATGTGTGTGTGTTGTATTCACTCTTTCTCTTACACATACACATAAACAGTTATGGAGAGAGAGAGAGAGAGAGAGAGAGAGAGAGAGAGAGAGAGAGAGAGAGAGAGAGAGAGAGAGAGAGAGAATAGGTGTGTCAATTCCCTACTGGGAGCCTTATTGTGTGCCTTCCTCATTCACTTCTATGGATAGGGTCTCTCACTATCCGAATGCTCACTAGTTGGCTGAGCTCAGGTGAGCCAACTTTAACCTCTCAAACCCATCCCTAGCTTACAATTTTCCTTAAATTTTGTGTGGTATTCGGTTCTTCAATCTAAGCTTCTGGAATGCCTGTATCTCTTTACCATCCTACAAGCCTCTCTTTAGTGGTGCCCAATCCTTGTGACTTAAGGCATCTAGAGACAACATAAAATGCATCTTCAACTGTGTCTGTTGATAAAAACAAAAGATTAGGCAGTTTGAGCTCTCTCTCTCTTCATTCTATATAAAACACAGTTGGTAATGTTGGGCAGAGTGGCAATACCTTTTTCCCCCAGAACCAAGGGGGAAAAGAAACAGGTGGATCTCTCTGAGTTTGAGGTCAGCTTGCTTTGTATTGGGAATTTCAGGCCCCCCAGCGTTACACAATGAGACTCTGCCTCAATAAACTCATTAAAAATACAAAATAATAAGATGGTAAAAGAAATCACAACTGATAAAAACAGTTTACCAAATTGAATACGGGTCATTTACTAATCCCTTGCATTTGCTGGTATGTGAGAATATAGTGCTGGAGTCAAAAGAACATAAGCTAACAATTTCCCTCAACAGCGCCTTTGGTCATCGCTACGGAGCATGGGTCTATGAAATAAGAATCACAGTCACTGTTCACAACAGGAGTCACAAAGATGTCTCTGTTTCCTTACACTCTGCTTCATATGCACAGGGCAGAATAAGGTGAGCCCAAAGAATCCACCAAGATTCATCATGCACACCATCTGTCTACTCTACATTATTTTCTGTTAAAAAAAAAACAATTTAAAATTTTATTCCTCATGTTTTCCCTCATAATGTAATGTCCAAAGAGTTGCATACACTGCGGATCATGATGAACGGCTGCCATAGTACTGGTAGGATATAGAAGCTTGGATTTTTGAGTATGCCATATTTCATTACAGCTTCTTTGATGCCCAGAATGTGAAGTTAATCGATTGCACTTCTGTGTCCAAAGGCTTATTGTTCACCATGCCAATTATTGAATATAGTTGCTAGGCAAGTGTCCTACTATTGAACCACACCCCAGTACTCAAAGGGTATTTTTTGGTACCCGTAGTTCTAGTCCAACTAGTTTGAATAATGACATTACAGCCAAATATTATCTTTACATAGATAATATGTATTATCTTTACATAGATTCATTAAAATGGAAGAATAAATTCATCACATTCTATGTCTTGGAGCATGTATATAGAATATCAGTCTCTAGGAACTGTTTTGTACAATGATTAAAAAATTTAAGACTTCATATTTTAAGATTATCAGAGCAGAGACATGGGGGAAGCCCAGTTCCTAATAATCTTATGAATTATATACCAGAGCTTAACAGACTAGCACCAGTTATTATTTTTTAATTCCCTTATGCATACATAGATCACGATAGGTTGGCTTTACATGTTTTTCCTACATGTTTATCAACTGTCTGCCTATAGTTTTCCATGCCTCTATGATCCATGTCTACTGAATGAGTTTTCATAATTCCATTAGTAATTGTAGGAAGAAAGGATTCCCAAAGCGATTTCTAAAGCTTTAGATGAAATTGCTCGCCATCTCCTTCCCTTTGTGTCCCCTATCTGTGGCTTGCATTCATCCAGGTATCTTTAGCCTCCTGCTGGATAACTTTCAGCTCTACTTGTTTTGGCAATCAGGCAAAACCTTTATGCATGTGGTTGGGGAGGTAATGGGAGGGAAATTTGTCCTCTTTGTCAGAGGGGTGAAATTGCCTACATTTGTTGTCTCAGCAACTTGCTATTATTTATGGATTTATATAATAGCCACTGTGGTCTTTATATAGAATGCTTTATATAGAACAGTTTATTTTTAATCATCGTTCTATATTTGAGGATATAGATAGGTAGGGATTGCCTCCCTGCAACTAGATTTCCTCACGCTGTTTGTTGTTTCCTGTGCTCCACTGAACGTAGCCTATTTTAGGTCTTCTGACCACTGTGTTCTTTCGCCTTACCTGACCAGGTGCCTGATTGTTTGTGTTTTACCTTCACACAGTCATCCTTTATATCTCAGCTAGTTTTCACTTCTCCTTCTGGGATGTAGTCCTTGCAAAAGATCAATGTTCATCATGGAACTTTACACAGTTTGTTTGTTAAACACTAACTAAAGGTTTGAGGTAATTCTCTCCAGCATCTTCAATTCTATCAAATAGGATATTTGTATTTTTCTCATCATATTTTTGTTCTTATGCCTAAAATACAGTATATATAATGAGCGCCCAGCAAATGTGCAAGTTGTTTGCCACAAAGAGCTGGATTTTGTTGAGCATACTGGGGGATTTTGTTCTATGTGCTTGCCTCTAAAGCAAGACTCCATGAAGGGTAGGTTAATATTACCTATTTGGTCATTTTTGGCTTTTAAAGAATCTATTATTAAAACTTCTCAATGGACACTGAGGATGACATCATAGATTTTATTATGAATTAAACTGTGAAGAAAATTTTAAAATTTGAATACAAAGGAAGAGATATAGATAGATGAATAAAATAGACTAGAAAATAAATAAAATATCAAAGAGAAAAAAAAGAATTTTAGACATTCCCCCTACTGGTTTGGCCACCCACATTCTATCTCACTCCAGCTTACATTATAAATTCCAAGACTAACTCTGTTGAAGAGCAAAATGATCATTTCTTATCTTTGCAAATCTTTTAGGAGTTTCTAGAGAGTGCATTATACACAGTGCTGCTAATGGCAGAGCATGTTTACAAAGTGAAGAGCCATTGTTTCAACTATTCATTATTGATGAAATTTACTGTTAGATGGGGAATACTGACTTCCTGCATGTAATTTCCAATAATTTGCAGTTTGAAGCCATCACTGTGATTTTAAAGAACCAGAATGAATCCAGACACTCAGACATTAGTGTTTAACAACCCACGGGAATGGCAATTTGATTTCCAGAGGGATTATGTTTCAGGTATGATGTCTTAATTTTCAGGAGTTCAAATGTTGCATTGCAAACAATTTTTTATTATGTTACAGGATACTGCAAGTACCAATGCAGATCATAGTAAATCATCCAGTTTTTGTGTGCAGAACAATATGATAGGGTGTCTGTATCAGACTAAAGTTAAGGAATAAATTGAAGAATGTTCTTTTAATTACTAAAAATAATAGTTTTGAATATCACATCACAGTGCTTACTACTGGTAGCAGCATTCACCAATACTAGTTAGCCTAGAACCCATAAGAGTGAATGAGCATCTTGTGAGTATTCAAAAAACCTTTGTTGATTAAGAGATCCATGTTTCCTCCAGTCTGATTGCCTAGTCAATTTTAAGTATAATTATGGATGTTGTAAACAGACCTCTGAGTGTGTGTGTGGGGAGGAGAGTAATGAGGGTTCATTAACAATGATTAATGACTTAAATGTTTAAATCTATTTTATTTTCCAGGAAAAGGACAAGAAAAATCTTTCCTGTTATAAGGTCTGAACTTTGTTTTCCAGAAACATTGTTGTATGAATAGTAATTCTTGATATTATTGCAATGACATTAAATAGCCCTTTACAAGAAAGATATGGTGTAAAAAATGTATCATCTTCTTGGGTTTTAGAAAACAGGACATAATTTTATACTATAAACTGATTTGAAATCTCAAGCTATCTTTAATTCTGAATTTTGCAAAAAGTCTCTTAGTCAAACAAATAGAAAATTTTCAGGTAACACAAACTAAATTAAATAAACAACCCCAGCTTCTACAAACAACACATTTATTTAGAAAAATAAACTGAAAAAAATGCTGTTTGTTTGATACATTTTCCAAGGAAACAGAGATGATTATAAAATTGTTATATGTCAAATACAAATTACAAATGACTTTTTGAATTAACAGAACAAACAGAATTAAACATCACTGTTTAGTACACAGTTTCAGCTTTTTAATATTAATGACACACACACACATATATATATATAAAAACCCTTTTGATCTTATTCATTTGACCACAATAATGTTTTCTTTATAATTTTACAGTTTTGTTCAGAAACAAATTCAGTTCTTTATGTAAGTAACTGACTATTTGTTAATTGGAAAATAAAAGGGGAACTCATTATCTTAATAATTCTCAAGAGATCCTTTTTGGATGCCTTCAAGAAACTGCTCCTTGTGGTCTCCAAACTGGTGGGATTATCTGTGCAAATACCAGAACACTTCCTTACCCTGAATGGAAGCAACTGTGCAAATAACAGAAGTGCATGGAGATGTAATCAGTGTAAAGCAATTTCCCCTCTCAACCAATTTGAGGTGGAGGATGTAACACTGGAACTTTTCAAACAGTTGGGGCCAGTGCTGCTATCCCTTATGGCTTTGAGGGAATATGTACTGTTGACCTGTTCACATTTGCAAACTGCAACATTCCTCCTAATCCCATCCTTGCAGTGTTCCAGCTGGTTCAGTTTTGGTTTTGTCTGAATTTGTTGAAATGAGGAGTAATTCTCACTTGAGACACCTCCTGTCCATAACTTTCCATCTCTTAAAATGTTAAATTGATGTATAATTTAATAACTTCATTGATGAATTGCATTTTTTTTCTGGGCAGATTGATATCCAAGAATATTGATTTTCCATTGTGAAATTAGATTGTATGATTTTGTTTATCTGTTGGCTTCTTAAAAACTTAGTCATTTTCTTCTGGGTGTTGTATCTTCTCGGTAATCGGGAGTGACGATATTTTAAGGCTGGGGCATTTTCTGCCCACCTGGCTCTGTGCATGGCTGTCAGGTGAGAGGCAGATGATTTTAGGCAGACCATCCCATTGGTCATTTGTGCTCTAAAAAAAAAAAAAAGTTAGCTTCTCTGACAGGGTCAGGCTCCTGGTTACACTGAAATTAGATCTGGCCTCAAAAAGTCCAGGATCAGTTTGATGTAAGAAAAATGAATCCACATGCCTCTAAATAAAGGTATTCCTTCCAACCTGATAAAGCTGTTAGAGAGAAAAACAAAAGACAGGCAATCATTTCAAATCAGTTCAAACAATAAGTATAATTTAATAAAGACACATTATAAACTAGAAATATATATTAATTTAATATACTATGCAATTTTAATTTAAAATTCCTTGAATTATCATTTTTAAATATTATATGCATATTAAGATTATTGAGTAAAAACATTTTTATAACTTAATTATCAAGTTTTAATATTATAATGCTTATTTTTCAAGCAAAAGATTTCTTATCCTTATTTTTTTAAACTTCATGCAATTTTACCTACTTATAAATGTCTCACATTCTCAATATACTTCTTAAAGGCATTGAAGACAAATTTTTAAAATACATTGCCTCAAAATAATTCTTTCCATTGATACTGACATTTTTTTGAGCAATGAGCAAAGTTGTACTTTTGGAACGCTTAGTGGTATAAAATACTGTAATTTATGTACTTTAAAAACAGCGTCAGGTTCATGTCTCTTACCAACCCTAAGGTGGTTCCCTTAATTAAGTTATGTGATTCCCTGCTCCTGTATCCAACCTTGTTTTATCCCCAATCATCCCGTTTCCCCAAGTCCCCCCATACCCCCCTTCTCACTTTTCTCTCCCCATCTCCCCTTACTCCCATCCCACCCCACCCCCAAGATCCCAATATTTTGCCCAGCAATCTTATCTATTTCCCATAGCAGGGATAATAACTATATGTTTTTCTTTGGGTTCACCTTCTTATTTAGCTTCTTTAGGATCCCAGGTGCCCAGGGCAATATCCCCAGTTAGTTCCTTGGGCAGCTGAGGATAGGGAACCTGAAATGACCCTATCCTATAGCCATACTGATGAATATCTTGCATATCAACATAGAACCTTCATCTAGCAATGGATGGAGATAGAGACAGAGACCCACACTGGAGCATCGGACTGAGCTCCCAAAGTCCCTATGAGGAGCAGAAGGAGGGAGAACACGAGCAAGGATGTCAGGACCACGAGGGTGCACCCACCCACGGAGACAGTGGGGCTGATCTATTGGGAACTCACCAAGGCCAGCTGGACTGTGACTGAAAAAGCATGGGATAAAACCGGACTCTCTGAACATGGCGGACAATGAGGGCTGATGAGAAGCCAAGGACAATGGCATGGGGTTTTGTTCCTACTTCATGTTCTGGCTTTGTGGGAGCCTAGTCAGTTTAGATGTTCACCATCCTAGACCTGGATGGAGGGGAGAAGACCCTGGACTTTCCACAGGGCAGGGAACCCTGACTGCCCTTCAGACTGGAGAGGGAGGGGGAGAGGAGTGGAGGGAGGGGGAGGGAAATGGGAGGCTGGGAGGAGGCAGATTTTTTTTTTCAATAAAATAAATAAAATTAAAAAAAAAGCTTCAGATTGGCGAAAAATTTGCTTCTGGATAGCAGAACTGTTTAAGAATTAACTTTGTCTTTCTTCACAGGTATCTACAGTACTTAAAAACAAGCATTTTAAAGAGTTTATGTCCATAATTTTAATTGATGGTTTATGGAGAAGCAAAAATGAATGAAGCATGAGCATAATTCTCTACCTTCAGAGCATTTAATATTACTTGATCTGAAATGTCTGTGATCTTCTCTCACAGACATGACATAGAGAATACTCACAACATTAGGTCCAGATAAAAGCTACTATTTTAATGTTTGATGTTAAAATTAATGTTATTATTTGTCCCTCAAGAATTCATAGAGTGTGCCCATCCCTTTTCTCCACTTCACTTCCTTCCCACCTGTGGTGGTTTGAATGAGAATGGCCCCCATAGGCTCTTGTATTTGAATACTTTGGTCCCCAGCTGGTGGAACTATTTGGGACCTATTAGGAGGTGCGGGCTTGTTCTAGGAAGTGTGTCACTGGGAGCGAGAGTTTGAGGTTTCAAAATTTGACACCATTTACAGTTAACTCTCAGTCTTATGCTATGGATCAATATGTAAGCATTTAGCTACTGCTCCAGCACCAGGTCTGCCTGTGTGTTCCGTGCTACACACCACAGTGATAATGGTATCACCCACTGTAACTGTAAACTCCCAATATGCTCTGTCTTTTATAGCTTTCCTTCGTAATGACGTCTTATCCCAGCAACAGAAAAGTAAAATACCACCCAATCAAGTGTATTTTAGATCCTTTGAACTCATCTGAGAAGCCCTTGTTTTAAAATTATTTCTTTGAAAAGTAGGGTAGCTCCAGATTGTACTGAGTAGTCCAGTGTATACACACAAACAAAAGATGGAATTCCTTCCTTAGCAAGATATTTACTATGCTGTTAGATTGATAATTCCTTGAGATTGTTCTACTGTTAGAACAATGCCTTTGAAATTAAATCCATAAAACTAAAAAGGAAAAACCTAAGCAGTCTGTTCTTCCAACTTGGAGATTAAATTTCAAAAATCAATGAATATGATCCAACAGTGTGTTGCCTCTTTGCTCGGGCTCCTCATTAACGATATCCTAGGCAAGCAACAGAAGGCACGGAGAAGATAGTTTAATCCCAGAGCTGCTTCTGAAAACTGGAGGACAGCTGTCTGAGAGAGGAGAACACTCCTGAATGCCATGGGAATCTATCTGTTCCATTTTGGTATCATCTGAGAATTTGAGATTCTATGTATACAAAGAAAACTAACATTAGCTGTTAAAAATACAACAGTAACAGTTTTACAATAATTAGTACTTTGATTTTCTGTGAAATTGAAACAGTGTGAAATATGCTCAAAGTTGAATTTCTCTAAAAATATGGATATGCAATTCATGTATTTTGAAAAAAAAGCAAATTAAATGTTCCCATTATATTTTCATAGGTTTATAATTTAGGAGAGTTTAAAACCTTTTAGAATTTCATTTTATTGATTTCTTAAATTGTTTAGTCAATCTATTCATCAGACGTTGACCATTCAAAACATTTATTTTCATCCACCAATACCAGATGCTGATTTAAGAACGATGAATAGGTCAAAAAATCTGTGCACACTGCCCCCAAGAAGATAATTACTTGAAGGTAAAAAGAGTCTCAGTAAGGTTTGTACTACAATGTGAAATGAAAGGTAAAAGTGGAAATAGAATTTACAAGCATAAATAACTGCTAATAGTTGGAAAATAAAGATATTTGATACAAAAGAAAGAATAAGGCTAAAGTCACAGAAGGAAGGCGCCATTTGGTGCCTCCTGTATTTTACAGAAACAAAGCAGGGCCTTATATCTCAAACCTTACATAATATAGAATTTAAAGAATAAAGGACAAATATTGTTTGGAGAATTAGCAGAATTCCGGCTGCCCTTCTATAGTAATATGGCAATAGGAGTAAGACATGTTGAAGAATCTTTAAGGAGAGAGTGGCTGGAAAGGGTGCAGCAATATTGAAGGGGTGGTGAAGAGGGAATATATAATTATGTATATTTTAGCCAAAGAAATGTCCAAGACTTCAGTTAAAGGCTCTAAGAAATCACTACAGTCACAGGTGTTTTCTCCATGACAAACTGAGGAGGGCAAATAATCTTCACCTTTTCACTAATGAGGTATTTCATTCAGATGCTGCCCACTGAAGAGAAGAGTCATCATGGTTCTGAGACCTATTTCTACTGTTTTGTGAAGAAGCTCGTGGAAGTTGATGTGTGTTTTTCAGTTCTCAAAAGCCACACACTGAGAGCAATAAAATCAAATAATAAAATTCCAAACCTTCAAACCCACATTTTGAATTTGCTGATTAGAATCTAAACTGGGATACTACAGGATACATTTCTGTTGTCCTAGGTCTAGAGTTAGATATCCACGCTGTTGGGTTGGTGGTATTATTAGGCATTATATTGCCATGTTCAGTTTACTAATGTTAGGCTCAAATATTTGTCCCCCTGGAGAAAGACTCTAAACTGTATTGTTGTTTATGTTTAAAAATTCTATGTCATAAACTTCCATTACTATAAATTTTAAGATACAAAAATTTTAAAATATTTACTCTGTACTTATATTTAAATATCTCCTTCAATTATGTAGGTATGTAATGATGCCCATTGACATGTTAAATGATGACATGTCAAATATATTTGCTGAGCCCTGAAATAATGAACAAAATAATTGTACTCATCAAAAGCTGTGGTAAACGAATGTGATCTAAGGTGCCCATGTGAGCACGCCTTCTGACCCATTCTTGAAATCAGTGGGTTAAGGGTTACATTCCTCTCAGATAGGTTCTGCTTCAAAACAATTAAGATTTTTTGGCTGTTCAGGTGAAACAGGTTCAAGAATTTCAAGGGCTTTAAAGCTTTCCCACTCTTGCAATTTCCTTCCAGATCTAAATAAAAGATGCAAATTATGAACTGTGTTAAATTACTGAGGCCTTAGGTCATTAGATGTCAAATTAATTAATTTATGTAAGTAGTACTTTACATTATTTTCATGCGGTAAGTACAGCACAATTTAAAGAGGGCCGAGATAATTAAGTAAGAATGCAAAATACACAAATATTCGTCTAAAAAGAAATGCTTCACAATTTATATTTTTCTGGACTTTGGAATGGTTTTTAAACTTTCCTTCCTCAAAATGTATATAAATTATTAAATTATTCAAAAAGTTTTATCATTGTATTTTATAAAATACATTTGAAACTGATAAATATTTAAATAAATGCATGATACATGCATTCACAATATAAAAATATACTTAAGCATGGTTCAATATGCAATATATCCACTCTCATAGAAAAACATAAGGATAAAAACACTAAAATCATTTCCCTTAAATTTCTTATATTTTTGGTTGTGAGCCTAGCGTTTAATGGCTGAGCCATCTCTCATTGGACAGAGGACTGATATCCAAAATATTAAAAGAACTTAAGAAACTGGTCATCAAAAGAACAAATAATCCAATGAAAAATGGAGTACAGACCTAATCAGAGAATTCTCAACAGAGGAATCTAAAATGGCTGAAAGACACTTATGGAAATGCTCAACATCCTTAGTCATCAGAGAAATGCAAATCAAAACAACTCTGAGAATCCATCTTACACCTGTAAGAATGGCCAAGATCCAAAACACTGATGAAAACTTATGCTGGATTGTTCTGGGTTAAAGGGAATACTCTTGCATTGCTGGTTGAAGTGTAAATTGGTACAGTCCCTTTGGATATCAGTGTTGCGATTTCTCATAAAATTAGAAAACAACCTTCCTCAAGACCTAGCAATACCACTTTTGGGGTATATATTCAAAGGATGCTCAATCGTACCATAGGACATGTTCTCAACAATGTTCATAGCAGCATTGTTTGTCATAGCCAGAACCTAGAAACAACCTAAATGCCCCTCGACCAAAGAATGGATAAGAAAAATGTGTTACATTTACACAATGGAGTACTACACAGCAGAAAAAAAATCCCACAGAGAGTGTTGAAGGGGAAGGGAGAGAAGGGAGGGGAGGAGAGAAAATGCATAGCTCAGTAAAGTCAATATAAACAATTATATGTGTGTGCGCGTATGTGTGTGTCTTGTTCGTTTTGGAACTTTAAAAATAACTAAAAAGCACATTATTGTCACTAAATTCGATACTGCAAAAACAAAATACCTATTATGAGTTAGAGATTATACTAACTGTGCAAAAGCATGAGATTCCAATTACATCCAAAACAGACTTAAGCACTAGACACTTTACTAGCAGGTTCACTACCCTATAAAGCAGGTTTCTTTATTTTCCCATGTATGGAAACTCCAGGCAAGAGAGATTTAATCCAGATCTGCCATACAATTTAGAAGTCTATTACTCCCACCCACTTCATGTGGCCTTAAAACTACAGATGCACAGTTAGGGTAGAAATAAAGAACATAATTATGTAAATAAATATAATTATAAATAAGTATAAGCAAACACTAATAAAGACCTAAATATTAATTCTCTCTATATTTGCAGGAAACATTTGTCAATCCTTGATTAAACTTTTTGAGAACTTATTATGTTTTTAAGAATCACAGTATTTTCACAAACAGATGGAATGATATTAAAATCACTGAATGAATGGTATTCACTTTGCTGCATATATAAATATATATGTATATGAAAATATTTTCCATAAGTTCATAGATTCTCTTGGCTGTATCTCTTATTTCCTAATCTATTCTTATGAGGTGATTCCCTCACATCCTCAGAAGCATGCTCCAGTCTAATAGTGTACTTAGTTCTCAATATATGCTTCAAATTTCATACTTATATAGAGTGAATGTTCAGAAAACACTAAATCAGGAAATAATTAGCACCTATATAAAATTTGTCATTTCAGAGACATGGTGATTTTTTATTTAGACCTCTCTTTTCAATTGCATTATTTTCTAATAGGTATCAATAAAATGTCCTGTCATATTTATCCTTATTTATAACTTCCACTGCAATTTAGGCATTTCAAACATATTTTGTAAATTTTTTTGTATCATAAAATTTCTAGTGAATTTCTAATTATTGTAATATGTAGCCATTACATTATTCTTTCTTGTTTCTTCTAAAATTTTTTGTTAATTTTTAAATCATTAGTAATAATATTGTTGATGGATATTGAAAACTGTCATTGTTTCCAGAAAATAGGCTATTTTACTCTTGTTTTATTGTTAAATGTTTCTAATACAATGTGAAATCGTATAAATAATTTTAAAAGTCGCATAGAATCACCTCATGCCTTATTTTAGTTAGTGGAAAATTTAACTAATTATATTCAATTATTACCAATGTTTCTTAATACAATTTTGGTGATTTTAATTTTTTATAAGGTGTTTTATCTATATTAAAACTAGAGTGTTTCTCTGATTTTAATTTAAGTTATTAATATTTTAATAATTTATTTTTATTAAATCTTTAGGAATTTCATGAATCATTTGATCAAATTTACTTCTTTAACTCCTTCTAGATTTATTCTTCTTTTTTGTTTTTTAAGTTTATGGAGTCCATCTGTTCAACTACTCTTGAGTAAAAGTTTATAATGTTAGGTACAAAGGGTACCTACAGGAGGAACATAGAACAGATAGCTTTAAAATACAATTATAACACCAGTGTACTTCAAAACAGTACCTCTGGTTCTATTATTTTACCTTGACAGAAATTAGAAAGTTTGATAGAAGAAAGAAGTTCAAATACTTGCCTCAATACAACCCTTTAGGAAGAATTAATAAAGATATGTAAACCCCTGGGTAGTGGAAATTGAGCAGAACCTCCTTGATTGAAGACTACTTCAAACATTTCTATGATAAAAGTCCTTAGGGGGGCTGGAGAGATGGCTCAGAGGTTAAGAGCACTGACTGCTCTTCCTGAGGTCCTGAGTTCAATTCCCAGCAACCACATGGTGGCTCACAGCCATCTATAATGAGATCTGGTGCCCTCTTCTGGCCTGCAGGCATACATGGGAGGAATGTTGTATACATAATAAATAAATAAATCTTTAAAAAAAAAAAAGTCCTTAGGGAATGTGCCACCAATTTGACAGCATACGGGGAGCTTTCTAGGTAAGCAAATAAAGGAATCTAAGTATAATTTTTATACATTATATGCTATTTCCTTTTGACATATTTGTTATGTTCTATATTTTGTCCTTGCTTGCACCTCTCTTGTTCTGTCCCAAATTAAGTTTGCTTTGGGTATTATGTGGATATATAATATATATTGAATCACAAACATCAATAATTTAGGAAGATTATTTTAAATATCTCTTTTTGTAATATTTCTATTAAGTATTTCCTTTAGACGAAGCATTTAATTTCATGCTTCACAAGCCAGGACTAGGAGGAAAAACACCTTAAAATGTTGACTTTAAATTGAACAAAATTATATTGCTAATTCTAGCACCCTGTTCTTAGTTGACACAAGTAATTTCTTCTTATGAATTAACGGTGTCGTTGAAATAGCCTGTGCTGTTCTGATGGCCACTTTGCTTTCTTGCTCCCAGAAGCAATGTCGGTTATTACCTTAGGAAGCCTCGTCCATTAGCAAGTCAAGCTAATGAGCTCTGTGTTAGTGTTTGGTGTGTTGAGCGTATTTAATAAGTGCCAAAATATAAAGTTAAGGAGATGTTTAAGGCTTTCAGGTTAGATGGCCATTTTCTGAAGAAATAAAATGTGTAAGATCCTGAAACTTCATTATCCTTAAATTTCCCCCGTGCAGTTAGTACACAGATAGCAGGATTTGAGGACATAGCGTTCTCTCCCATGTTCTAGCATCTTTGGCATGATGCATGCTACACAAAGAGAAACCGAAACACCAGCCTAGCCACAAATACTATGATCCACAATGGCGTCCTGTCTGCAAAATATGCTATGGCAACCACGGCCCAAAGCTTGTAGGAGTAACCAACCGATATCTGATTTGACTTAAGCCCACGTCATGAGATGGAACCAATTTCTAACACTGAACCTGAAACAAGATACCCAGAGACCAATGATAGAGACTTTTAAACCCTCAGTTCCCAAAATATCCCTTTGCCTCAGGGCTCAGAGAACCCTGCGAAAGACACAAGTGTGTAAGAGCCTGAGGGATTGAGGACACAAAGTAGACAGTGTCTTCTAAGTAACCACTGTCAATGGACATATGAACTCACAGCGATGGAGGCAGCATTCACAGGCTTGCATGGGTCTGCACCAGGATGGGGTCCTAGAGCTGAATGAAAACTGGACACATGTCCCTATCCCTAATCCAGATGCTATCTCTAATTGACAATCACTTGCAAATGAAAACTGAGTTTTTTCCAAGGGAGTCTCATTTTTATAAGGGTGGCCGGCATGCCCAGAAGAGTGGATGGGGAACAAAAAATGAACTCTGAAACATTTTCGGAAGTTCCTTGTCTTATATTTTCTTGTTAAGGTTTATATATTGAATCTATTTAAATTGATTACATGTAATAAACTATATATATTTTACATACATGCATATATAATGTATTATATTTTTTATATTTCTCTCTTTTCACGCTATAGGTCCTTTGAGTATATATTACAGATTCCAGTTTAGTGTTTTTAAGAAATTCCTGAGTGTGAGAATTAGTGGGTCTCTGAGTGCCTGTCAGTTTCTTGTGCCTTTTCTTGGGCTACTTTTTTGTTTGTTTGTTTGTTTTATCCTATTCTAATATGTTAGTTTTTGTTTAATCTTATTTTCTTTCATTTATGATTATCTTATTAGAAGGCTGTTTACTTTCTTTTTTTTCTTTTATTTAAAGATTCATTATTTATTTTAAGTCTCTAAGGGCTCTATCTGGATGTACAACTTTATACCAGAAGAAGGCATAGGATCCTACTGTATGTGGCTGGGAGCCACCATGTGGTTGCTGGGAATTAAACTCAGGACCTCTGGAAGAGCAGCCAGAGCTCTTAAACTCTGAGTCATCTCTCCAGCTGCCAACCACAGTTTACTTTCAAATTAGAGACAGAAAGGCGGTAGATATTGATGGGAGGAAAAGTGGAGAGGAGTTGGGAGAAGGAGAGGGAACAGAAACCGTCTTCAAGATATAATATTGGGGAAAATATATTTTCAATAAAAGGAAAAATATTGAAAACATAAAAAAGAGCATTATTTCCAAAAGGCAGAAGAAACTACAAAATTTGGAAAAGCTAGTAAAAATGAGAAGAACTCTGTTCAAGACAGATAATTTCTCAAAAAGTGTTCATCAGATTTAGCAATTAGGGAAAAGCAAATTCAAACTACTTTGTGATTTCATCTCACCCCAGTCAGAATAGTTAAGATTAACAAAACAGCCGACAGGAACAGCTCGCAGCACTTTGGGAAAGGGAAAGTTTAGGACTCTGTCAGGGAAGAAGAAGAATTGGAATCATTCCCAGGAGAGATGCGCGTTTCTCAGTGCCCTCCCGATAGTCCCAACCATCTTCACGCAGAACAGAAATTCAGAGAGGAAGTTATTAAACACGTCCAGACAGCAGATAGGGTTTTCAACCTCAAATGCCTGGGGCAAAGCTAAACATGCTTTGAAGGACAGGAGCCTCTAAGACGGTATTCAAGTGGCCGGGTATGGATGCCTGCGAATTGACCTTGCAAGTGTAGCCTAGTGGGATATTTTATCTTAACCACTTCAAGTCTTTCCTTTGAAATCAAAAGTAACAAGTCCCTTTTGTAGCTTATTATTATTCTGTATGGTTTCTCTTCAAATCTAAGCCATAGAACACAACATATACAATAGACATAAGGACTTCTCAAGAGATTAATAATTTCTTTTTTCATTATTTATATGTGCCTATCTTTTTGTTTCTTTTAAAAACTATATGCATCTGTGTGCAGGAGCCCATGGAGGCCAGAGGCACGTATCATGTTGGAACTGGAGTTACCTGTGCTTATGAGCCAGCGGACCTCGGCATCAAGATCCAAACAGACCTCCTTTGCATAAGTAACGTGATTTAACTGTGACCTCTTTCTTTCATCCCTTGTCAATAATTTTTCAAAATGATTTAAAAGCATGTTTGAGGACTGGAGACCACTCAGCAGTAGAATATTTCTTGACCTCTGGAGTTACTATCAAGAATTACATTTTAAAAACAAACAAGCAAACAAAAATCTCTTAGACTCTCATCTCGGACCTATCTAGAGATACCTTGTCAGCCACTTGCAAAGTTATTTATAAATACTATGATTAAATATAACAGGCACATTCACCGATTAAAGACAGTAATGCTTCAACAACAGCCATATTTTTCTATTCCTTTTTAAATTTCTGGTAAGAAATATTACCTTGAATGATAATTTCTGAAAATACTTATTGTTTCTAGTTATGGGCATTCATTATTAAATGTTCTAATGACTTCTGATAATTTAAATGAAAATTTCTGTTGCTTAATAATTTTTTTGTGGAGTATAGGGATATTGGTATGTTTGGCTTATATACAGTTCTGTAGAAAGAAACTGAGAGCTTAGGTACAAATACATTTGCAGTGTTCAGGCATTTTCTTCCAAAAAGGAAATATTCAACAACTTAGTTTCAACAGATCATCCTCCATTGAAGGTCCCTTAGAACTTGATCCTTGTATAATATTCCCGGCTCCCTTGGATATTATATCCCCACAGGAGCTGTCCTGTCTCTTGTGTACAAGATTCCTGTCAGCTTTAATAGTAGATCTGCCAAAGAAGTAAGAAGAGCCAGGGTTAGTGCCCTGACATCTTTTTCCTGAAGGCATTAAACATTATTGACATGTTCTCTATCCTTGCAATCAGTAATAAATATTTTCTACTACTTAATAAGTTTGTGGAATGCAGTGTGGAAAAGGCTCAAGGAAACAGTTGAAAATTCATCACCTAAATGCTTTGTGGTGTTTTTTCCCCAGGAGCACAGAAAAGATCCTAAATAAGAACCCTTACTTCATCATCAAAGGAAGTGAGCAAGTTGGCTATAAAGATGTGAGCATTTCCTCTAACTTCTTAGGGGGCTTGAGAGGGCATGTGTTTGTGTTTTCTCTTCATCCGAGAAAGCTCTGCTTTCTGAGTTCTTTTGTTAACAACGATGAAACAAAAATTTCACTCATGCTGCAATTTTTTTTCCCCAAAAGCAACAAACAGTTTTGTAGATCCCATATTTCTGTTCCACTATTTTATATCCTTTTTGTTCTATTATGTGTTTCTTAGAGAAACAGTTGCAACCTGATTAGCTCTGTGAAATGGATGGCTGAATGTTTTTCCTTTTGGCAAAACACTGTGGAGTTGAGTTAAATCCTGGTAAATCTCATGTTAGCGTGTGTGTATTAAATTATATCCCAGTGGATTTAAATGTGGCATGCCAAAAGAATGGTATTATTTTCTTACGGAGAGTACTTTCAATCAAAACAAAGTTAAAAGTTTAATCATGTTCCTCTATCTTGGTTAATCATTTATGTCTGAATCAAACCTTTTCCTTTTTAGTTATCACATGACACATATGACAACTATAATCTAAGGTTCACTTATGCTTTTCAACCAGTAACTGTATTAGATAGAAATTAAATGTTGGTTCTTACGTTCACCTCTATGAAAGCTATTTCTCTTCTCTGGCTTTCAAATAGAAGGTATTGAAAGATGCCTTGAGAAAACAGAAATCTAAATTTCATGATTGTTAATTCATTATCATACTATAGTTAAATTACTTTCCCCCCTTTCTTCACCAAGAATAAGATCAGAAGTCAACAACAATTATTCTAACCATGATTACCTGACAAATAAAACTACATTACAGTCTGTAATGATATCACAGGATTTCTTATATTATTAAGGTCTCCGGAGCTGGAAGATTAAGAAAAAAAAACTAATATATTTGTCTTTGCCAGATGTCCTATCTAACAGCCACTCACTTTTAAAATATACAACATTTAAAAGTATTACAATGCAGTCAAATGAAATATATTGTATTTCAGTTTACTTTTCTTCTCCCCCAAACCATTGCTTCTTCGGAACACATTTCTGAATGATGAGAGCTTATGGATAGGAAAGAGGCCTGGCTCTGCACTAGCAAACTTCATGGAAAAGCTCTTGTGAAAAGAAACACAAAGCTTGTGAATTGAATGCTCCCTGCTGGGAGTTTTAGACATGCTGCTCCAGGAGAGTGTAGGATCATTTATACTTAACATGCAGGGGTCACCCTTCTTTCAATCTTGCCGCCACTGGGAACTAGAAATTGATGCCTATATTGCCTAAACCCAAGACGACACATGTAAGTCAGCTGAGAAACAAAAGATGAGCAGACTTTGAGGTTACACAATTGCAGTAATTGCAGATCTCTGTATTCTCGCATTTGCCAGAATGCTTCTGCAATGTAGTCCATTAACACAGCACTGTGCTGACAGAGGAAGTCAATTACACCACTAAAGTGCTGATACCATATCCATAACTGAATGATTCCAACATTGATGAAAATGGTAATGCTTCACATGTGGCTTCTAAAGTACTTTTTGCACCAAAATGAATTCCAACATATTCAAATGTCTCTTCTTAATTTTAATATTTTTACATGCTATCTCAATGTAGTCCTGGCTGGTCTAGTGACCACAAGGTAATCCAGGCTGGCCTCTAGTTTGGAAAAAATCTCCCTATTTGGGTCACCTTTGTGCTAGGATTGTAGCTATGTACCACCACATGTAACTTGGTTTCTATGTACTATTAGGGCAATATACTAGAAACATCTATGATTTCTGTATTTTAACATGTATAATTTCTGTTTCATCAATGGGCTTTTGACTTTGTTAGACTTCCAGACTTCTATGAGCTCTGAATATGAATTCTTTTGAACAGAAAACTTATTCTAGCATGAGTTCCAGAAAGATGTCAGAAAGTTTGTTTTCTAGTCTTTATTTTTATTTTCTAACCATGCCTATTATTTTTTATTCTTCTCTTAATCTCACCTTTTAGATGGAGACTCGGATAATAGCACATAGAGATATATTCCATGATAAAGTAAAGAGGCAGGAGAGGAAAGTATGAAAATTAAATTGTCTTGTCTGATTGCTGATAATTGGTTAAAACATCATTTGAACTTATGGAAAGTACATTTTAGTTCTGTATCTAAAATAAAAACAACAGCTATTTAAAATGTATTGTTTTATAAATTTGGACAGTATTCAACATATAGCATTAAATAAATACATTTAATAAATAGTGACTATTCATTTATGAAAGTTCACTGAAAGAAACTGCTGATGTTGATAAAAAAAGACACTGAAATATTTTTGCTTTAACCCATGATTTATAGCAAATCTCTCCCATTTCTATATTTCTGATTCAAAATCAGGACATTAAATAAAATCTTTTGGGTACCATTATTTGTTCATCTATATGACTTAAGATAGCAAAACCCTGGCCTTCTACAACTATCTTCAATACTGCATATATGTTTTGATAATAACTTGATGAGACTGCAAGGACTGTAATGTTTTCAGAATACTGATAATATATTGTTACATTTTAAAAGTTATTTTATATACCTGTGAACGTGCACATGCATGTCATGACATGTATTTATAGGACAAAGAACAATTGGTGAGAATCAATTCTCTTCTTCTAGAATGTAGGTTTCAGGGATTGAATTTCTGTTGTTAAGTTAGACAACAGTCTTCTTTATCTTCTGAGCCATCTTGCTGGACTCTACTTTGATTTTATTTTTACATACAAAATATTTAAAATATAGTAGGAAAGTTGAGGTACCCCATGAAGAAATGACACTATATCCCTTATTTCCAAGTATTGAGGTGTTTTAAAACAGAGAAACTGACAGCATATTTTGTGTGTAAAATGAAGAATTATGTTATTCTATCAAGTTATTTTAGAATCCTATTAATTTATTCTTTCTCCAGCAATAACTTAGTAAATAAAAATGAAGTCTTTAAATATAATAAACATTTTCACTTCTTCCTTTCTGGGAATTCATGGTTTCTACTAATTAATCTGGTCTATACACACTGTTTGTCATGGACAAAATGGAGCAAATTTTGACAAAAGTGAGCAAATTGTTAATTTGCATTGTTGTTCATTGTTTTTAAAAATATCTCCTAAAGATACACACATGTGTTATGAATTTTTTAGTACAAGTAGAAAGTATACATAAGATGTTCAAGTACCTAATAACTTTGGAGCAAAAACATGAGAGTAATTAGCTGTGTCTTCTAGAATTGGACAAGACTCTAAAACTTGATTTGGAGATGACACAGTGGGTTAAGTATTTGCTGTGCAAAAATGAAGACCCACGTTCACATCCCAAAAAAATCATGCAACAAGATGGATATAGCACTGCATACTTGTCATCTAAGTGATGGGAGTTATCAACAAGATGGGCCCAGGGACTTCTTTTGCCCATCATTCTAGCTAATTGTTAATTTCAAGGTTGAATATGTGCCCACATAAAAAATCAAGTGAGGAGCAATGAGAAGACAGCTGAGGTTGACACACACATGGAGAGGCGAGCATATTCCACCACCTACCCTCAGCTTCACAATATCTGCACACAAACAGAAACACTAGAGTAAAGAAAGGAGGGAGAGGAAGAGGGAGTGAAGAAGGAAGAAGATGGGAAGGTGGGGAAAGAAAGAAGAAAGGAAGACAAACAAAGCCCTAAAGCCAACTTCCTGATGTTTACAGAATAGTGTTTCAACAATGGGGTACATCAATAAAGGCAAGCAGAACGGTTGAAGAGTAGCACTCATGCAGAACCAGCAGAGAGTTAGAGCTGTCCTCCAGGAGAAGAGCAGTTACAATAGACAAGGAGCATGGAAAGCATTTATGAGATTAAGTGTGTTTCGCTGGAAGGAGAACTGGTCAAATATGCAATGTAGAACGATGGCTGAAGGCTATAAAGAACTCAGTGCCAAGCAGCAACCTCTGAGGGAGCCGGAATCTGTTCAGTGAGCGCAACTGACTGTCGTACTGAGCTGAGCAGGTGGCAGCAGTAGACAGCTAAGAGGAAGTCAAAGAATGAAAAAATTCTAGTGAAGAACAAAGGTGTTAAAAATTTTCTATTTTTTTTTCTTTTTCTTGTGGTCTGTCTGGATGTATAGTAATGTTGTTTCCCCAGATAGATAAGAAAAAAAAATATAGCAAGGAAATTTTGAAGAAATGCATTGACAGTTATACAGGATTTTATGACAAACACTTAAGCAACATGTATCAAAATGAATATTTAACATATTCTACTATAGACAATAGAAATATTAATTAAAGTAAGAAATTTGACATCTTAAGTCATCGTGTCTCCAAAATGACTTTTACTTTTCATTACTAATATAAGATGAACCAGTTGAGAATCTTTAAACTTTAGCTATTTTTTTTTTTAACAAATGACACTCTTTGTCAATTAATGTCAGAGGCTATGTAGGAAAATAATCTGTGGAAGAACAGTTTTGATTTCTGAAAAGAACATAACTCTTGATTAATACATTAAATATGGTGAGGTTTCAAATAAATTCAGTGATAGTGGTTGTTAGGTCATAAATCTACAGAATTAGTCCAGAAACATAACCTTTGACATACAATTGTTCTGCCTACAAGATGTGCTGGGGTAAATAAAGGTGACAGGAATTATGATAGTAGCCAATCAATGAGTGATCTAACTTGAGACCCATACCATGAAAGGGAGTCCACCCGTGACACTGCGTGGAGTGTCAGGACCCAGAGACTGGATAGTCCAGAAACCTAGGATAGAACCAAACGAAAATGGCAAAAAGAAAAAAAAAATCATTACATAGTCCAGTAGTCATCAGAGAGGCTTCATCTAGCGACTAATGGAAACAGATGCAGAACCACAGCCAAACATTATGCCAAACTGGGTGAATCTTGTAGAAGAAGGCAAGGAAGGATTGTACAAGCCAGAGGGGCCAAAGATACAACAAGAAAACCCACAGAATCATCTAACATGGGCTCCTAGGGCTCACAGAGACTGAACTGCCAACCAGAGAGCTTGCATGGGACTGAACTAGGCCTTCCTAGGCCTTCAGCACGTATGTTACAATTGTGTAGTTTGGTCTTCTTGTGGAGCTCCTAACAGTGAAAACAGGGTCTGTCTCTGACTGCTATCTGCTTTTGGGGACTTTTCCTCCTACTGGGTTTCCTCATCTTCCAGCCTTATTAGGAGAGGAAGTGCGTAGTCTTACAACAGCTTAATATGCCATGTCTGGCGATATAAATGGGAGGCCTGCCCTTTTCTGAAGAGAAAGGAAGAGGAATAGATGGGTGGGCAGAAAAGGGAGGTTGATGGAAGGAATTGCTAGGAGAGAAGGGAGGGGAAACAAACAAACAAACAAATGTGTCTAAAAGAGAATTAGTCACCTGCTATTGTCCTGACCTTTTAAACATATTTATATGTGCAAAATATTTTACCTTGGTTTTCAAGATTGTTACCAACAGATACCTTTGCTCCCTAGGGGTATCATATTAAAATTTGACTTCTAATTGGACAGGGTTGGTCATAGAAAATTGTCATCTAAAAAATCAAAATACAGATTTTCAGTAGTTATTTAGTGCTACTGAGAAACATTTTCTCTTCCAAATAAACTTACTAAAAATCAACCTTCATCGGATGTGCCTCAGAGAGCAGAGCTACCGGGAGAGCAGAACATGGCGTCTCTGCTCCAGAGAGCACACGCGATGAAGCTCCGACCTAGGATGGACGTAGGTTAGAATCTTCCCGGTAAGGGCACCTTGGGGTGCTTACACACATTATTAGAAATGGGCTAAATTAATATGTGAGAATTAGCCTAGAAGAGGCTAGATAGAAATGGGCCAAGCAGTCTTTAAATGAATACAGTTTGTGTGTTGTTATTTCGGGCATAAGCTAGCAGGCGGCTGGGGTGCTGGGAACACAGCCCCGCTGCTCTTATTTCAACAAATGGCACCCAACGTGGGGCACGAACCCACGACCCTGAGATTAAGAGTCTCATACTCTACCAACTGAGGCAGAGCGGGAGATGGTGGCACACGCCTTTAATCCCAACACTCGGGAGGCAGAGCAGGCAGATCTCTGTGAGTTTGAGACCAGCCTGGTCTACAAGAGCTAGTTCCAGGACAGGGTCCAAAACCACAGAGAGACCCTGTCTCAAAAAAACAAAAACAAACAAAAAAAAAGCTGGTAGTGGTGGCGCACGCTGGTAGGATTTGCTGTAGGAGGCAGAGGCAGGAGGATCACGAGTTTGAGGCCAGCCTGGCACACTACAGGTGACTCTTTTCTGAAATATAGGAAAAAATTAAAAGAAAATGAAGTATCAACCTCCCCCTATAAGCCAATGAACAAATGGACAAAGCTATTGAACAGGCAGCTATCAAATGAAGCAAAATGTTCAACAAATGTATGAATAAGGGTGCAATATCCCCAGTTCCTTGACAAATAAAAATCAAAAAGTGTAGTGTTGGATTTGATCTTAAGCCAGTCAGATAAAGTTTATCTAGAGAACAGAAGGTTCTGGAGAAGACATGGAGAAAAGACAATCATCATATACTACCAATGGGAATGAAAAGCCATCAATCACTATGGAGGTTCCTCAGAAAAAAAATCAGGTACCATGTGACTCTCCTGTACCACTCCCGAGTACATACACAAAGAATTTGTTCTTAGGCCTTTGGTTTGCATTTGGGATTTCAGGCTAAAGAAATCTCAGAATGCTGGAAACAGCTTAATGTCAGGCCATCCTGGTGGGATATCTAAATAGAAAACTGTAAAAGATCCAGACTGTGGAGTTCTGGCTTGTGGAGTTTCAGAAGGGAATAAGGACTTTATCAGGAAATGAGCTACAATCCATTTATATTACATTTTGGCAAAGGATTTGCTACATTCTTCCCATGATTTCATAGCTTGAGCAAGGTTAAATTAATTTTAAAAAAAATTGACTAATTTGGCAGTGACACTCTCAAGACAGAATAGTAGGACAGCTCTGCTGTGGTGACTGCTTACTGCTCTTTTTCTGGGTTAAACTATCAGAGAGCAACAATTTGAGCAGAAATATATAAAACATGAATTTGAAAGAGAAGAGTGGGTTTTTTAATGTTGTACTCATAGCAGGTTCTGAGAAAGGAACCAGAACCATTGAAATGAAAACCTCATGCTCCAAATTAAGAGAGTAAGGAGCATGTCCTGGAGGCCAGGTGTATAACCCATTAAAACTACCACCTTGTGAAAATATAAATTTGTTTGTAAGGAAAGAGCCTAGAATGGGAACATTGTTGAAAGAGGTTCAAGGTCACAAACAACAGTTCTCTAGCATACAAAACAGAGAGTAAGACAATCGAAGTTTAAAAAAAAAAAGTCAAATAATAGCTTGAGTTTGTCACAGAGCTTGGAAGCATCATCCACCCAGTATTAATTGTACAAGCACAAATGCTGCAGGATTGAAGGGAATTATGGAGCCCAAAGCAAGCAGAGTGTCTGTGGTCTGGCCATCTGTGCTGTGATCCAGAGTCCCTACATGAGGCCCTAGGAGAGCAGGGCATGAAGCCGTGGAGGTGATGCCTAAGTTGCAATAGAGACTCCATTGTGTTGGAGAGCCAATACCATTGAATGGTCACTGTGTAAAAATTCAGACACCCAGTAGAGCTGGCCCAAGAGACAGTGTGGGATCTACAGGCAGCAGAGCTGGAGGAGTAGGGCTATCCAAGCCCTTTGGAGCCAAATAAATCCTTCAAGAATCCAAGATGCAGGATGTGTGTCTATGATTGATCTGGTGTTTGTCTTGTTGGTTTCAGTCTTGCTTTTGTGTTTTCCTCTTTGGTATCTATGTTGTCATCTATGGAAAGGGAATGTTCAATTTGTGGTAGATGAACAATTTTACTTGGTTTTAATATTATGGGAATTTATGGTTAAGATATTGCCCCGGGTTTTAGGAAAACTGGAATTTTGAACAGTTTGGGGGAAGTAAAAGATAACAGGAACTTTTGAGGTTGAACTAAATTCATTTTGCATTATGAAATGGACTTGGGCTTTAAAAGACAACGGGTGCATGATTATGAAAAAAGTCACATGTTTGTATATGAGGTTGACAGTGGTTGGGCTTGTGATGTTTAATGCTGAATGCCAATTTGGTGGGACTTAGAATCATCATGGAAACACATCTCCAGACATACCGCTGAGGGTGTTTCTAGACCAATTATTTGATGAGGTTAGACATGTTGTGGATTTGGCAACATTCCACTGGCTGGGATTGCAGACTGAATAAAAAGCAGCAGCAAGTAGAGCATCCTCATTTATTTCTGATACCTGAATACAGAAATAATGTGACCAGAACCTTCACCTTCAGTTTTATGATAACTGCAACCCTGTAAACCACAAACCAAAACAAACCTTCCATCCGTTTATGTTGTTTTTGTCTGGTATTTGAACACACACACAAAAAATGAAATAAGTAGTTATTGCACTCTTATTGACTTTACCTTTATTCCCAAGCTGGTACTATCCTATTTTAAAATTATTATAAAAATTCACTTTCAAGAGCTTTTCCCTAGTTTTGGTAAATGTTTATTTTTATTCTATGTGTATCATTTCTTAACATGCATGTATATCTGTGTAGCAACAGAAGAGGCGGTGGAACTGCTGAGATCCAAATTCTCCGTTGTTAGCTACCATGTGAGTGGTGAGAATGGAACCCAGGTCCTCTGGGAGAGTGGCCAGTTTTCTTAATAATAGCTGTGTTTTCTCCCCAGTCCCTGTTTTTATGTTTTTAATGGAAATATTCATTGTCTAATTTTTTTTATTCTTTACTTTTAAAATTGATAAAATTTTATGGAGAACATCATACATGAGCACCAGACTTACATCATTCTCAACTCTCCCTTTCTCCCCTTTACCTCCTACTAGGTCTTCTTCCAAATTTAAGATCTTTTATTTAATTATTATTATTATATGAATATATTCACATATATATGTGCAAACATACTAAGTCATTTAAGTTTATTCATACATACATGTGTTCACAGCTTACTACTTGGGACTGGACAAATTATGTCAGAGTTCATCTCTATAGGAGAATGAGTCTCCCTCTCCCTCTCTTGACAGGCTCTTCATCTAGGGGTGGGTCCATGACGAATTTCTCCTGTCACATTGGCATGTAAACTAAGGTCATTATGTAAATCTTGTCCAGAAGGCTATATTGTTTATAGTTTATTGGGTAGAACTTGCCTGTCATTTATAGAAGACACCATTTCACAGCAGCTCTGCTGCCTTTCTGGCTCTTATGATCTTTATGACCCCATTTTTGTGATTTTTCTTAATATTTGGTGTCGGTGTTGCATTTAATCTGCATATCAACTGTGGTTGAGCCCCCCATAGTCACTTATTCTCTTCAGATTGAACAGCTGTGTCTATTGGTAGTTGTCTAAATCTATTGCAAGAAGACTCTTCATTGATGAGGGTTGAGAGCTATTTCTTTACATAAGTATAAGGATGAGTATTTGGATTATAGTTAGAAATTATATTGGTTTAGGAAAGTGTAAGTAGAACGTTCTGCTCTCAGGCCTATGTCTTCTCCAGTACAGGTAGTTGGCTAAGTTTATAGTACCAGCCAGAGCTGTACTGCTATGCAAGCATTTGTCCAATTAGAGAGATATTGTTACCTCTAAGACAAAATTCCATTTTACAAGTACTGCATTTTCTACATATACTCATTCGCTGAAAAGATCCTTGGGCTAAACTGGTCACTAACCTGTGTAAGGTTAGAATAAACATTAATGTGTAAGAACTTCTGTGGTACACCAATTTAGAATCCTTTGGGAAAATATCCAGGAGTGATAAGTAGGTAATAAGAAAAATTTATTTTCTTATATTTTTGAGAAAATTCCATACTGAGTCTGAGTTCTATACTGGTTAAAATAATTTATACTCTTCAAAACACAGCTTTATTCTGATATTTTCTTAGTTTTGTTGCTGATGTGTAAGTCTTCAATTCATTTGAAGTTGGTGTTTTCATGAATCAGTTCTGACTTCTTTCTTTCACATGTGGATGTATGTTCTTCCTAAAAACTTTTGCTGGAGAGACTTTATTTTTCATACTTAGTAGTCTTAAAATATTTGTGAATAACATTTTGGGGTTTTTTTGCATGAATTTATTTCTTCATTCTCTGATCTGTTCCATGGAGCCATACATTTTTATTCTTATCTGTTTTTTTTTTATAAATTATATTTGGCAAGCATACATAAATGCAATTTTTACAACATTTCTACTTCCCTTTCTCTCTATTACAACTATTCCGATGACCCTTGCACTACTTTTCTAATTCTGACTTTTTTCCCAAATTATTGTTTTATACACACTTAAGTGCACACACATGCATAGATATATTTATCAAGTCCATGAATTGTTGCTTGTATGCACATGTTTTTAGGACTAACTATTGGAACTGGGTTGTCTATTAGAGGTTATCCCTGGGGAAAACTGGAAAGCTGATCTTTTATATATAACTTTAGCCTTGTTATTCTTTCGGCAACTGTTGGGTGCCTGTAGCTCTTCACCTAGAAGTAGGGCCTTGTGAAAATGTCCCTATCCACATTAGTAAGTCAACTGGTATTGTTGATGTGCATGCTGGGTAGCTAACCATATTGCTGAGATTTCATCCTTAAAAGATACTATCAGCATCAGATGGTTTGGTACTTTGGTTGTTTGAATCTTTCTTCCGTTTCTTTAACAATGTTCTTTGAGCTTTGCTGCAGGTATTGTACTACATACAGTACCTGTTGTGGCTGTGCAGCCCAGGGTCACTTATTGTCTGCATTTTCACCTGTTGTGTGTTTTGCAATCGCCTTTGTCTCCTGCAAAAAGAAGCTGCTCTGATGAGGTGTTGGAGTTATACTTACCTGTGTTTTTAAGAATTAATATTTAGAATATAGTTTGTCAGTGTATTGATTTTGGAAAATGGTCTTGTGTCTAAGTCTACAGCAATAGGATCTTACCTTCAGATTCTGGCAAGCAACAGAATGCAATTACAATAGCCTACATTGTTTGGGGAGTGTGTCGAACTCCCTTGATAACAACTAAATGAGAAGTTTCACATGCCTGGCACTGAGAAAATAAGAAACAAGAAAACAAATAAAGCAAGTTTTAAAATAGGCTACACAGCAGGACAGAGAGTCCTCAAAAGAAGAAATAAAATTAAGAAAACCTAAAAATGTGTTCAGCATCCTTGACGGTGGGGGAAACACAAATTAAAACTACTTTAAGTTTCTATCTTGCTACAGTCAGACTATAATTAAGAAAATAATTGGATATATCCTGGCAAAGATATACGATAGGAAAGTTCTCATTTACCTTACTTAAAACCCATATATAGTATTTGCATATATTTGTGTATATATATTCATTCAAATATATGCACACATACTTATATTTAGAGTGGTTGGCCACTCTAGGTGATAATGTTCTCACTTATAGCTGTAAACTATTTTTTTATTCTTTGTATTCTTACATTGATATTTTAGCCACTAAATGTTTAACATATTTTGAAGTTGGTGTTATACTTTAACTTTGTTATTCTCTCTAGAGGTACAAGCTACTTGTGATTTCTAAATTTCATAATTGGTCTAGTCTATTTCTTAAAAAAAAACATTGGCTCAATAGAAAAATAAATCAATTAAAAATAAGCATTAATCTTGAACATATGGCCAAAACATATGTAAAATGATACCCAATGTTCTAATTATCAAGGAGTATGCGTCAAAACTGTCATGAAATATCATTTAAAACATTTTAGTATAGCCATAATAAATATCAAAAACAAGCAAATAAACAACATATCGAAGCATTGGTGTGAATATGAGAAAGAGTGTGTCTTACAACATCATTGACAACAATTTAAACAGATACCAATCAAGTCATAATGGAAAGCAGCATCTAGGTTTCTCAAAAACTTAAAATAGGTCTAGTGCATTATCTAGCAACTCTAGTCTGGATATATGCCCTAACAAGATAAAAATCCTGTGTGGCAAAGATGTATTCTCATCTTTATTGAAATATTATTTTCAAAAGCCTGAAATGAAAATAGCCTATGACAATGGTTATATGAATGAAAATGGAAATTTAGCATACTCATATAATGAAATGTAATTGATTCTTGAAAAATACAGAAGGCTTGCAACTTGTGATAAACATGGAGGACATTTTTGTGTGTATTACTTTCAAAAGCCAAGTGATTCTACTTAATAGGCACATATAAAAGTCAAGTTCTAAGAAGCAGAGGCTATAGCAGTGGTGGCTGATGGTTAGGATTGGGAAGAGGAAGTTGCTCAGCGGTGTCAGATGAGTGATATCTAGAGATCTGCCATTATTTGTATGTCTGTTGAATTTCTAGAAATCTATTTAGGAAATCTTGAAAGAAGAAAGCACAGAAGTGGAGGCAGAAGGGGTGGAATTGATGAAAATGTAATACTCATATTAATTTTAAAAGAAAGAAAAAGAAATGCAACATATAATGCATTGATTGCCAACATTTTATTTCTTCAAAATAACTCACCAGTTGTTTATTTGCAATATTCTCTTTTCAAAGCCTCAACAAAATTTCTTTTTTTTATGTTTTTTAATTACTGGGCCAAGATTATGAGCTTAAGAGGTACATTTTTATTTCAGCTCTGCCATTTGTTGATTTAGAAACATAGCCATAAAGACAGTAAATTCCATTTATTCTATCACCCAGTAGCTGATTCTCTCAGGAGAAAGCCCAGAAGAAAGCAATACCCTAACACCAGAAAAGTAAGTAAATTAATAACTGTACTAACATTACTAAGGAAAGGGTTAACAAATTATTATACCAAATTCAGATTTTTCACACTTTCTACAATTGTACTGTGGGATGATACAATGCTACAGAGACATCTGTACTTGCTGGGAAAACGTGGGAAATTAAATTGCTTTAAGATTGCATGGAGACTTTGTATTGCATATTTTCATTTATATTAAGTGATTATTGAAGGCAAATCTATAGAGACTAAAAAGTAAATTATAAGATTTTTCCATTTATGAGTAAGAGAATGGGAACAGACTTCTTATTGGTATTGTTCTCTAGTTAGGGTGATAAATAGGTTCAAAAATTGGACATTTGCGATTTTTTGCATAATCTGAAGAACTTAAAAAAACTTACTTTAAAACATTAAAATTTTAGTAAGTGTGAATTGTATTTTAATGAAGCCGTGTTTATAAAAATAGTGTGGCAAGAACTAAACCAATTTGTTATTTTTTATGCAAAAAGGTTTTTAAAACACATTGCGGTTTAAAGTTGAAATGTCCCACAGAACTCCTGGAACCAATGAGTACTCAGTCCCCAACTGGTGACACTGTTTGGCCAATATGTGTGACCGTTTGTGGCTAGAGACTTGCCAGGAGAAATGAATCACTGGGGCAGGCATTGAGACTTTGTAGGCTAGTCCCATTTTCCATTCTTCCAAAAATCCAGATGCTGTGTCGCCAGCCATCCTCCTGTTCATAATGCCCTGCCTTCTGAACCCGCTTTTGTGTCTTACCCACCATGACATGTAAATGCCTCTGCCCAAATAAACTTTTCTTAAGTAGATTTCATTGGGTATTTTATACAATAACTGGAAAAGACGTTAAGCAAACTAGATACACCATGGATCCAGGATGGGCAACAGTAAAAATATTTCAATTCTGCCTCGCAGAAGACCATGCTATTAACTTTCCAGTGCCTTTATTTTGTATTGTTATTTTGGTGGTTGATTTTGCACTGTGATGCCAACATTTTACAGCTGCTTTCAGCTTTCTTTAGATTCTAATAGAAGACAACAGTGTGTTTAACTTTATGAAATTGAAGTAGTTTCTGGAATTTTCAACAGGTAAGACCTGGTGAATTTAAAGCCGAGATAGCAAACATAGTCACACCTTCAAATCAGACTTTAATCTTTTCCAATCAAATTTTCGGCATTCTTCTCTAGCGATGTGATATGTGGACTGATGATGCATTTGAAGGACTTGGAGAGGTGCCATCTCACTGGATAGAATATAATATAAGTTATAAGACTTAATAAGAGGCCTGAGCTAATGGGCCAATCAGTTTATAACTTATGGAGACCTCTGTGATTTTCTTCGGGGCTTACTGGCTATGGAAACTGGGCAGGACATAACCCCAACAAGCCAGCCCTCATGTTACACAATAACACTCACATTGTTTGTGTAAATGAAAGCCTAGGTCAATAAGTGAAAAAAAATGTGTGTCTACAGGCATACAAAACATATCTATTGAACTTTTAGGTGTACATCAAGTAGATAGATTCAATAAAGTACAGTTACTAAAGTGTTTATGGCTTCCTTGTTTTATAGAGTAGGTTCAGAGTGGAAACTCCACTATTAAAAATGCCAAGAAACACTGGAATGAATACATATATTCTGTGCCAATAATGTACAGAAATAAGAGTGGCAATGACAAACAACATGCAATGATGTGGTTGAGATGGCAAACACATCGATGGGCAGATGTGAGTTATGAATGATTAAGTATTTATTGTCTCACAAAGGATAGAGCAGACACCACTTGTCTTTGTCATTAGAATCGAGGAAAGAGTTACCTTGAGACTGGAAGATAAAGAATCAAAGGAAACAGATGGAAGCTGCGAAGGTGCTAGTAAAATCTATCTTTGGACACCAGCTCCAGCTCCGCAGTATGTTTGAAGAAAATTCATGCTATAAACGGATGGCAGCTGAACCCTGAAGTATGCACGCAATAATTCAATAAAGGGTTATACCAATGGTAAAAGTCAGAAGTATTGAAAAGAGGAAAAAGATTGAGTTTCTTTCACTGAAGCTTACTTTTTACAATAAATATTTTCTTCCATAAAACCTTGTTTTCTTGTGTAAAATTATAAAATGAAATGCATAACTTTAAAAACTCTGAAACTTTCTGAAGTTAGATTTTTTTTTTCACAGTTTATATACTGCAATTTGTTCAGGCTGATCTACTTCAAACAGCTTTCACACCACAACAGTCCAAAATCAACAACTCTTATTCATACTTGTGAGCCTTTTCCAGGGTGCACTTTAAGCATCAAAGGCAGACTAGGATGCATTCAATTATGTTTACATCCGTGTGGCTACCTTTTCATTCTTGGGGCAGCAGCAGAGTCCCTGTGAGAAATCTAAGAGAAAACAATTGACAATATATTTGCTTAAGTTCTATGAGGTTATGTATGCAGCACAATCTGCAGTTTTCAAAATCCTCTTGTTTCCTTTAAATTCCATTCAATAGTTTCTCTTTGATCCTGCCTATCTTTTCGCTTTTCAGTTCTATGACTAGCCATGACAACATTCTGCACTGGAATACACTGAATTCCATAAAACACAAAATATCATTCAAACACCACAGACACAGGAAAAAATGTAGGATATACAGACTATACTGCTGTAGAGTCAGGGTCATTGTTCACAAAAGAGAAGAAGACACCAAATTGATTGAAAGCTTTTAGTCATTCAATGACAGCCCCTGCTGTCATTTAAATTTAAATTTCAAAGGGAACTTTTAAATGTCTGTGGATGGCAAGGGGTATTAAATATTATGTCATTTTGTTTGTGTTAATAAGAAATGAGCTAATTTTGACAGGTAACTGACACTGATTTAGAGAAGTAATAGAAATATTTAATTAAAAGTTTCTAAACCACTTACCTGTAGTAATTTGAATAGACTCTGACATTTTACCACTTGGTTTCCAGTGGGTGGTACTTACTATTTAGGAAAGTTTAAGAAGTGTGGGCTTGCTGGGAAAATACTTTCCTGGAGTGAAGTTTTAAAACCTAGTACCAATAGCCAATAATCTCTCTCTGTCTCTGTGTCTACATCCCCCTGTCTCTGCTTCATCACCTGCTCTGTGCTTGCAGATCAAGATGAGATTGCCCAGCATCCTACTCCAGATGCCATGTTTGCCTTCGATGCTATTATGGACTCTAACTTCCTATAACCATAAGTTAAAATAAAGTTTTTCTTCTGTAAATAACCTTGGGCATGGTAATTTATCATAGCAACAGAAAGAATTAATACAATGAATTTTTACATATTTGTATTTTCAAAATTGAAACAAAATTTAAATTCCACTTGATTAATCAATGGTATTAATCAAGAATAGGGTTTTCATTGACATATAAAGAATAGACAACTTCTACACCTAACTTCAAAAAACCTCTTAAAATATAAAACTTATTTGAAAGTGAAGATTCATACTTTGGAAGACCTGGGTATTCATAGATAATGAATTGAAATTCTCTCCCAGGACAGAACCTTTTACTGAGGAGAAACTGCAAAGGATAAAATAAAAAGTAACCAAGTTTCACAGAGCAGTGACAACAGGATCTCAGAGAAGAAAAAGTACAGTTAAAAGTGAATAAGAAAATTAGTCTAGAAGATTTCATAGAGGTACAATGCAATCCACTTTTAAAATACCACCAAGTAAGAGGTTTAAAATAACCTCGATAACGCCTCATTTCTTCTAAAAGTTCAATGAAACTAATTTACCACCAAAAGAGAAAACTCAAATTGACAGTTATTTTTTAATAAAAAGAATAATAATACATAAAACTATATCTGGGAAAACTATGTCAGTGACCTAGGCTGGAACAGGCCAAAGACAGCAAACTCTACAGGAGCAAGTACAAGGGAACAACTGCTGAGGGAGGGAGTAGGCCTGAGCCAGGACCTCAGCAGAAAGAGCCCCAAGCAAGCAATCTCTGTGGGTGCAGGCCTGAATGACCTGGTATTACAGAGCAAACCCAGGAAGTGCTGAGTGACCTCCAAGAACATGGAGTGACCAACAGGGTGACTCAAACTGTGGCCCAAACTGCACCATAAGAAGCAACCATCGGGGCCTTGGATCCACTGACACCTGGAAGACAAATCACCAGAGTCACAAACAACCCCAACTACACCTATCAGAGGAAAAGATGGGTAAACAAGGTAAGAACACATACAGTACCACAAAGAACAACACAACACTAGTAAAAATGGTGACCCTACAACAGTAAGGCTTAAATAACCAAATATTGATGAAGCAGAATGAAATGACCTAAAAATTAACTTTATGAGAATGTTTGAGACCCTTAAAGAAGAAATGAAAAATTCCTTCAAAGAAATGCAGAAAAAGACAAACATAAGAATCAACAAATTTCTTAAAGAGTACCAAGAAAAAGCAAATAAACATATAAAACTATTCAAGACTTGAAAACTGAAATAGAGACAATAAATAAAACACAAGCTGAGATAATTATAGAAACAGAAATCACGAGAAAACTATTAGGATCCACAAATGCAAGCATAAACAGCAGAATACAAGTATGGAGAGAGAATCTCAAGTGCTGAAGATACAATAGAGGAGATAGACTCATCAGTGAAAGAAAACATTAAATCTAACAAAAGTTTAACACAAAATATCCAGGAAATATGGGACACAATGAAAAGATCAAACCTAAGAATAATAGATATAAAAGAAGAAAAAGTTCTCAAAAACACAGAAAATATATTTAACAAAGTCATAGAAAAAAACTTTCCCAACCTAAAGAAAGATATGCCTATGAAGATACAAGAAGCTTACAGAACATCAAATAGACTAGATCCAAACAAATGTCCCCTCATAATATAATAATCAAAACACTACACATACAGTATAAAGAAAGAATATTAAGAGCTGCAAATGAAAGAGGTGAAGTAACATATAAAGGCAAACCTATCAGAATTACACCTGACTTCTCAATGGAAACAACAAAAACCAGAAGGTCCTGGTCAAGCCGTTATGCATACATTAAGAGACCACAGAAGCCAGCCCAGACTACTATACCCAGCAAATTTTCAATCACCATGGAAGGACAAAACAAGATATTCTTTGACAGAACCAGATTTAACCAATACCTAGTCACAAACGCAGCCCCACACAAAGTACTAGAAGGAAAAGCCCAACCCAAGAAGTTGGCTACATGCAGAAAAACACAGACAATAGATGATCTCACAACAGCCAATTCCAAAGAAGGGGAAAACTCACAAATTAACATCACCAACAATGAAAACTAAATTAACAGGAGATAGCAATCACCAGTCATTAATATCTCTTAATATAAATGGACTCAACTCACCTACAAAAAGACACAGGTTAACAGATTGGATACAAAAACAGAACTATCCTTCTGTTGCATACAAGAATGACACCTCAATCTCAAAGACAAATATGGCCTCAGAGTAAGAGATTGGAAAAAAATTTTCCGATCAAATAAACCTACGAAACAAGCTGGTGTAGTCATGCTAATATCTAACAAAATAGACTTCAAACTAAAATTAATCAAAAGAAACAAAGAAGGACATTTCATATTAGTCACAGGAAAAATCCATCAAAAGAAATCTCAATACTGAACATCTATGCCCCAAATATAAGGGGACCCTCATATTTGAAGGAAACATTACTAAAGCTTAAATCATACATTAAGCCTCACACACTAATAGTGGGAAACTTCAACACTCCACTGTCACCATTGGACAAAAAGATTAACCAAGAAATAAAGGAACTAACAGATTTTATTACTCAAATGGACTTAATAGACATCTATAGAACATTCCATCCAAACATAAAAGAATAAACCTTCTCAGCACCTCATGAAACTTCTTAAAAAATTGATCACATACTAGGTAACAAAATAAACCTCAAAAGATACAAAAATATTGGAATAACCCCATATATTTTATCTAATCACCATTGCTTAAAATTAGAATTCAACAGTAACACTAATTCCAGAAAGCCTACAAACACATGGAAATTAAAGAATTCTCACCTAAGCGGCACCAATTACTGCAACAAAACCTGAGCCCTTGAGAGTCTGTTATGTACAGCACAGAAAGGAGAGGTTATCTAGTCTCAGGAGAAGGGTCTTGGTAACTGACCTGTCCCAGGCTGTAAACACTAGAAGAAGCAGGTTCCAGTTTCTAGGTTCTGTATATATTGGTCAGTCATTCACAAACACTTGTTTTTGGACAGAAGAAAGGCTTTAGCCTCCTGAGTCTGACTCTGACTGTGAAGGTTTTATCAATTTCCTATGGGTCTGAAGTACTTGTCCTTGACATGGTTATGCCATATCACACATTCACTCTGTACTTCCTGACTTCTTCACATAATCCCTTTGGGCTTTCTTACCTACCCACAACAATAGAGTCACACAATTTTAAAATAATCAATTCCAATTCAAATTAAAGTAGGGAGAAGAATCTCTAAAGCCATATATTCAGAGTATGCTACAGGCTGCATCAACTGAGAAACTGCCCAATCACATTTGTCTTCTAGCCAAAATATCTGAATCGAAATGCAGATTTTAGTATCTTTTCATGAAAATAAGTAGTCATGGAATAGATAGAAAACCACATTGTTATTAGGCATTTGACTTTATGCCATAAAATAGTGAGTCAGTAAATTAAACAATGAGTTACCACCATGTAAAGACTTTTCCATCAAGTCAAGTCAAACCACTAAGAATATGTACCCATGATCACATAATAAGGAATGAGCTTCATGAATCAAAATGGTTGGGGAACAGGTGATGTAAGAACTCATGTGACATATTAATACAGAGTTAGCAAAAAAATTGATAATACCCTTTAATGCTGAGTCATAGAGCTTGACATAATGGGGAAATGCTCTGATATGGAGATACAGTGTAACTGTCCACATTGGAGCACAGTAAGTAAGGCAAAGGGGAAATGTGCTTCATGAGTAAAAGTGTAAAATAAGAGAGTATTTATACCTTCTAGTTCTGGAAAATAGAAGGATGGAGAGAGCTGCAAACTACATTCAACGATACTGATAGCAGAGAATTATAGACAATAAACAAAACACCTGTTACAATGAAAGAGAGCAGGGAGTGAATTGTATGACTATCCTGATTTTAATTATGTGTCTTTTAAGAAAAAAACAGCAGTAATACTTAATAAAAAGATTATTGTATAAAATAGATTATAGAGAAATAAACATTTTAAAAGTTTTATATATATGTGTGTGTTTATGGAAATATATATGCATCCACCTATGGGCTATTATTTCTTCCTCTTTTGGTGTATCTGTGTGTAAAAACTGACATTCAGCTACATGTGGTATCACAAATTTATAATCGTAGCACTCAAGAGTTCAAGGAAGAGGAATTCCCAGTTTTAAGATCCTATGAACTATCTTATAACACAACACCTCACAATTTCAGCAAAACCAATGGATGCTGGATTCCAAGACAAATATTTGGTTATATAAATAAAAGAAATTTTTTTTAAAAGGATGAGTTCAGGTTGCTTGATTATAAAAGCAAAACGGAACACTATTATACTGTTATACTCAATTTAAGTACAACTAGAAGAGCGACTCAAAATACAAACGTTGAATTTTGTTGCCTGGGAGACCAGCCTCCAGCAGCATGGGGCCCCAGAGTGAACCCACAGAGTCAGCATTCTGCGAAGTTTTTATCTGAGTTGGTTAAGGGAAAAGACAAACATACGCTCTTGATGGTTTATTTCTTCTGTGTTATTTATTCTTATCCATCTCCAGAAATATCCTTTCTGTCTCTCTTGTCACTTCCTTCTAACTAACATGATATTTTCCTCCTAATTCCCACATTCTTTATGTTTTCCTTCTAACTCTATATTTGTTATTCCCTATTCTGTCTTTATTTTTTCTTTATAGCTTAAATATCCCAACAAAATTTTTCAGGCAATATAGAAATTACAATATGGTTACATTCTGTTTTTCAAGTGAATGTTTACAATGAATAGAAGTAGAAAAAAACAGCATGTTTTCCATATCCCTTACATGATTAAATATTTACGTATTACAGGTGAAAAAAATTATCCCCAAGAACCAATATACATTTATACCCAAGCAACTTGTTATAGATTAACCACGTAGGCAAGCCAGATATATTTCTCAGCTAGTTCTTTTACCTGCAAGCTGTGTTTTGTGGTTACAAAGAAAGAACCAATCATTTTATTACTTATCTGGAAGGGCAATCTTATACCAAATCTTAAAGGAATTCCAAGCCTAAACTTCTACACCTGAAAAAGAATCAGTCAGCTCTTCTTTAAATCTTTAGTGTGCATGCCCATTCATCAGTAGTTTTTTTTTTACATCAGAAGATTGAGGGTAGAAATGGGTATAAGGAATTAATCAGTGCCTTTGGTCATCAACCAATCCTAGCGAGAAAGACGTGTCAGCTAATGATATTTGTGTTACTTTGTTCTTGTTCTCTGAACTTGAAGACTTCCTCACTCAAGTATGTGCCTTTCTAAAACCTTAGATGGTCTTCTTGAGGCTTTCAGCTCAAAGCTATTGAACAAAAATATCTTAGCCTAACTTTAAATTATTTTCAAAGCTTTTTTTGGCTATGATGCACCCCGAAATATGTGAACACCCCTCCTAATATTAAGATTAGAAAATTTAAACTAATTGGGCTACTGGGACTCAACTGTTTTCCTTAATCATTAACCTAAGCCACAGTCTATACAGTCCCTCAATAGAAACTCATGTATTCCAGTTATGTGACACTTCCTTGTTTTATTTTTTATCTTTTTTACCATCCGCTTTATCAAAGGCAGGGGTAACCTTTTATCCTACCTTCACCTATGTTAATTTTTTCACGAAACTAACCTCTATCATAATCCCATACTATATTTATTAAAAACCCTCAATCATCAAAATCCTGTTATATAAAATCATTGCTTCAGCTAAACAGTGCAGTTTGGGAGGAAATCATCTTCACAATAATGCACAGGTCAAAATGCACAGTAGAATAGGATGTTTCCCTGAGGAAAAGACACTGTATTATAGGCAGTGGGCATCTCCCCACACCCATTCACAACATACAGATACCAGAAAAGGATAGTAGCAAGAAGCATGTGAAGGCAGAGCAGAGCAAAAGACTCTCTGGGGTCTGCGGTCTCAGGGCCTTGCCTAGCTGAGATTCACCCATCAGGGTTTTGTTTCCTGGTGAGCCAATGCCCTGAAGTCAGTTGCCATCTGATGTTTCTCTGACATGGCCACTGGCCATTGAAAATGATGTGCTTGAAGTAAAAGAAAATCAGATAAATAAGTAAATCAAATGTGACAATTGTGATATTTTATAAAGAAGCTAATACTTCTGAATGGGTAGATGTCTTAGTCGGTAAACTACTTGCTTTGTTTGTGTGTGGACCTAAGTTGAAGCCCTGGAACTCAAGCAGTAATACCAGCTGTGGTATCATTGGAGAACTAGAGACAGGAGGGTTTCTGGGGCTCACTGGCCAGCCAGGCTTGCCTAATTCATGAGCCAAAGGAGAGAGTCTATCTCAAAGGAAGTGAGATGTCCCTAAGAATGACACCCAAGGTTATCTTCTGATCTACACAATACACATACAACACACACACACATGGGGAGAGAGAGACAGAGACAGAAGTGGGTAAAAATAATTATGGCATCAGTTTTGTCAATACGACAATTCTCAGAGAAGATAACAGTGTTGTTTTATGTCCCCAATATAACATCAGCAACTTCTACAAGACAGAGAGCACCAAGGTACATGGAGAAGCAAATACATCAGTGATAGAGTAAGTCTTCACCATACCCTCCTCTGTCTTAAGGATGAGGATGTGAAAGTAAAAGAAATACTGAGTAAGGATGTAAAAGAAAGAAGAATAAAATTGTCAAATTTCTTACAGATATTCTCAACTCCAAACCTCATAGTGGACATCATATATTCTTTCCTAGTGCACATAAATAATAATAATAATAAATAATAATAATATAAACAACATCAACAGAGACCTCAACCACAGAACAGATCCGGTTAAAGCATAGAAATAATTGTTAAAAACAATGCAACAATACCTGAAGGCACAACAACTACATAATCCTAAATGGCTTTTTTTTATTTGGAGCTTAAAACATGTAATAACTTTTGGTACAAAAAAAAAAACATATAAAACAGAGAATGAAAAAAGAAATCCAAAATTCTAATCTATAAAGCCAATGTAGTTATTAGCCTAAAGTATTGTCCTTACATACTTGTCCCAATATGTATTAAAAACAAACAAAAAAATTGAGGCCAGTAACCAACACATAAATATAAAACGTAATGAAAAATACAAGGGATCAGAGGCAAGAAACAAAGCATCAACAAAATAAATTTTAAAGCTTATTTCAAAATCCACAGGCAATCAAATCCTAACAGCTAAACTACTCTAAAACAACAGGAAAGCCAAAACACCTGGAATAAAAACTACAAGACACAAGGCAGCCAAGCAGGAGAGTATCTTGTGATGGCAATCCTTTGGACAACTTGGTGTACATATAGTGAAATCACATAGAATGAGTCTTTTTCAATGCCATCTACCAATGTTAAGTCCAATAGCAATAGAAACCCTAAGCAAATCAATTTCCACAGGAGGAATTAAGTAGTAAATTGGTTCCCAATAAAGATGAATCGAATTCTAACACATTCATATGATTGCTATGTGAGACTGAAATACTATAAGCAACAGTCTTTGAGTACTGAAAGTATTTCAGAATAGAAAGCAGATGTATCTCTTTCCAGAATGTTTTGTCAAATAGCAGCCAAACTATCCTTACACAGTTTGGGCAAAGTTCATGCCAAAGGAAAAATTTCATTTGAAGAATTTTCAGCTCTATTAGAACGATGTTGTTTTAAAACATTATTAAACAATTTTCAGGCATGTTTCAGAAAATTCACACATGCAATTTACGTACTGATAGAACAATACAAATCTCTGGTATCTCCCTAGTTGCCGAAATGGAATCTAACACTACAATTCTTTTTGTAAAATAAATAAATAAATAAATAAATAAATAAATAAATAAATATGATTTCTGTGTCATATGGTTACTAAAAGGCAAAAGCAGTGTAACAAGAAAACACTAGATTTTCAATAATAATAATAAAATACTCACTCCTCCGAGTTATTTTTTTGAATAAAAATATTAAACAATATAATCAGATAATTAGAGCCAAATGAGATAGGCAGTCATTCAGCTATAGATAGCACCGTGCATTCAGAACACCATCAAGATTAAACTAAGAGTGATGAAACCTGGAAAAAAAATCCATAACAGGGTAAATATTTTCTTCTCATTTTTTTTCTTGAGAATGCTTTAATATAATCTTTTCTCATTTTACATAGCCATCCCTCTTTCCATTCCCTCCCCTCCTCCTGCCCCACCCTTCTCCCTACCCCACCCTCCGTTCCACTCCTCAGAAAGGTTAAGGCTTCCCTTTGGAGAGTCAACAAAATCTGACACTTCACTTTGAGGCAAGACCAAGGACATCGCCCCTGTATCTAGGCTGAGCAAGGTATCCCTCTCCAAAGAGAATGTGTTCATAGATGCCAGTTCAAGCACTAGGGATAAATTCTGATCCCATTGCTCATTGCCCCACAGACTGTTCAAGCCTCACAAATGTCACCCACATTCAATGGCCCTAGTTTGGACCTTTGCAGGTTCCCCTGCCATCAGCCCGTAGTCAGTGAGCTCTCACTAGCTCAGGTCAGCAGTTTCGGTGGCTATTACCATCATGGTCTTGATCCCTTTGCTCACATTGCCACTCCCCCCTCTCTTGAACTTGTCTGAGGTAGCTCAGCCAAGTGCTTCAGTGGAGATCTCTATATCAGTTGCTGGTTGAAGGTTCTATGATGACTATTAAGGTAATCATCAGTCTGATTACAGGCGAAGGCCAGTGTAGCATCTTCTCCACTATTGCTTATTTGCTGGGATCATCCTGGTGGATTCTGGGGAATTTCTCTAGTGCCATGTTTCTCACTAGCCCTTAGTGGCTCCTTCAGTCAAGATATCTCTTTCCTTTCTCTCCCTCATTGTCCTTCCCCCTTCTTCAGTATCTCATTCCTTCATGTTCTCCTCCTCCCTCCCCTTCTCCCTTTCCCTCCTCTTCCTCTCTGCCTTCTCCCCCCAAACCTTACAATTTTCTCAGAAGATCTTGTTTCCTCTTTCCAGTGGATCCTTGTATGTCTCTCTTAGGGTTCTCCCTGTTACCTATCTTTTTTGGGGATTGTGAACTATAGGCTGCTTATCTTTTGCATTATATCTAATATTCACTTATGTGTGAAGTACATACCATGTTTGTCTATCCGGGTCTGGGTTACCTCACTCAGGATGTGTTTCTCTAGTTCCATCCATTTACATGCAAATTACAGACAAGTGGATAAATGGAATCTAATCGAAGACCCTGATATCAATCCACACACCTACGAATACCTGATTCTTGACAAAGAAGCTAAAATTATACAATGGAAAAATGAAAGCATCTTCGAAAAATGGTGCTGGCATAACTGGATGTCAACATGTAGAAGAATGCAAATGGATTCAAATCTATCCCCATGCACAAAACTTAAGTCCAAATGGATCAAAGACCTAAACATAAATCGAGCCACACTGAAGCTCATTGAAGAGAAGGCCATGGGAAAAAGTGAGGATGAGAAATTTGTTTAAATATGCCTGAATTTTAAAACAGAATTTGAATTTATAATTTTACAATATGCTAAAATGCATAAAGTAGCAACCCCTTAAAGCAAATATCAAAAATGTTGTATTTCTAATAATTCTAGAAGTTGTTTGGGACTTCATCTATTGAAATATATACTGCAAACCAAAACCTTTTACGTTTCAGAGGTTAGCTTTTTATTTTTCTCAAAGCAAAACATCCTAGCCTTGTCAAGTTAAAAATTAAAATAGAAAATAAGACCAGCATCAAAACCAGAAGCAAACTGTACCTTAAGTGACAAACTTTCCCTTTCAAATACTATTATTAAATGAATCCCAGGGTCCCTGGAAATGGATGATTCCAGAGCTGATATAGATATGTACCAAGTGAGCGTAGGACATCTTCATGTACCAGACATCAAGGGAGCGATATCTAAAGTAACATCAGAACTATGCTAAAAATGACATACTATGTGGAAGTTTGAAAGTGAAACATGATCAAGCAACTGGGCAATCGATAAGAAAAGGTGTATAATGCATTTCATATACAGGGAGAACCGGCAAAAGTCATTTGCTATGCAACCTAATTTACTGCCATTCTGGAGAGAACTAGAGCACAAATTACTTTTAGAAAATGGTTAGCAAAGGAAGTATATTAATGATTTATGCTGATTACATATGACCTCCACCCTTAAAGAACTTAAGGAATAATATAGAAAAGACTATTTTAGTATAATATTTCAACTTAAGAAAAGTGAACCATTATGTCTCATTATCAATACTTTCCAATCTCTAAGTAACTAATGGATCAAAGCCCTATCCACAGCTACTAACAGCACTAAAAAACTAAGAAATAGACATTTTTATTACTTGCCTCTTGATAGATGCAGACTGTGAAACTCACTCTGAGTAGTTTTTTTCAGGAAAATGAAAAAAATCTGATTCTAATCAAGTTTATATTTCTTAATACTAATCAATTAGGAATAAGATTTCATTAAACTATGAGTTGAGGTGTAATCAGTAAAATAAAATATGAAGAACAACCCAGTTAAAACAACACTAATAATAAATAAGTTAAGGAGATACAATGAGATATTGAAGGAACTTCCATATATTTATAAGTTCCTTCCATATTCACATTCCATATATAAGTTTATTTTAAAAGTTTCAAACACATTTCAAATAACAGACATGGAAGAACACTGAGTTCTGATTTGTAATATATAATAAAATATTAGTCTACTTAAATGTTAAGACAATTACAAATGCCAATGCATAAAAACATTTGATTTAATTAGGAAATGATCTTTAAATTCTTCATAGAATGTGATTATTTTTTTTTCTCCCCTTAAAGTAGATTCTGAACAATGGGTTCTAAGGCCCCAGCTTATATGGGACATGGTTACAGGATGCTAATAAACAAGGGAAGTAGTGAGACAAGCCAAGGAGGCTTTAGGCTTTTAGCACTCCTTCTGTGTTTGATACACAAACCAAATGCGATCCTGCGGTCAGAAAAACAAATCATCATGAAAAGTTTTAGGTGATGAATCACGAGGCTTAAAGATAAATACCGATTTGATATACAGCAGTTCCACAGGCCATCCCATTGTTTCTTTAAAATGGAGTGGTCCTTGTGAGCCAAAGTATCCCAATCTTGAGAGATGCATAGCCCAAAACTGACAAAGAACATGAAATGCTACCTGGGATGGACTTAAATATCATGTGATGTTCTGAGCGGAGATCCAAGAGCAGACGACAAAAGCAGTGGCAGGAATATGAAGTACATGACCTCTTTCCATTAAACAAATGGTTCAAAATACAATAAAAAAATTGTTGTATTTGTCACTGCCCTGTTTTAAAGATTGTTACAATAGAGATGAACAAGAGAATTGATGGGCTAGAGACAAAACCTCCATGTTCAGTTTTCCCACATACACTAAGCAACTCAGGTTCCTGGAAGTAAAATAATCTGAGGGAATATTAAAGACATCAAAGCACAAGAATCTATGCACACTAAAATCCATTTATAATGCACAGGAAATAGGATGTGATACAGTAAAGCGTCCTTTACATGGCAGCCCAGATGAAAGGCCCAACGGTGTTTGGTTTAAGGAATGTCTCAATTAAGCAGTAATTGGTGGTGCTGGCTCTGGGGAAGGATCATAGGAGGATATATATTTTTTTTTTGCTTAAATGTCACATATTATTCTTTTCCTGAATTGAAGATCATGGAAACAATGCCCTTGGGATTCTTTCTATCGTGGACCCCTGAAGGGAATATCTACAAACTCCATATTGCAGAGACATTTGACATGAGAAGTTTATTCTATGTACAAAGCTGCAGCATAGAGAAAAAGCCATCATTAAATACATGCATGGAAGAAAACTGCTTTTGAAATCCTGTACATTTGCATTCACCACCTAAGGAATATTATTGCCTTTGGGTTTTTTAAAATCAGTTTCAGGTTTTATTTTAAACTTTTAATCTATTCTCTATTCATACTGTACAAACTATGAGACACTGTCCATTTCATCATTCTATCGGAATGAAGACTTTTTTAAAGTAATGTGTTATCTCAACGGACACAGAGAAATTATGTGATCAAATTAAATATCCTTTTATGGACAGAAAAGAAAAATATCAATCAACAATTTATGCAACCGAAGAATTACCCATAAACATAATGAAATGTGTATAGATAAAATCATAGTCAACATCAACCTGGATGGGAAAGAGCTGAAATCATTTCCTCCAAGATGTGAAGAAAGACAAGGACAGCCACTCTTAATTTATAGAACAGAAGAAGCCTTGGTAAGGGCAGTTAAAGAAAGAAATACTAAGACCTTTAAATGTGTAAGAAGAAAGTCCAAATAGCCCTGTTTGTGGATCATGCATGATTCTAAATTGCTTCACTTCCTATGCGTCCCTTCTTTGCTCAGGAGCCCGTATTACACTTAGTCACTTTATCTTCTCCCATTGCTTGGAGCTGTGAGAGCACAGACACTTCAGGCATTGTTTCCATTGTTGGGGGTGGAACTCTGGACCTCACACGTGCTGCACCTCTACTATCTTTCTTGATAACCTCATCAGTCTATGTACTCATGGTTAGATATCGTTAGGATGTTTCACCACTAACAACTGTCATTAAGTTAGTGTCTCAAAACTAGATTGTGGTTATAGGATTTCGGTAAGAGGAGTAACATTCTGAGTTTTTAAAAGAGGTTTAAGCGAAAGCTGACAAGAATTAAATAATAACAAAGAGCTAACGTAGATGAAGCCTGTGGCACAAAGCCTAGCTTTAGTAAGCCTTGATGAATAACAGTAATTATTCTGCATTTCTGAGATAAATATCCATGGGGAAACAATATAATGTGAGGTTAGAGGATATTGTAGTTTACGTTGTATATTATATTAATTTGAACAATTGCAAATACCCATAGTAAAAACAAGTTACTAGAGTATAATGCCAGTGAAGTTTCCACTAGTGATAATGCCACTAACAGTGTGGCCATATTAAAATATTTTCATGGTGCTGACCAGGTGGCACACCAAGGAGAGTAGCACTCTGTCTTGTCTGATGAGTGGCTGTTGAGCCCCAGAACCCACATAGTAGGAGACACCGGATTTAGGCTTATGCATGAGTGAAGACCTCAGTTACCATACACAAAATGAGTCAATGTTGAAAAGATACAGCTTCTCATTTTAAGTTTCGATATGCCTGCATTTCTTTCTGTTCCTGTAATAAAACTTTGACCAAAAGCAATTTGGAGAGAAAAATGTTTATTTCAGTCATTAGTTTATAATTATGATTTTATTATTTAACCTTAAAAGAGAAATGCCATGATTATATGATAATAATATAAAACAAAAATAATATTCCTATTAAAATAATTTATATGATATTTTTCACAAGAATAATCAACAAAAGAAACAAATAAGTTGTTGATTTCAACACCATTATTTTTTTATTGTTCAGAAAAAGACAGCAAAAGAAAAAAACTAGCAAAAAAAATAGTTTGCCCCTAACAGTTAAATTTATTCATTTTTACTTCAAGGATAATTAACTCTGAGGAAAATGAAATTCAAATGCTATTATTTACAAAAAGAAAAAGCTGCCTAATTATTTTTTAAGAATGCATTACTTCTTTTAGCTTCCAACGTTAAGAGAAAAACACACAGGTTTGGGGCAGATAGTTGGTTTCTGATTGAACACAAACTTCCTAATATATATATATATATATAGTGTATGACTAGCTTTTCTACCAAACTGGGCAAATGAGAACAGTAGTAAAATATATCTCAGGTGGTAGTTTGAGAATGAAACAAGGTAATTCGTGTGAATGTCCTCAGCACAATGACTGGCACACTCAGAAGCAAGAATGTTTTCTAATTTTCATTCATTGCCATCGGCAATGCCATATACAGTCTACTAAAGATTCCAAAATTGTGGGTTTTGTTCTTAAATATCGTATGTATGTTTAAAATACTATCCAGCAACTCACTATTTCTCACATCCAGTGCTTAATACAATAGCTTTATATATAAGTAAAACTGATGTCCTTCTGGCTTACTCCATTCCATGAGGACATTTTTGCTCTGTTGATGATTTAAAATCTTACCCTTAACTTACTGATAACGTGTCACATCAGAACTATTAGTGAAAATTTTAACCTCATAGAGACTTATTTCCTAACTATAAACATGTAGAAATTATATTTTCATGGCTGAATGGTTAATTGCTAGTTGAAAGGTCATTTCTCATTCCTCATATTTCTAACACAGTTGAGAGCAGTTCATTCATCTGACAATTTTTCCTCTTAAACGACTTGGGTTTTATCCCTTTCAAATCTACCTTGCAAAGGAGACTGAACTCTTAGGAATGTACCTTTAACGAACCACTCCTCCGCTGAAAGCTGCTAATACTTCTTCATTTATTTATATAGAAGAATGTTTTAGAGGTCCAAGTCTAGCATTCCACTTTTGCAAAAACTTCATCTTCCTTAATCATTGTAAGAAGTTTTTAAGGGAAGGAAACATTAGTTTCACATGGCCTAGTCTTTGTACCATCATTTCATTTGTTCTCTCTTGAAAGAAAAATCACCCTAGTTGGTGGACCTTGCATCTTACTTTTCCTCTCTTGGTTGTTAACTGGTTTCGACTGACAATTTTGAGTTAAACTAAGCATTTAGACGATGACTATTTTGATTATGGGAATACGTTTAGCACCAATGAGCTCACAAACGAACAGAACCTTGTAATGACAAATTACATTAACCTTTTGGAATGAATGTAATGATGGCACCCATCACATCCACTGGGCAGCTCAGTTAGCTTCATTTTATTTGAAACACAGTCTGGGCATCTAGAACTTGTTAACTGCTGGTTTCGTAAATAGGTTCCACTTCCTGAGGGAAGTTTTAAGGAAATATTAATTTATCTTTCCCGATGCACAAATGTTAATAATCTGCTGGTACTCCATCAATAGTAAGGTAGGTTATGAAGCCAGATTTATATCCTTTCTAGGATTTCCAGTCTTTGATCAGAGGTTATTATCTCCATTGCCATCTGGTCCACATCCCATCTCATCTCTCCAGATTGAATATGGAATTAGTAGAGTTATAGCTTACTTCAAATGGGCCTTATGTTATGTAACGGCAAACCCAAAAATATTTGCAATGTGTTTCCCTTTGGATTGGACAGTTGTTCATAGAAATGATCCATCCACTCTTTCGAATACTTTAATATTCCTCCTGTGATAACAGACTTCCAAATGATTAATGATTGCAGTAACAAATACTATCCTATAGTGTTATAGAGCTGGTATTTATATCCACATGTGTTTAAAGAAGCAAAATAGAATTCTGTAAGTCTCTTCAAAAGTGGTTGTCCTCCTTGTTACTGATATTTAGGAGAAGAAGGAGAAATATTTGAGTTATCTACCCCAAGGCAAGGTAATAGACATTATAAACTTAATTATTATGTAAGTAAACAAAAATATTAATTTGTATTAAAGAAAGACACAAATGCATTACTACCAGTAATCTATCTGTTTTTTTAAATATTATTAAATATAATAAAGAAATAACATGTTTCTATATGAAGTGAACACACAATATTTTTATTTTATTACTGTGTGGAACAAAGAAGCAAGAAGAAACAAGCCTCCCAAACATATACGTGTGAAAAATCAATTTTAAAATGTAAAACTAGGACCAATGAGGTGGCTCAGTGAGGAATTGGGTGCTGTCAGCTAAACCTGATTTCCACAGTTTCATTGCCAGAAACCACATGGTGTAAGAATTGTATCAACTTATAAGTTGTCCTTTGACTTCCACATGCATACTATAGCATGCCTGTACATACACCCGGTAAACACACACCTGAATTTTGGGAAAGAGGCCCAAATATACACATTGAAAGCAAGAAAACATCATCAAAAAATGCTATTAGTCCTAGTGGATCACTTCGTATATAAGAATAAGATCAGAGTATTATCTTTCACTCTGCAATAAAATTAATTCCAAATGGACTGAGGACCTTATATCTGTTACAGAAAAAGTTAGACAATACACCTGGAATTAATTGTCTAAAGAACATATCTTGAAATTTGAAAGTTCTGTACAGCAAAAGACAACATCGTCCATTCAAGTGAGGAAGCAGCCTACATAATAAGAAAAAATAATACTAGCTTTATATCTCATAGATGTTTACTATCTAGAATACTGTCTGGATAGGTTTTCATCAATTTAACATAAACCTAGACATACCTAGGAAGAGGTGGTCTTAAATGAGAAAATGTCACCATCCAGATTGCCTCTATGTAAGTCTGTAAGGGATTTTCTTTTTTAAAGATTTCAGCATCATCATCATCATCATCATCATCATTATCATCATTATATGTGTATAGATATTTTTCCTGAATGTATATCTATGAACCGTGTTCTTGCAGTGCCTGTGGAGATCAGAAGAGGGTATTGGATTCCCTGAGACTGGACAAACAGATGATTGTGAGCAGCCTTGGAGATGCTGGGAAATGAACCTAGGCCCTCTGGAAGAGCATCCAGTGCTCATACTTGCTTAGCCATCTTTCCAGCCATGGATTTTTTTCAGTTAATGTTGATGTGAGAGAGCCATGATCTTTGTGTGTAATGGCAAACCTGAACAGTTGTCCCAGACTGCATAAAAGTATTGAGCAAGTGCCTGAGCAAGAGACGCAAAACAAGTCAGTGAGCAGTGTTCCTCCATGGCCCCTACTTCACTTCCTGACTTCCAGCTCCCCAACATCCCTCAGTGATGGGGATGACCTGAAATAAATCCCTTTCTTCCCAAGGTATAGGGAAGGTCCAGGCATATTATCACAGCAATAGGAAATGTAACAAGTACAAATATGCAAAACTCTAAAACCCAAATACCAAGAAAACAACTCAGTTAAAAATTGGGTGTGAAATTAAACAGAGAGCTAAAACATTTTTTTTTTTTGCTTTTTATGTTATTTTTAAATGTTATTCTTGGCCACCAGGGAAATGCAATTCAAAGCTGCTCTCGGATTTTTCTTACACCAGTTAGAATGGCAACGATTAAAAATGAAATGACAGTACATGCTGGCACAGATATGGGGAAAAGGAAATGGTTATTCACTGTTTGTGGGAGTGTGGACTCATGCAGCTACTATGGAAATCAGTGTGGAGGTTCCTCAGAAAGCTAGAAATAGATCTATTGTATGATCTAATTACATTGTTTCTGGCCATATTCCCCCAAATTTCTATATTCTACTACAAAAGTACTCCATCACCTATGTTCATTTCTGCTCTAGTCACAGTAGCCAGGAAAAGCAAACAGACTAAATATCCATAACTGATGAAAGGATAATGAAAATGTCATATATTTACATGACGAATTATTGTTAATATTGTTATTCAGCTCCAAATGTAATAAAAATGAATGAAATTTGTAGGTAGATGAATGGACCTGGAAATAATCATTCTGAATGAGGTGTCCAACAACCAAAAAGAAAAATGCCACGTGTTCTCTCTCATATGTGGACACTGAAAATTTAGATCAATGTGCTTAAACTGGAGTACCATTACAAGTCATAAAACAGTGAAAGTACCATAAATGAGTTTAAGGCAGTATAATAGCATGCAAGTGGGGGCTGGTGAGATGGCTCAGCGGTTAAGAGCATTGCTTGCTCTTCCAAAGGTCCTGAGTTCAATTCCCAGCAACCACATGGTGGCTCACAACCATCTGTAATGAGGTTTAGTGCCCTCTTCTGGCCTTCAGGCATACATGCAGAAAGGATATTGTATACTAAGTAAATAAATAAATATTTTAAAAAAATAGCATGCAAGTGGTAAGAACGAGGAAGCTGAGTAACAGAACAGAAATGTTAAATGAGGTGTGAGCTGGAAAGCCGGATACAGGAGAGATAAAGGGAAGGCATAACTAACATTGACGAACTTTGGAGATATTTAAATTTAAAACTGCTTTAAATAATAAAAATATATAATAAAAAATGAT